>NC_066580.1:489647247-489979390 GCF_024323335.1 Lathyrus oleraceus | reverse complement strand
AACCTAATGAAATCGATTTAAGGGGGATTTATGTTTTAGTGGTCGATTTAGAAAACAAAGCAAAAAAAAGTGATCAGAATAAGCGATTATAAGATAAGTCAATCTACTGTTTTCGGTTTCCGGCTAATCATTGGTTTTTACCTACCAATTCCCTAAGCGACTTCGATCTCTATTTGATTCAAATTCGATTGACAAGTGCAATAGATATATGACAGATTTATATTCCTATATTCCAAGTTAAGCAAACATGATTTATAAACGTAATTTAACGACAAAGCGACGAAAACGACGATTAATAGTTAGGAACGCAATCATACGAATTTAATCAAAACCATTCCACAAAATATAGATTAAGCAAATGAAATTTCATATAATAGAATTGAAAGAGAATGAAATTAAATTGATAGAATAAAACCCTCAAAAGCAAAAAAGTTATCGTGAATAATGTATGTTTGCTATAGTACCGCGACTGCCCTTTTAAACAAAATAAGGGTTTCACTTATAATTAAAACTGGACCGGAAAACCTAAATTTGGCCCAACAAATGGCCCAAAAGAAATTATTTCCTAAAGTAGAAAACTTCAACGAATTATTTGAGACATCTTCACTCCGAATCCGCTTTTGGCTTTAACACGAAAGTTGTATCCCTTTCTCTTAGCTTTCTAGCGCATATTAAAATGCGTAAAACGGCATCCCGTAGCTCGAGTTATGATCTAAACAGTCGACAGGTATCAAATAGCCGCGAAAACTGAAAATAGCAAACGAAAATAGATTAAAGGCAAACATGAACTTAAATCTAAAAACATAATAAAATATTAAAATAAGTAAAATAAACTAGATAAATGCCTAAGTATAATTATAGAAGAATGTGCATCAAAATGCACTGATCATTTTGATCCTAACAACAGGTGCAAAAACCTCATCAAAGTCAATTCCTTCTTTTTGAAGAAATCCTTTCACCGCAAGTCTCGCCTTGTGTCGAATCACTTCTCCTATGGGATTCAACTTCACCTTGTATACCCATTTCACATCGATTGCCTTCTTGTCTTGAGGAAATTCTACAAGTGACAAAGTGTTGTTGACTTCGATTGACTTTAGCTCTTCGTCCACTGCTTTCATCCACTTTGAACCTTTCAATGCCTCAGCTGCATTGACTAGTTCGACATCTGTGTAGAAAGCATAGTGTACCATGTCATCTTCTTCATTGACCACATCATCTGATGTAATCACACATTCTTGCAACCTCACAGGCATGTGTCTTGTTCTCTGAGGCCTGCTTGGGCATGCTTCACCTCTGACTTTTTCCTATCGAACTTCTCTTTCGACTTCACTAGTTGGTTCGTCACAAAATATTCTCACTGAATCTTTCTTGACATTCTCAGTCCAATCTCACTCCTTAAGCTCATTTATGATTACGTCCCTGGTGATCACCACTTGCTTATTCACCGGGTCGAACGACTTGTATCCTCCAATCGAGTGATATCCTATCAGGATCATCAGACTCAACTTGTCATCAAGTTTTCTTCTCAACTAATTTGGCACATGTCTGTGTGCAATAGATCTAAACACCCTCGGATGACTCGAGCTAGGTTTGACACCAAACCAACATTCTTCTGGCGTGATTCCTTCTAGCTTCTTCGTCGAACGTCTGTTTAGGATATATGTCGCAGTTGACATAGCTTCTCCACATAATTCTTTGGATATATGCTTTCCTTTCAACATACTTCTAACAATATTCATAATGGTTTTATTCTTCCTTTATGCGACTCCATTATGATGTGGAGTGTAGAGTGGAACCACCTCATGTATAATCCCTTCTTTCACGCATAATGAATCAAAATCTTTCGACATTTAATCTCCACCACCATCAGTCCTCAAAATCTTGATCTTTCGATCGTTTTGTCTTTCGAACATAGATTTAAAGTTGGCAAATACCTCGATTACTTCACTTTTCCTCTTGATCATGTAAGACCATAATTTTTGACTAAAATCATCTATGAATGTAACAAAGTATTTGTTACCTCCAATTGATTTCACCTGGAGAGGACCACATACATCAGAGTATATGACTTCAAGAATTGCCTTCGACCTGCTTCTTGCATCCTTACTGAAGTTATTCTTATGATGTTCGTCTGCACGCATTCTTCACACATTTCTTTTGGAATGTCGATTTCTGGTAATCCTGAAACCATATTTCTTCTCTTCAAATCTCTGATGTCTTTGAAAGTGAGATGACCAAGTCTGAATGCCACATTCATTCATCTCTGCTAGTTGTTGTTGCAAGGCACTTATGCTCCATCACGTTAAGCTCAACCTTGAAGGTTATATTCTGAGACATTGGAGCCTTCAAGATCAACCTTCCATTTGAGTCGAGAACTCTCATCATCTTGTCTTAGATCGACACCTTGTAGTTCTTTTCGACTAACTGCTCTATGCTGAGCAAATTACTCTTCATGCTTGGTTTGTACAACATATTTAAAATTACTGACCTCTTGCCATCTTTCCTCATAATCAGAACATCACCAACACCTTCAGCTGCTAGAGTGTTGTCATTTGCAAATTTCATCATGTTCTTCATTGATGGCTTTATGTTGACAAACCAATCTTTCCTTCCAGACATGTGTGATGAGCATCATGAGTCCAAGTACCACTGGTCCTTGAATCTCTCTTCATCTCTTGTTGTAACCATCAGCAATGTCTCTTCTTCTTCATGTTTCGCTAGCTTTGCATAAGTTTCTTGATTCTTCTGCTTTTCTAGACAATCATTAGAATAGTGACCATACCTTTGACAATTGTAACATTGAATGTGACTCTTGTCTGGATTTTGACCACCACCTCTTCATCTACCTGCAACACCACCTCTTTGGTTGCCTTGATTCCAGGGTTTTCTCTGATTCAACCAGTTCCCTTCTTGCTGATTTCGACCTGTTGAATTGTTGTAGCCTCATCTGCCTTTGTTGCCATTCCAACTTCCTTTGCCTTTCCTTTCTTTTACGGATTGAGCCTGCAAAGCCATATCACTCTTCGACTTTCCTACAACTCTTCCAGGCATTCTTTGTTCATGAGATTCAAGCGTCCTTTGAAGCTCTTCCTTTGTTAGTTTTGACAAATCTTTCGACTCTTCTATGGCTACTACCACGTGGTCGGACTTTGGAGCCAACGACCTCAAGATCTTTCCAACAACAGATCTTGATGTCAACACTTCTCCACATACCTTAATTTGATTCACCTGTTTCGTAACCTTGGTGAAGAAATCAGTTATGCTTTCATTTTCTTCCATCTGAAGCAGTTCATACGTTCTTTTGTGAGTTTGTAACCTCACCTCTTTCACCTTCTTTGCGCTTCCAAACGATTTCTTCAGAATTTCTCATGCTTTTTTCGTTGACTCTACATCACTAACCTTTTCAAAGTTATCTGCATCAACACATTGATGGATTATAAAGGAAGCTTTATAATCTTTCTTCTTCAATTCTTTATGTGCAACCTTTTCTTGATTTGTCGCGACTTCTACAAGCGTTGTTACTCTTTTCTTCACAAGATCCCAACGATCTTGATAACAGAATACAACCTTTATTTGCTTGCATCAATTCTCATAATTGTTGTTCTTGAGAATCAGAAGATTTGCTGGAAAATGTCTGTTTGGATGATTCGTTGCCATGGTGATTTTCTTCCCACGTTAAACCGGAGCTCTTGATACCAGATGTTGAAAATCCACCAAAATCTATGTAGAATTTCAATCAATCTTGATAAACAAGATTGTTATCACTCATACAATGACAATAAAAGAAAAGAACAGTGGAGAAAGAAAGAGTGTAAAGAACGATGAAAGAAAAAAGTAATAAAATTTTGCAGTGTTTCTCTCTGCCCACAAACTGTGAAAAACTTCTTATTCAATTTGTAACTGTAAAATACTGTAAATTACAATGTTATGAATACTCTATTCACTTCATTACAAGAATAAGGATTACTCCCTCTATTTATAGATTTATGTTAACTTGAATCTCAGGTCAAAGCCCAAAATAGCCAACACTACTAAAAGAAGCCTAAGTCGAAATTCTGTGTGAAACAATCTGCTTCGACACTTCGACACATTAACACAACTCAACAAACTAGGTGGTTCGACACTTCTTTGTTTTTGTCGAGCAACCTGCTTCGACACAAGGAATTACAATTCAACACTCACTACTATTCACATTTATTTATTTGTTTTATTTTTATAATTTTTAAATTAAGTAAATATTATAAATATTCCTATAAAATTTAGTTTTTGTCAAACGCTTGAATAAGAATATTATTCCAAATAATAATAATGATGGGAATAAGATTTTAAGGAATGTTATTTCTAAACTTGAACCAAAGACACCCTTAATAGAATAATTATCAAAGAAATAATAATTTATTAATTAAATGAGATAGTGGAATAATAATAATAATAATAATAATAATAATAATAATAATAATAATAATAAAATTAGAGATAATGATTGAAAATTATTTTTTATATTTAAAATTATTAGTTAGTAGGATAAATATCAAACAAATAATAAGTTAATAATTAAATAAGATAATAAGATAAATAATAAATAAATAAATATAGAATAAAAAATATCCATATTTTTTACGTCAAAAATTATTAAATGACTTAACAACTTATATATATAAGATTAAATAAGATATAAATAATAATAAATAAACAAATAAATTAGTAAATATAAAAGAGAAAACTATAAAAATATTCACTCCAAAAATTATTAAATGATTAATAATTTTTATATATAAGATTTCAGATTTTAAATAAAATATAAAATTAAGGTAAAACAATTATATTTACAGTATTAAACAAATACATATTTTGAAATTTTTACTAAAATAATCCAATTTTTCAAAAATAAATCCCAAAATAATCCTATTTTCAAAAAAAAATTCAAACTACCTCACTTTTAGGAGGAGGCGCCAATCCAATTGGCGACTCCTCTTAAAAGTAGAGTGCAGACGCCAATTGGATTGGCTAGGGCACATAGTGCAGTCAATTCAATTGGCGCCCATGTGTATTTTTTGAAAGGAGACGTCAATTGGATTGACACCTCAGTGTATTTTGTAATTTTTTTGTTATAAACAGAGGTGTTGTGTGAATCATTTTTCCACATCTCATTTCATCATTTGGAAATCATGTTTGGTGTTCGTCGCCGCTATGGAAATGTGATTTATGCGAGAGACAAACCTTAGATATTGATGCTCTTCTGGAACATCACTACTTTCGATTAACTGAAGAGGGAGTTGGTTCGTTGGTTAGATGGGAAAATACCAGAAGGGAAAAATTAGAAGTATTGAGAGACTCGACAGTATCTTTGGTTGTGTGCGAATGAAAATTGGTAAGGATGTTAGGGAAATGATGTTCGGACGAGATGACATCACTTTGATTGTTGTAATCCGTTATAAATATTTTGTTTTCAGTTTGATTATGTTGTAGTGATGTTTGTTGTGAACCTCGTTGTAACAAAAACTTAATGATATATAAAAATTGAAGGTTACAAAAAGATTATGACCCAGATGATGCTCCTCGATTGGGACAGTTTGTTCTTATTGTGTCCTGGTTGACGACAGATACTACATAGTCTTATCATTTTATTTGTCGTATCCATTTCTGTCCTGATACGTGTGCTATTTGGCCGTCCTTTTTTCTTTCTACGCCTCTCGTCGTTGTGCCAAACTATGTCACCTTCGGAGGTCAGTATTCCTCCATTGGCAGCACCGAGAAGCTTTTATTATAAACATTCATGATGATGATGGCCTTGTACACATCAAATAGATGGTTGTAAGCGTTCTGATGAGTATGTGCGCATGCTGCAATGACATGGAAGCAAGGAATGCGGAAGGCTTGGAATTTTCCACAGATGCACCAACTTCTGTTTAGTTTGACAGCATAGACTAAATTTGGTTTCCCCTCGTTGTGGTCCATTGTTTCCTACACGCTGAAATTTTGCATATGACGGTCAAAGATTGTTACAACGTGTGTGCTAGTTTTGATGCTCTCTTCTTTCACGACTTTCATGCAGCACTCACTAAATACTTGCCCAAACATTAACACCGCACTCCATCTTTCACCTCTGGTTGCGAACGTAAAAGCCAACCTATAATATGTTGATCTGACCAAGGCGGTTATTGGCAGATTTCTAATGCTTTTGAATACGTCGTTCATACAATCCACAAGGTTTGTTGTCATGTGGCCCCATTGATAGCCTCCGTCAAATGCCCTTGTCCACTGCTCAACTGGTCTGTTATTCAGCCATCTTCCTGCATCTTCATTAGACAGTCTAATTTCATCACGATAATATTGAAATGACGGCTGAGTTAGAGCATATCCAGCATTCACCACCTTCTTGCGAAGATTTTTATCTTTTATTGCACGCATGGAGTTTTGTGCAATATGTCTAATGCAATAGACATGTGTAGAAGGAGGATCATGCCATCAGTTGTCATGGTTATTGTAGACACTCTCAATGGCAGCATGTCTATCAGAAATTAAACAGAGATTGACTTGTAGAGTTACATGCGTTCTGAGATGTCGAAGAAAGAAACCCCAATCACCAACAGTTTCACCTTCAACCAGAGCAGAGGCAGTGGGAAAGACATTGTTGTTGTCGTCTTGTGCAACCGCCATAAGCAAAGTACCCTTGTATTTCCCGTATAACCATGTTCCACCAATTTGAATAATAGGTTTGCAGAATGCAAAACCTTTGATGCATGGGTCAAATGCCCAAAAGAGATGGTGAAAGATTCTATTACCAGTAACACAGGTTCCGTCTGGCGTCATTCCTGGCAATGTCTCCATAATTGCCACAGTTCATGGGACATATGTTTTTAGTGCCCATAAAAACCGTGACAATTCTTTGTATGGATCCTCCATGTTGCCGAATACCTGTTCAACAACCTTTGTCCTTGCAATCCACGCTTTCTTGTAAGATGGAGTATAATTATATCTTATTTTGATATGAGATATGATTATACTCACCTTCACTTATGGGTCTTTGTTAACATCGACATAATGTCTTGACATATCAATGCAACGCTTAATTTACGGTGATCTTGTTCAACGTAGTTACAATGCAACTGTGAGGTGGGTTTATTTAAGCTA
The DNA here is from genome assembly GCF_024323335.1 of Lathyrus oleraceus. NCBI lineage: Eukaryota > Viridiplantae > Streptophyta > Magnoliopsida > Fabales > Fabaceae > Lathyrus > Lathyrus oleraceus. The sequence goes on along the minus strand of NC_066580.1, from coordinate 489,972,256 downwards.
TCTCCCATGAGTCGCTTTTCTTTTTGTAAAATGCAGTCAACCGAAACTTACAAAGGATGTTACAACATTCAATGACATACCTTCTCGAATCAGTGCATTTCACGGTAAAATCAGCAGAGTTGTTCATGTGGAATTTTTTGATAGCTCACATACATTCTTCTTTAGTGCGGAACATGTCTCCCACCTTTAACTCGCCTTTTGATCATGAATACGGGTTATAGAAAACACTGTTGGATGTTTCATCGTCATACATATCAATGTTTATCATATGTTAAGGTGGATTGTATACATGAATATGAGGTAATGGCTTTGGTTGATCATCATCTTCAATGTCGTTGTTCAACATATGATCGACCTATATCTCGGTCTCCCCTTTTTCTTCATCAACGACGTTGACTTCTGCTTCTGCTTCTGGGTCTACGTCATCTGAGTATTGTGAATCAATATCATCAAATTCATCCTGACTGGTTATTTGAGATTGCTGGGATGGTATACTTGGTTGAAGATTAATATACAACTTAATACAATTGCAGCCAGAATGTTCATGGCTAACAAATATGTATTAAACATCTTCATCATCCCGGACCTTAAGCGGGAAAAACTTGCATTAACTGTTCTAAAAAAATATTGGATTTTGACACGTGATCTTTGACACAATACCAGATCCTATGCAGGATTGAATTCGTTTTTTCAAATGCAAGAAATTTGCATTTCTCTTGATCGTAAGTCGAATGGTATCGGTGTTTCGAAAACAAAATCCGTATAACTCATACTCGTATGTCTCACCATTGTAGTGAACATTGACACTATATTTCGGTGAAGATGACATTGTGATATTTCTGGTGCAAATGAAAATTAATTTCTTGTTGCAGATGAAAGTGTGTTGATTGTTGGATGTTGATAGTAAGACACTTAAATTGGTAAGTGATGTGTCTAACATGCAATCTAGTCCGAAGTGATGTGTCAAACATGTAAGCTAGTCCAAAGTGATATGTCCAACGTGCAAGAAAGAGGAAAGTCATGTGTCACACATGCAAGCACTAGCTCCAAATGAATTGGCGCCTCCTTTCAATCATTGCACATGGGCGCCAATCCATTTGGCTACACCATGTCTTGCATGCATGCAAACCTCGTAACCAAGCATGTAGAGATATGTGTGTCATGCATGAGCCTATTGAGGCACTAATTTGAATGGCGACACCATGTAAAAAATGAACATGGACACCAATTCATTTGGTTACCACATGCAAACACATTTTTCTATGCTCCACACTTTTGCATATAAATAGGAAGGTAACTCTAATATTTCTTCCACACAATCACTCACTACTTCCTCTACAACATCAAATATTTCATCTCAAACAACCTCTTTCATCTTCACTAACCTCTTTCATCTCCGACAAGATGTTTATCCTCACAATGGGCGAATCGCACAGAGGAACAATTGCAAACGAGCAACTTATGTAAGCGTTTTATTATTTTGTTATCTATCTAGAGTACCTTTTAATAACATATCAACTTAGTAAAGAATTTTCTTGTTTCTTTTATAGGATGTTTCAAGGTTCCATACTCGGGTCCACGAATATGTCCACTTGGCCGATGATTCAACCGTATGTCGAACTCGCCAGTTTTGGACATATAAGCAAAATTATGTCTTGGTCGGTGGATAATAAATTCATTCTTGCGTTATGTGAAAGATGGCGTCCCGAGACACACGCATTTTGGTTTCCAACCGGTGAGTGTATCGTGACGTTAGAAGACGTCTACATGCTATTGGGACTGCCTATTGAAGGTAAAGTTGTAAATGGTAGAACCAACTATGCGAATTCAATTTGCATGGACCTCTTGGATACTGATTTGTTAGATGATAACTCAAGAGGTCAAGGTATACTCTTTTCACGCCTTAAGTCATATTATAATAGTTTACATTTAGATGAGCATTCTATTGAAGAGGCTCGAATAATACAAACTAGGTGTTACATTATGCTTTTAATTGGTTCTTTTTTATTTCCCGAAGGTAGTGGTTCTAGTATGCATGTTATGTATTTACCTTTACTAAGACATGTAGATATAATAGGAAGTTATAGTTGGGATCCGCTTGTCTGGCCTATCTTTATAGCTCTTTGTGTAAAAAATTCACACAAAGACACATCTACCTTTTCTGGATGTGCTGTTTTGCTCTAAGCATGGGGTTGGTTAAGACTACCGTCCCTAGCTCCCGTCAACCACAACCCTTTCACATTCCCGTATACACAAAAGTAAGTTGTTTAAAATGCTATATATTTACTTACTTTAATGATTATTATCTCTAACTAATATTTTTATCTTTATGGTGCAGATGGTCGACATGTGGTATAAGTTATAACAGATGTCCTAGACATTGTATTACCCAGTATCGCAATCTCTTGGATCACCTCCGACCGATAGATGTATGGATAATAACCTCATTATTTCGTTATAATTTGTTAACTTTTTCTACCATGTTTATAATCTAAGTTACTTTCACATTTCAGTTCATTTAGCGTTCATACCTAAATTTGGATAATGACCATGAAGTCAATGAAGAAGACGCAACCATATGGACTGCATGCACACCGATCATAAAATTCACAACTGTGGAGTTGCACAACAGTGATCGTGTGAAGTTGGAGAATGGCATTTGTGCAAAGTTAACGATCAATGGAACTTCAATCCATGGAAAAACTTCACTAGATCTGAGTGTTGCAAATGGAAGCACCGCCATGACCATGTCTTAACTGACGCAGTGATGGCAAATGAAGAAAAAACAAGTCGTACTTATATGGCTTGGTACAAATCGGTTGGTTTTGAATTCATCGCCGAGGATATGTACCTATATGACCCACGCCAACAAACTTACACACTAGACGCCTCAATATCTAACCTCCAACAACATTGTCAGACCGCCTACACACAATCCCCTATCCGTCAAACTTTCCGGTCCACAAACACACAAACATACAACCCTAACATGTCATACACCCAACCACAATATCAAGAGCATACCCCGTACCACCACCAACAAATAAACCATCAACTAGAGACCCAACATCGCTTCGCACCCAACACATCACCCTACCAAAGCCGCCTTAGCCAGAACACTCAACGATCATTCAACACCAACCGTCTCTCCTCCTACCATAGCCAAGAAGCTCAAACCTCACAAAACCGAAACCTTCAACAACCCTATCTCTACCAAACACCCCAACAATCTTTCCAATCTTTCTTCGACGCATCATTCATACCTATGTCTCCCTTCAACCGTCCCGGTAGCCCACCAACAAGTCAAACACAACCCAACTACTCTGGCATGAGTCATGAACTCAACTATGACGGTACACTTTCGATGCATACTCAAGACTATGCTGATTTGTATGACTATCTCAACAAGCCATCTCCTGCAGTTGGTAGTGATGTTCCTGGCCCCTCAGATGCTCAAACACTAGTGGTGAATCATCAACGCGGGTTAGGTCCACGGGTTCGGGTAGCTAGGGGATGTGGGACCGGGTGGTTAGGTGATCCCGGTCTCAACATTAGTCTTTTTTGTGTGAACGGGAATTTATATTAATATGAATTGGTCATATTTCGAAATTACGTATCACGTAGACGGTTTAACAAAAAAAGTTGCAAAATACACTGAGGTGTCAATCCAATTGACGTCTCCTTTGAAAAAATACACATGGACGCCAATTGAATTGGCTGCACCATGTGCCCTAGCCAATCCAATTGGCGCTTACACTCTAATTTTAAGAGGAGACGCCAATTGGATTGACCCTCCTTCTAAAAGTTGGGTAGGTTAGGATTTTTTTGAAAACATGATTATTTTAAAAAAATAAATTAAAAAACTGAGTTATTTTTGTAAAAAATTCATATATTTTAAGCAATTGAGGTGAAACAATTATATTTACATTATTAAGCAAATATATATAAATATTTTTAAGCAATTATATTTATTGTTCTTTTAAGTATATTTATAAACTATTTTAAGAATATTTTAAAAATATCAACTTGATAATGCGCGGTATTAAAAGAAATTAAAAAAATAAAATTACTACATGTAGTATTATTTTTGATGATTGAGTTTTTTTAAGTACCAAAATAGAAGAATCTAATCTAAATTTTTTTTTATAGTGTTTTTCAAAAACAATCCTATGACAGGGAGAAAGGTTTAGAGAGTGAAAAAAACCCAAATGAAAAATGCACAAAAGTAAAAAAGTAAAACCCTAAAAGAAACATCAACAGCTCCCTCCATCGAATAAGAAAGAGCCCAGTCGCCGCCGTTCGTCGGAAAAACCTGTACAGGCGGATCTTCCATTCCATCAATCTTTTTTGCCACAATTTTTGCTTCCGGACTGTGTAATTCTTATTTCAATTTTCATTTTTACGTTCTTCAGTGTACTTTCATTCACCATTTTCATCTTGCTTTTGTTTGGTTCAGATGGTTGATATTTGACGTACACACATGGGAACAATAAACTCTCTATGGAATTTTACTAAAAAATTCGTCACAATTGGTCTCATTACTGTCACTGTATCCGATCGTTATGTAACTGTTGTACCAGTTCGCGGTGGCTCTATGTCTCCCACTTTTAATCCCAAAACTGATTCTTTCACAGGTTTTTTTCTGATACTTTTCTTCATATACACGTTTATAGGATTTTACTTCAATTAATTGCGGTTTCATCATTGATTGTATATTGCAGATGACTATGTCTTGGTTGAGAGATTTTGCCTTCAGAAGTACAAGTTTTCACATGGTGATGTAGTTATCTTCCGGTATAAATGTCGTTTATCATCCTTTTCCATCACTTTTACTTTTTTTTTTTGTTGCAGTATTTCCTTTGTAGATGATTGTTTGTTTGGATAAACAACTTAATTATTTGCTTATAGCATTAGTGTTTATCAAATATGTGCTTATGTATGTATAAGCTATTTTTATGACAAAGTTAAAATAAAGTCAAGTTGTTTTTAGATGAGTTATGGGTTGCTTTCATAAGCTATCTTGGAGAATTTATGAGAAAAAATTGAAACCAAATTATAGACATTTCATAAGCTGATTATATAAGCTCTCCCAAATTGTCTCATTATTGCGTACTACTTGTTCAATTAAGCCAAATCCAGATAAAAAAATGTCGGAAATTTAATTTTATAAATTTAAGAGGTAATGGTAGAACTCAGTGAACTAGCCACTATGAACCTTCGTATTGTTTTAACAATGGAAGACATGTACTTGGATTAATATTGTGTTTGTTTGGAAGCTATTGACATTGGATGGTTCATTGTGTTATGTACTCTATATTATCTGATTTGGTTATAGAAATTAATGACATATTGGTTTGTATAATCATGTTCTAATTTATGATATTGAACTAACAAAAAAGATGAATTTTGTTTTATCTAATTTATAATTGAGACCTAAGTTACTGTTTTTCGAAGTCGTTAATGACGTGACTCAACCTGAAACTTTTGTAGTTCACCATTAAATTACAAGGAGACACACATAAAGAGAATACTTGCTTTACCGAACGAGTGGTTCGTTACTCGTCATAACAATGATGTACTGAAGATTCCGGAAGGACATTGTTGGGTTGAGGGAGACAATGCAGCTTCTAGCATGGATTCAAAATCATATGGATCTGTAAGTTGCTATTGCCTCTTTCAGTTTCTAGCATGACAATGTTAAGATATGCAAATTGAAGCAAGAAAATTTTAGCACTAGAAAGTTAGAAATTATAGCTCATAAGAATTACAATGAAAACATGACTAGTCAAGCTTCTATTATTTCAATAACAGTTTTGTTGACTTATTTGTTATTTCAAAGCAAAAGCAATGGAGGCTAAGAGCTTCTTTGGTTAATTTTGTATCCTTAGATTGCATTGCATAATGTATTTAAGCACAATCATGTTCACAATAGTTTCATTACTGGATCATCTTAGTAATTTTCATTCCACGTATTTCGTAGTTGTCCAAAACTAGCCAATAGTCCTGTCATTTGGCCCATCTAGACAAGGCTTAATATCAGCCTATTAATATATCACTCATTCGCTAAAATTGTTATTTTAAATTAATTTTCATAAACAGCACATAGTCGTCATTGAAGTAGTTAGGACTTAGGAGTACTAAAATGGTAGGCTTACCAGAAATTTTCTATTGATGCCCTGTTGTGGAATTTGTTAATGCTGTAATGTGGGTGATACGAATGCGATGGCATGTGATTTTTCATTGAAACCTCTAATAGTTTGGTGACAGAGATGACAAATTTATTTGCAGGTTCCCTTGGGTCTAGTTCGAGGAAGGGTTACTCATGTTGTGTGGCCTCCTCACAGAATAGGAGCTGTCAAGAATACTAAAACAGAAGGATTACTACCTTCTCTATGATTGTATCCTAATGCTATTATCTAACCTCTTCAAAGAATATGTGCCATGAAAAGAACCTCACACCAGAAGTATAATCTTTTGATCTCTAATGGTGTTCCCTCTTGTGGAAAACCATCTTTTACTCTATTGGTCCTTATGGTGAGAATTGACCAACCCATTTATTGATTGGATTAATATATACTGTGAAACTTTTCATTTTGATTACATTTTAAGCTTAGTAATCTAAGATGGTACGAATAAGATGTGAATGATATCTCAACTATTTTTTATTTTCAAGATAATAATTCAGAGGTGTCAACAAATCTTTAGTCCAAATGTGTTGTTTATCAATTATCACTGTATACAAATAATATGTACAACATTTAATTATTGTTGTTTCTCAATGGGTGGAGGGGTTATAGATACACCAATATTTTGGGATGAGGATGATTGTGGCTTGTTACAGTACAGCTAAAGATGCCATAATTAGGGAAATTGTGGGCATAATTTGTACTATCAACACTTCAAATTAAAAGTCATTTTTATAACAAAATATCATTTTGAAATATAAGTTACTTTGTAATTTTGCAATTTTAATGAAATACTAAAAAAATTTATAGTACTCTTTGATATTATTTTTTATTTTAATAATTTATTTTTTATGTTATAAATGAAGAATACTTTAATTAATTATTTATTTTTTAAACAAAATTAATTATATTTTCTTAGCTTATAAGAAACGATGAAAGGGATTTATAATTTATTACAATATGCTAGACATTCAAATGCTCAATAGTCATATCGATGATCATAAACATGCAATTATTTGATGTTTTGGTGATTCACAGTTGAAAAATTTGATCCGGATATAGAAAAAGAAATTTCAATTTCTTGTCTCCAGAACTATATTTCAATTTCCAATATCCGTAAATTCTTTATAAACGGTTTGTCTGAAATATTTTAAGAAACAAAATTCTCATATCCACTAAGTTATGGGAAGCTCAAATTTTGAGTTAACTAAAAAAATCATGAAAATATAAAATAAAAAAAGTTTCTGAAAACATTTAGTATATTTTTAAAATAAAAATAGGCTTGAGTTTTTTTTATTAAAGTGTTAATGATTTAGCTTTCTAATGATGAATAGATTAAATAATCATTTAATATCAAAGTTTGACAATAAATTAGTTTTCTATCACCATTTTTTATTTTTGAAATGAAACATGAATATAAAGCAACTAACTTACTGTTAAGAATAATCTGTGTTCATAAGTTGAGAATCAAAATATAACTAGGTAAAGTGTGTTTTTAGAGTAATAATATAACACATAAGAAAATGTGTACAAAAATTTCCATCATTTAAGGAGAAAATTATACAATGTGCTTCTATGTTAAGTAATTTCATCCAATTGAGGCAGAAATATACAATTAGTATAATTCTAATTTGAGAAGATAAAGCAACATGCTCTCATAGCTCAGTTGGTTAGAGCACCCGTTTAGTAAGCGGGAGGTCTTGAGTTCAACTCTCAATGAGAGCAAATTTAAGCTTTTTTTACTTTCCCATTTCTCTGATTTTTCAAAACTATACTCAAACACACAACCCTTTTCACTCTATATATGAAAGAAATATGAAGGTACACAAGTAGCTAGCCATACAATTACAACACTCTTAGCAAAAAAATTGCTTATTTGAATAATCTCTGTGATGGAAGCATTAACATAAATATATTCACCATCTTTCATCTCCTATCCAGTAATTTTTCTCTTTTGGCCCTGTAGGACCTTCCTCACCATACAGTTCCAGTGGAAGCTTTTTAAACAAATTACCAAATGAATTTCCAAACCTCAGAGGAAGAGCATTTAATTTCCTATCAAGCTCAGTTTTTGAATCATACACAATTTTAGGACCCCACACTCTCATATACTGCAACCACTGAGGCTCTTTCACAACATCTCCTAAATACTCAGCTGCAACAACTTCATAATGAACACTCGAATCCACACGCAAACTACTACGACTAGCGTCATTCCTAATTCCAATCCCAAGTTTCGAAGATCCTTGAATAAATGTTCCAGGATGAGGGTAACTAGCATGTCCGTTTTTCGACGCGTACACAATAGCTTTATTGCCATCAATATACTCTAACTCATGTGCATCCACCCATTTACCACCACTGTGCTGTGAGAAATATATACTCCAAAGCTCTCCACTGAAATTGCATATTCTAAGTGTGAAATGCTCCCAATCACCAACATGTGCACCAACTTTGCTAAAAGCCATGTTTGTAATTCCAAATTTCAGAGTAGAGGGTCCATTGAAAGGACAGAAAATCCACATAACAATGTCTGTGAATGTTCCGCCAAATGCTGGCTTCACGTGAACATAAAGCTTAGCACTTTCCAAGTCCCCGCGTTTGATAAACTCCCTTCTAATATCATCATTTGGCAAATCTATCCAAAATTCTCCATCATTTGTTCCTCCGCCTGGCAAATTTGATCCACCTTCATCAATAGCCTCGCCTTTAGACACGCCCTTTCGATACAAAAGGGCTCCGTTGCTGAAAAACCAATCAACCGAAGAAGGCAGGTAAACTTCCTCAGGATGAAAGAAAACAGTAGGACCATAATGCTCTATAAGTGCATGTATTTGGTGAATCCGTGGCATCGCAGGCAGCGTATGATTCAAATTCTTCAAGCACACAACAGGTAACTCTTCTCCCTTGTTCCAACAACAACTACCGCAGAAAAAAGTCCCCACCGAAACTCCTGCCCCTAATATGCCGCGATCACAGGGTCTCAAATTCCAAATCCAAAATGGAAACTCCGGAGTTATAGATCCAGCATCAAGTAATGTGCAGTAAGGTTCACATGTATCCGTTAGATCAACACGAACGCAACTGATTTTGTCTAAATTAGGCTTATCATGGCTGTTAGTAACTAAGTAACCAAGAGCCTTATAACCTTCAGGAGGTTGAGGTAGCCAAAAGTAAGCAGAATCAACAGGCATAGCAATTTTCTTTCTTCCTGAATCAGTACACCATACTAGAGTATAATCAAGAGGGTTCGTTAAAGCGGGTAATTTTTTCTGGTTGCAAATGTTATATGAGGAATTTTCCACTTGTTTAGCAACAAGTACAAAACCCCATAAAGGCTTATAGCTAGGTTGACAATAGTGACCAAGGATATGAAACCCATCTGGAATTCCCACTGGTTTATAGAACGCAACAGCTTTACTTTGCTCCACCATCACATTGCTGTTCCAAACAAACTCAAACTCAGTGACCTTACATACTTCAATTTCACCAAGATTCACAACTCCAGAAGCAAAACCCTCTCCTGTAACAGTTCAGCGAATAAGAAGAATAATGAATGATTTGTTGAGTAACGACCAAACAAAAGTTAGAAGAATTGCATAATGGATTGAAAGAGTGATTGTTTACCTTTGGGCCATTGGGGAAGAGGAGTGGGAAGAGAAAAAGCACGAAGAAGATGATCGGCGCTGGGTTTGGAAGGTAAAAAGCAGTTGAATTTGGAGCGAAGCATGTCGAGAATAAAGTAAACAAGTGTTAGAAACTGGTTCTTGAGATTGATGAGAGTTGTTGTTATCATCATCATCATCATCGTGAAGGAATAATCCAATATTGAATAATTAGTCTAAGAAAGAAGCATCGTTTTCAAGTGAAGAATTGAAGAGGGACGTTCTGTCTTTGTCAACACTGTGATGATGATGATGATTATGATGATCGACATGTTTGCGTGTTAATTAATTATTCACTCACTGTTGCTTCTCGTTTTTTCCTTTCACTTTTACTTTCCCAAATCTTTCCTTCTACTTCTTTCTTTTTTGTCTTGTTTCATAAATTAATATCTAGTCTTTATCTTTTTTTCTTTTTTTTAATTCAAAATAACCAGCATTATGAACATGCAATTTGCAAAAACAAACAAATTCCAATTCCTATCATAATTAAGATATTATTATTTAAACCACGGTGTTTAATTTTAATATAAAAATTCCAAAAAATTGTATGCGCAGTGGTGGGTGCAGGACGGGACAAATTGAAAGCTTTTTGGGAAGGATAGTGGTGCAAATTAAATTCCAAGAGATTTAAAATATAAAATGTAAAATATGTAGTGCATTTTTTTAATTTTAAATGCGTTTGTGCAATTTTTTATATTGATAATGTATAGTAATGATAATAACAACTACTAATTTATAGATAAAATTTTGAGTTGAAATAGAAATATGTAACTTAAAGTGTAAAGTTTTTTTTTCACCATCAATAAATTATAATCATTCAAACTACTATTTTAAAGTCAAAATAAATCAAATAGGTAATTATGAGTATAACACATCTAATTAAATTTTAATATTTTACACCGTCCATCTATGTTAATTAAATTATTTATTAATTGAGATATAAATTTTAAATATAATTTATAAAATATTGACAAAACATTCAATTTCTAGGTTTCTAAATGAAACTTTAGTTCAAAAATATAGTATATGTAATTAATTCAAAAACATAGTGAAATCGGAATAAATATTAAAAGTCAGTCAAATGTACGACGAATACAACGTAGAAATAAACTACTGAAGTGGACAATTATGCCATCCTTAATAAGCAATAACTATCACACCTCAATCCCAACTTGAGAACTCTGCATAAAAGTATAAGGTAGAAACACGGAGACAAGAAAGAGGTGATAATATATTCCATAATTAAAAATGTGTATAAACAACAAGAATAGTACATAACAAGCATATTCACTCAACACAAATGCACAATATACAATATCATTATGCAATGCATATTCAGTCAACACTCATGCATGTGGTATCAATCCTAACACTGGATCGAAGTCATGGATATCAAAATTATTTTACTGAGAGATCATTCACACTAGATTGAAGTCCTAGGCAAATCTTCGATATGCATGATGCATGATCAAACAATTGCAAATAATCTCCATCTGAACCTTCTACTCCAATTATCAACATTATCGGTTAAGGCTAAAATTGGTTCTTTCGAACCTAAAACACATCATACATTGGTTCTCTCGAACTTAAACATACTTCACATCGATCATTGTCTATTAGGGCTAAACATCGGTTCACCTTAAACCTAAAACCATCAACTTTCAACACGGCCTAACCACGAGGCGAGTATCAATTACATCAATAATAATCAATTATAACCATTTTCTCAATAATTAATCACTTAATATAATGAATTAAATCGAGAAATCAGAGCCTTTGCGAAAAATGATCAAAACATCACAAATAAATCAATCAACATGGCTGATGATCTAACCGTCTCGGCCATGACGATCGTCACTCCATGGGTGCGCTACCCGTCATCGCTAACAGTCTAGGGAATTTGCGCTAGTCATGAGGCGCTGATAGTCAGACCGTTTCATGGCTGATGCTCGTCATCGTTGACAGTCTGACGTCTTCTTCCCCAATGCAGTGATGGTTGGACTGTCACGCAGGTGACGTCCATCATCGCTGCAACATGCGATTTTTTGTGTTTTTTCTTTTAAAACAGGACCAGAGTTCAAAATTTCCAATTTCATGTCAGATAGAAATCTAGAACTCGGTATACAAAAATATGCAACAGTTCTCACATCAAAGAATACAAATCAGACACATATAACATCAATCATTCATGTTTTACTCATCAAAATCATCACCTAACATATGAAAATCAACAATTAAATTTTTAGCATATATTTACACGAATTTCACATCAATAATGTTAGAAGTTGTAATTCAATATTTTGTTGGATGCTAGCATTCTACTGTGCTGAAGTAGCTAGTTGAAGTTCAGGAGTCAATTGTATTCGAATGAGTCGGATATAATATATAGTTGTGTCGAAATGTAACTTGTAGTTTTGTACTTTGTATTTTGTATGTTTTAGACTTGTGGCGATTTGTAGAGGTTTTGGGCATGAGCTTTTTTCCCTTATATAAAGAGCATAGTATGTTGTAAATAAAATATAACTATACTCAATACAAATCACGACTATACAATTCAATTTCTCTCTCCTTTCTATCATTTTCTCCTTCTCTCATCTTTCTTGAAAACCTTTTGTTCCAACAAATTGGTATCAGAGCTCGAGTTATGATTCAAAGAGAATATGTAATGGCAAACGGAACAACAACATCAATGCAATTTCCAGTGAATCGTCCAATTTTTAAAGGTGAGAGCTATGAACGGTGGGTTACACAAACGAAGATCATCTTCAAATTTCAAGATGTGTATGAAATTGTGAATGATAGAGTATCGACATTGGAAGCGAATGCAAATGATTTTCGAAAAGCCGCGAACAAGGAACGAAGAAAGAAAGATGAAAAAGGTATGTTCTTGATTCACCAGTGTGTGAATTCTAACAAGTCTGAGAAGATTATTGAAGAAGAAACGAAAAAAAGGAGTGTGGGGGAAGTTGAAAAGCTTGTATATCGGAGATGAAAAGCTGAAAAGGAGGAAGTTGCAGACATTTATAAAGCAATTCGAGATGAGTCAAATTAAGGAAGATGAATCAGTCTCGAAATGCCTTTCATGTATGGTGTTGCTGATGAACTAGATGAAGTCGTGTGGTGAATCAATCAACGATTACATAAGATTGAGAAAATGTTAAGATCTCTAAATATGAAGTTTGATTACATTTTAGTGTCAATTAAAGAGTCAAAGAACCTAACTGAGATGAAGTTATAAGAACTTTAAGTTTAATTAAAGGCTCATGAGATAAGGCTCAAGTAAAGAAACTCAAAAAGGGAGAAAATGGTTGAACTACAAGCAAGATTCATCAAGAAATTTGGGAAAGAGAAGAGAAAGAGTTTTGCTAATGATGATAAGTCAATCAAGAACTCAAAGAATCACTCTGATCCGATTAAGAAAGGCATGTGCAACAAGTATTATGGGAATAAAGTTTACATGAAGGAGGTGCAGTGTTACAACGGTCAAGGATTTGGCCATTATGCTTGAGAATGTTGAAGAAAAAAGGAAGCATGAGCAGAAGATAGCAATGAAGTGCAGTATGCACATGCTGAAGATGGTGATTGTGAGGACGTGTTACTCGTCGCCAATACTTAGTCGAACACTGGGAAAACCAACATGTGGTACCTGGATTCAGGATACAGTAACCACATGACTTGTAATAAAAACTGGTTCACCAAGCTATATGAATCAGTTGAGAAAGTGATAAAATTTGCAGATGGTAGGCACATTGTAACACCCTTCTAAATACCCCAAAATATTTCAATTAAAATAACAACATATTAATCAGAGTAATTATGCACCAAGGGTGTCACACAATAATTCGCACCAAAATACTTAGTCATGCTCATTATTTAATTCAAAACGTAAAATACTTGCACAAAACGCAGCGGATAGAGGTCAACTCAATCATGCAAAACATGTAGCATATTACATGTAAAATGGTTCAACAACCAACCACAAAACAATTAAAACATTCCCTCCCGATGTTACATCTACCAGAGCATGACCCACTAAGGAGACTACACTAGACTCCATAGCACTAGCTTCTATTCAACTCACTGCTCGTTACCTGAAAAATAGTTGTAAGGGTGAGTTCCTCAATCAATATAATAAGTATTATACAACAGCATGTAATGTTAAGTAATTAACACATTAATTCACCCTAACCAGACTACACGCTCAGCAACGGCAGTATCCATTCAAACATCATATTCAACAGTAACATATAACGTATGTATAACCTCAACCATACTCAACATCAACAACACAACACACAACACACATATAATACTGGAATACATCCATTCATATTATATGCCATACATTCATTATGCAATGAGACTCTATGCATGCGGTACCGACTATTTGTGAACATATAGTTCACCTCACCGTCCAAATCCAGGCACGGCTACCAAGTCCAACTAGTCCCACTCATTTGAGACCTAGTGACTCACTCACTAATTCCTCACCACGGGAATTAGCTACCACCCCTCAAGGGCCATGCTATGCACGCTAATCACCTAGCATGCAAACAATCAACAACAGTCCAATAATGACTAACTCACTAATTCCTCACCATGGGAATTAGCTACCTAGCAAATGCAACATCAACAACAATTTCAAGAATAGACACATGCTCACACTCTAAGCCACAAAGCAGTCTATTCACAATGCATACATAATTGATACATTCACAGCATCATGCATAGCATCACACATCATTAACACATTTTATCACAACGGCATATCATATCATGCCACATAATCAAAAACAGTATTAGCACACTCTACTAATATCTATACTACTCAAGACCCAACAAAACAACAACAACATTACCACGATATCACATCTGGGAGTTTAAAACGCGAAATCTGTCCTTCAAACTGATATGGCGAACGCCATTAGGCTAATGGCGAACGCCATTAGCGTTAAACGCTCTTATTCTGAAAAAAAAACCCAAACGGCGAACGCCGAAGGCATAATGGCGAATGTCATTTGGCTGTTATGTGCATAGATGTTAAATTTCTACGAATTCCTTTTCAATTATCGTCCAATTTCATTCATCCACTGGCTGTTATGTGCATAGATGTTAAATTTCTACGAATTCCTTTCAATTATCATCCACTATTTCACAATTTTATCATACATCAATCTAATCAGAGATAAAACAATGGTTATCACTACCCAGTACATATTATCATATAATACCCTTTAACCGATGATAAACCCCCCTTACCTGAATAATCCGGCGAATCTCAAGCTTCAAGCTCTTCCCTTCTCCAACCTTCTTCCTCTTGCTCTGCCTTTGCCCTTTTCCTCTTTCACGATCGCTTCTCTGTTTTTCACGTAAAAACCTTTTTACTCCAAATGGGACTTTTTCCTTAATTCCAACTTATATATTTCCAATAAATAATTATCCCAATAATTATTATTCCAAAATAATAGTAATAATAATCCAAAATTCCAATTATTCAATTAAATTAATAAAAAAAAATATTAATTTAAATTAAATAATTATCTTATTTTAATTGGGGTGTTACAACTCTCCCCCACTAAAAGAGTTTTCGTCCTCGAAAACATACCTCAAGCGAACAACTCCGGATAAGACTCCTTCATCTGACTCTCAAGTTCCCAGGTCACATTGCCACCTGCTGGTCCTCCCCAAGCTACCTTCACCAATGCAATCTCTTTACCCCGCAACTGCTTCAACTCTCGATCCTCGATCCTTGATCAGTCACCATTTATGCTAGACATTCCACTATTTAACCGTAAATAAATCAGGTAAACTGTGTAAACTGAAGCATTTTTCGTTAGAAATAAGCTCAATTCCATGATATTAAGTGTGTTGTTACTGATGAGTTTCTTGAGGATATTTTACACTTTTTGGTATGTCAGCAGGTAAAAAGCTAGTTTGGAAGCTCAGGGGATCAAACGTCAGATGAGAAATCGAGCCCGAGCAAGAAAACGGAAGAAAAAGTCATTTTTTGGAGAACCTGCTGTCCATACGCGTATGACCTTACATGATACGCGTATGGACCTTCCCAGTACGCGTACCATACGTGAATGACCAGAGGGAAGGAAAATTCAGCCAAAATACAAGCTTCTGGTGATACGCGTAACAACTTGGGCAATACGCGTAACAGTCTGGGCAATACGCGTACCAGATGCTGTGTTACGTCCAATACGCGTTTCCTACTAGGCAGTACGCGTATGAGACAGCGCAGTACGCGTATGGAGCACAAATTCAGGGAAAATCCAACTGAATAGCTATTAAGTAGCCAGACCACGATTTTCCGGGGGTTGGACATTTTGGAGAGAAAAGATACGCGTTTTGAGAGCTGGAGACTCAAGGAAGATCACGGGATTCATATGTTCAAGAGTTTTCCGACTATTGAAGATTGATTCCTCACGAAATTCTGTAATGACAACAATATTAATCTTTGTTTTTACTTTTATTATGAGTAGCTAAACCCCCCATTGCTAGGGGGGTGACCCTGATTCTGAATGTGACAGTATTGATGTTTATGAAAGTATTGCTTATTTCTTCTTTTCCATTAATTTGTTCTTATCACCGTTCTTTATGCGTTATTTGTCGGACCAACGAATGATGATTCTTATGAATAGTGTAAGCGGGACAGCAATTATTCATTGACCTGGATAAGAACTTTGGATAGTAAAAATAACCTAGGACTAGGGATTTTCTATCTGACCGGTAATTCTTGATATATGAATGCTTGAGTATGAACCTAATTGTTTATGGACATAGTAATTAGGTTACATAATCAAAGGTCTATTACTAAGGACTTAAGAATAGATACCCTTGAGGACCGGAATTAATTTGACAGGAATAGCTCTACGCCTTCATAAATTATATCTGTTACAAGAAGTTTCATTCACCGAACCCTAGCAATCTTCTCTCATTTGTATCTCGTTCAACCTTTTTACTTGTTTTATTTATTTGCAATTGGTAGTATAATTACACCACAACACAAAAAAACCAAAGGCTTTTGTCTAATTGAAACAATCTATAAACTCTGTATCGTCAAGCAGTCCTTGAGATCGACAAACGGGGAATTTCCCTTTTATTACTACAGTGAGAAAAATAGTACACTTGCTATTTTCACATCAAGTTTTTGGCGCCGTTGCCGGGGACTGCCAAAGATAGTAGAGTTTATTAATTTATTTTCAATTAGAATTTTGTTGCTCTGCATCCAAAATTTTATTTAGTGTTAATTTTTAGTTTTATTATTATAATAACTAACTTCTTCTAATCTGTGTATGCGAGGTAAGGCCTCAGCTCATTTTCATTTTGACGCAGAACCAGAGAGAACACTGCGCAAAAAGCTCAGAGAAGCAAGAAGAAAGAAACTGGCCAATTCTGACACCGAAGAACCGGCCATACCTGTCACTCCAGTTTCTGTTCACTCCGAAAAATCTGAATCAGACACAGCTTCACATCCAGACACCGAAAACATGGCTGCAGACCCACCTCCAGCAAAGAGACTTTTAGGTGATTATGGCAGACAGAATAACCCAGCAGTGCGGTTGACCATTGTTAACCAACCTGTTAATGTTGCTCACTTCCAGTTACATCCCTCAACCATCCGCCAGTTAGAAAGTAAACCTTTTGCAGGAAAAATCAATGAGGATGCAAACAAGCATCTGCAGAGGTTTCTGACTATGACCACATCATTAAAAATTGATGGGCATTCTGAAGAGGCAAAGAGATTGGTCATGTTCCCATTCACCTTATCTGAGGACGCTGAGGAATGGTTCTATTCCCTACCCGCAGGAAGCATTACTACTTGGCAACAAATGGAAACAACATTCTTGAACGAGTATTTTCCTGCTTCTGTGTATATCCGTAAGAGGTATGACATTGTGAATTTTAAACAGAAAGACGGAGAGACCCTTGGAGATGCATACAAAAGATTCAAGAGATGTTTAGTTGCATGTCCTACACATAATTTGGATGAAACTGAACAAATGCAGAATTTTGTAAACGGGCTGAAAATGAAAACTAAGCAACTCATTGATACAGCTGCTGGTGGCTCATCTAATTTTTCAACAGCAACCGGTATCAAAAAGATCATCGAAGCTATTGCAGCAAATGAGCATTTGGAATTATATGACCGCACTGTGAATCAGCCAGAGGGAAAAATTGACTTGAAATTAGCAAATCAGGTAGTGAAAATGGAAGACCAAATTGCAGCTGAGGTTGAAAGAAGATTGAAAGCTATGAATATAGGTACCCAGACTGTTGCTCAAGTGCAACCGGTTCCGACCATGATTTGTGAGATTTGTAGTGGACCACACTTTACCATGCATTGTGTTGCAACCGCAGAACAAGTGCAAGCTATAAATTACCTGAGGCAGAATAATCCCTACTCAAATACTTATAATCCGGGGTGGAAAAATCATCCTAATTTCTCTTGGAAAGATCAGCAGGGTAATATTCAAGGACCTCCACAACAACAACCACCGTACCAACAGCAACCTTATCAGCAACAGGTACCGAAGAAAGCGGATTGGGAGATTGCTATAGAGAAAATGGCAACTCATAATATGCAATTTCAGGAGGAAACCAGGAATAATCAGAAAAGCACCAATGCATCAATTAAAAATCTGGAGATTCAATTGGGTCAGATAGCACAACAGATAACAAATTCCCAAATACCAGGCGCATTACCTAGTGCAACAGTGACAAATCCAAGGGAGCACAATAATGTGAGTGCGGTAACAACAAGAAGCGGAAAATCTGTTGAAGATCTTAAGAAGAAGGATGAGGAAGAAGATACATTGTGTGAAGTGGACCTGGAAATCTTAGAGAATAAGACACCACCTGAGGAAGAAAGTGTGAAAATGCCGGTGGTACAAGAAAAGCTACCTGAACCAAAACCCATCATTAAGCTTCCTTTCCCACAAAGAAACAAAAAGAAGAAGCAAGATGAGAAAAATTTTCAGAAATTCATGGAATTGTTCAAGAAATTAGAAATCAATATTCCATTCTCTGAGGCACTCGAGCAGATGCCTATCTATGCGAAGTTCATGAAAGACATCATCTCCAAGAAGCGCACCACTGACACTGACCCTGTTATATTAACTGAAACTTGTAGTGCTATTTTGCAGGGTATGAAGATTCCAGTAAAGAAGCCAGATAGAGGGTCTGTGACCATCCCGTGTACCATTGGAGATAGGTCTTTTAAAAGGGCGCTGATTGATTTGGGGGCTAGTGTTAGCCTTATGCCTTTGTCTATTTACAGGAAGCTGGGAATTGGCAATGTTCAGGATACCAGAATGACACTTCAATTTGCTGACCACTCAGTGAAGAGACCTTTTGGGGTGGTTGAGGATGTTCTGGTCAAAGTTGATAAATTTGTTTTTCCTGTTGATTTTGTAATTTTGGAAATGCCAGAAGATGAAGAGATACCTCTGATTCTGGGAAGACCGTTCTTAGAAACAGGTAGATGCATGATAGACATTGAGGGAGGTACCTTGACCCTAAAGGTATATGATGAAGAGCTCAGAATTGATGTCCGGGATACTATGAAACATAAAGAGGAAATGTGTACAAACCACTCTGTTGAAGTAATTGATCAAATAGTGACTAGCACAATGCAAAGAAAGTTTCCTGAATTACCATTGGAAAGAGTTCTGAGTATGTCAGTCAGAGAGATTGAAGAGAATGATGATGAAAAAGAAAAAGAAGTGCTTGCCATGCTGGATACACAACCTCTTTGGATGAAATCCAAACCACGTCGGTGGGAGGATCTGAGATCTTCACCAGAATTAGAAAATGAAAAGGTAAGTAAACCAGGTATAAATTTTGAATTAAAACAATTGCCTGTAAATCTTAAATATGTCTTTCTAGGATCTGGGACAAATCATCCTGCTATTATCAGTTCTGAGCTAAATGCCATAGATGAGGAAAAGTTAATACAGGTACTAAAGAAGCATAAGAGTGCTATTGGGTGGACTATTGAGGATTTAAAAGGTATTAGCCCCACAGTATGCATGCATAAGATACTGATGGAGGATAATCAGAAACCGGTAGTGCAACCACAGAGGAGGTTAAACCCAGCAATGAAAGAAGTGGTAAGGAAAGAGGTTGTAAAGTTGTTAGATTCGGGAATGATTTACCCCATTTCTGACAGCTCGTGGGTGAGTCCAGTGCATGTGGTACCTAAGAAAGGAGGAACCACAGTAATTCTAAATGAAAAGAATGAATTGATCCTAACTCGCACAGTGACAGGGTGGCGAGTATGCATCGATTACAGAAGACTGAACACTGCAACAAGAAAGGACCATTTTCCTCTCCCGTTTATTGATCAAATGTTAGAAAGACTTGCAGGTCATGAGTATTATTGCTTTCTGGATGGATATTCGGGATACAACCAAATTGCTGTAGCCCCGGAAGATCAAGAAAAAACTGCATTTACATGTCCTTATGGTATTTTCGCTTACAGACGGATGCCATTTGGGCTGTGCAATGCCCCAGCTACTTTTCAGAGATGTATGACATCTATATTCTCCGACATGCTTGAGAAGTATATGGAGGTGTTTATGGATGATTTCTCTGTGTTTGGTTCTTCTTTTGATAATTGTTTAGCTAACTTGTCTCTTGTTTTGCAAAGATGTCAGGAAACTAACCTTATTCTCAATTGGGAGAAATGTCATTTCATGGTGCAGGAAGGAATTGTGCTAGGACACAAAATTTCCCACAAAGGAATTGAAGTGGATAAAGCCAAGGTGGAGGTGATAGCTAACCTCCCACCTCCTGTGAATGAAAAAGGGATAAGGAGTTTCTTGGGTCATGCAGGTTTTTATCGCAGGTTTATCAGAGACTTCTCAAAAGTCGCAAAACTGTTGACTGATTTGCTAGTCAAAGACAAGCAATTTAATTTTGATAAAAACTGCATGGTAGCTTTCGAAACTTTAAAGAGTAAGTTGATCAGTGCACCTGTTGTAATCGCCCCCGATTGGTCCTTGCCTTTCGAAATAATGTGTGATGCAAGTGACCTTGCTGTGGGGGCTGTCCTAGGACAGAGAAAGGACAAATTATTGCATGTGATTTATTATGCTAGTCATGTCCTTAACCCGGCCCAAATGAATTATGCAACTACCGAAAAGGAGTTGTTGGCCGTGGTTTACGCTTTTGACAAATTTAGATCATATTTGCTTGGTTCAAAAGTCATTGTGTATACTGACCATGCTGCTTTAAAGTATTTGTTTGCTAAGCAGGAATCAAAGCCGAGACTTTTGAGATGGATCCTCCTCCTTCAGGAGTTTGATTTGGAAATCAAAGACAAAAAGGGGTGCGAGAACACGGTCGCGGATCACTTATCTCGCATGTCCCCAATCAAAGAAACTGAGGAGGAACATCCTATTCAGGACACATTCGTTGATGAGAAAATACTTGTTGTTCAAGAGATACCATGGTTTGCTGATTATGCAAATTATGTGGTAGGTGGGGTTATACCTGATGACTTTAATTCTCACCAAAAGAAAAAGTTTCTTTATGATTGCAGGTTATACTTATGGGATGATCCATTTCTTTACAAAAAGGGAGTGGATGGTTTGATCAGAAGATGTGTTCCAGAAAGAGAGCAAGCCGACATTCTGAAAGCTTGTCATAATTCTGAGTATGGTGGACATTTCAGTGGAGATAGAACTGCAGCAAAAGTTCTCCAATCAGGTTTGTATTGGCCGTCACTATTCAAGGATGCAAATTCTATAGTCCGAGAATGTGACAGGTGCCAACGAATGGGTAACATTACAAAACGGAATCAGATGCCGCAAAACTCCATGCTAGAAGTGGAGCTGTTTGATGTTTGGGGAATTGATTTTATGGGACCCTTTCCGCCCTCATCTGGTAAGAATTACATATTGGTTGCGGTCGATTATGTGTCAAAGTGGGTAGAAGCTGTGGCATTACCAACAAATGATGCTAAAGTGGTGGTGAAGTTCTTGAGGCATAACATATTCTCTAGGTTTGGGGTACCACGGGCTTTAATTAGTGACCAAGGTACGCATTTTATAAATAAACTCTTGGAGAATCTGTTGAAGAAGTATAATGTCAAACATAAGATAGCCACACCATATCACCCCCAGACGAGTGGGCAAGTGGAAGTATCCAACCGTCAAATAAAGCAAATCTTAGAAAAGACGGTAAGTGCTTCTCGGAAAGATTGGTCAGTAAAGCTGGATGATGCATTGTGGGCATACAGGACTGCATTTAAAACACCAATAGGTATGTCCCCCTATCAATTAGTTTACGGTAAGGCTTGTCATTTACCACTCGAACTCGAGCACAGAGCTTTCTGGGCCTCCAAATTCCTAAACTGTGATCTTTTTAAAGCTGGTGAATCCCGAATTCTTCAACTTCATGAGTTGGAAGAATTCAGGAATCAAGCTTATGAAAATGCCAAAATTTACAAAGAACAAACAAAAAAATGGCATGATCAAAAGATACAGAAGAGGGAATTTCGGGAGGGACAACTTGTACTGCTATTTAATTCCAGGTTGAAGCTGTTCCAAGGAAAATTGAGGTCAAGATGGTCAGGACCATTCGTCATTAACAAAGTACTTCCTTATGGAGCAATAGAACTTAAAAATGAGAAGAATGGCGACACTTTCAAAGTTAATGGTCAGAGGTTAAAGCCATACAACCCCGGCGAAGGGGGGACAATTGAATCCGTTAAACTCCTCTGAGTATGAGGTGTCCCGTCGAGCCATGCGACGTTAAACGAAGCGCTGCTTGGGAGGCAACCCAAGGGAGGTTTGATTCTTTCTTTCGTTTTATTTTTGCCGAGTCAGTTAGTATGTAGAAAAGAAAAAAATTTTAATAGAAAACAAAAAGAAAAAAATTTTGAAAATGAACCTGCCAATACGCGTATGGGTTTATGATACGCGTATTGGTCATCAAAAGTGCATGCCTCTGGTGAAACGCGTAAGATACGCGTATAGACGAAGCATACGCGTATGATACGCGTAAGGGACCAGGCCATACGCGTATCACCTTATGATACGTGATCTGTTACGCAGATCACTTTTTACACGTGTTTTTGCAGCGTATGATACGCGTATGCCAAAGTGATACGCGTAAGGTACGCGTAAGGCAGTCTGATACGCGTATCTGCAGCGTATCTTACGCGTATCTGTTTTATGGGGCTGTATATATATTTTTTGTCCGTACGGACTTCATTTTCTCACTTT
Organism: Lathyrus oleraceus; assembly: GCF_024323335.1. Lineage (NCBI taxonomy): Eukaryota > Viridiplantae > Streptophyta > Magnoliopsida > Fabales > Fabaceae > Lathyrus > Lathyrus oleraceus. Next base: position 489,949,168 of record NC_066580.1, on the reverse strand, counting down.
TTCATTACGTATTTTCTGCGTATTACTGTGAATTTTCTCTGTTTTCTTCTTTTTCATTCAGTCCACAGAGCAACATCATGTCTCAATCACCGTCCGAGATCAACAACTTCCGTACCACCCACCATGCAGAGCGTTATGAACAAATAAAGGGACGAAACATGGTTGAAGAAAAACATTGGATGTATCAGAATGATACGTATCCAGAGGTCACGAATATCCTAAAGAAGCAGAAGTTGATCTATTTTAATGACAAAATCCAATCTGTTTCACTGGATTTGATCTGGGAGTTTTACGCGAATGCGTTAAGGGTAACATCTGACGAAGACGATCCCACAGGTAATGCAGCATTCGTATCATGGGTCAGGGGCACAGCGATCAAATTTGATGGCAGAACGATCAATAGTGTGCTGAAATGCAAGTTTTATGATTCCGTTTGTCCGTTTAATGAGATGAAACGGTCGGACAAAAACCATTGGCCTTACGCTGACATGAAGAATTCACTGATTAGGCCAGGCCACGATTGGGCACCCACGTCCAAAATCTCTCCTGCAAAGGTTATGGTGGTTGATCTAGCACCGATTCCGAAGGCTTTGGCCTATTTCATTCATCACAATCTGAGTACTAATCGAAGCGGGTCAGAATTAATAGCCGAACGTGCCTTACTGCTCCATCAGATCCTGCGTCAGAAACAAGTGAACATTGGACAAATCATAGCTGCTGATATGGATGACATAGCTCAGTCGCCTAAGAAATCCTTAGGCCATGCGACTGTGATTTACCTGCTGTGCAAAAAAGCGGGTGTCCCAGACTTCTCTGATTCGCTGATGTTGCGACCAGCTGCACCGCTGAACGCCCACTGGATGAAAGAGAGGACGGTCACAGATGATCAGCCCCGACCTCTGAGGCAACCACGAGACAGGGAGGGAAGCACCAGTGCTCCGCAGCAGGAGGCTCAGCCAACTGCAGCAGATACACAGCCACCTCAGCCTCCTCCGATTGATGAGAACTCCAGAGAGTATCGGATGCAGATGTCCCAGTTTTGTTTGATGCAGGACTTCTGTTTTCAGTATGGGCTGTCAGGGAGAGTTCTGACTCATCAGACGGATCTGTGGGGGGAGGCACAGCGCTTCAGAGATAGATTCTCGGGACCGCCTCCAGCCCCTCATTTTGGCCAGTTCACCTATCCTTGGTGGAACCAGCCAGTGCAGATAGGGGGAGAGATTCCGCAGCAGCCACCGCAGCAACAACCGCATCAGACACCACCTCAGCAGCAGCAGTCTCCGTCGGGCCACACAGAGACATTGACGCCTATCTCGGCATTCGCACGAGGGCAGACTATTTTGGACCCGACAGATATGATTAATTTTGATACACACATGCAGGACGGTGGACAGAGTGATTGACTTTGATTGTTGTTTCTGTACTTTTGGTTTTATTTGTGTAATTTTTGTTTTTTTTAGTTATGCAGTTTAATTTCTGGTGCTTTGATGTAACCACCTATTATGGGTTGGCGAATTCTAATGAATGTGATTTGGTTTATCTCAATTTTCCTGTTTATTTCCTTAGATACGTGACTATGTCTGGCTATTGGTTTCGCGATCACTTACACCAACTACTTGGGCATCCTCCCTTTCAGTCCCCTGACGGTAGATACTGTTGTTTATGATTGGACGCACTGGTTAAGATTAACATCAGAACCACGAGCATGAGCTTTGAATTCAGAGGTATGATAGAACAAGTCAGCTTAACCCGTCCTGGTGAGTTCATAAAAAGCCAAACACTTATTATCATATGAGCGATATCAGGTATGTCTTTATCAATCTTGGTTTGCGTACGTTCTTTTGTTATTATTAGCTGTACGAATACACACACTGAGGCATGTTTTTTGTTATCACCTAGAGCCTTTCTAGCCATCCCATTATTATCATTATTATCCATTATTTTACCCCGTTGAGCCTTTAATCATTTATTGTTGATATACCCGTTTTTTTTTTCTAAACCCATGACCCTGGACCTATCTTACCCTGTTCAGAGTATGTGAGAAGTGATTTCATATCTACGTTTCTATCTAAGTTTGGGGTTGCTGTTGGTATAGCAACCTTTAAGTTTGGGGTAGCTTTGCAGTCAATGAATAATAAGTGAATGTCGTAGGAAAAAAAAAAAAAAAAAAAAAAAAAAAAAAGAAAGAAAAAGAAAAAAAAAGTAATAATAACCAGAAGAAAGAAAGAGAAAAGCGAAGAACAGCTTTTGAAAGATGCTACATTCACTAGAAATAAAAGGAAAAGAGGATTGCATAACCCTACAGGAATAATAACAAAGAAACGTAGTAAGAGAATGATTTCATGTACTCTGAACCAAAAAAAAAAAAAAGAAAAAAAAATATAATAAACATAAACCTTAGGTTCCACCTTCATAGCCTACCTAAACCCAAGCCCCGTTACAACCCTAAAAGACCTCAAAAAGTGTGTGTGATTGTACATGTTGATAGGATGAGAGAATTTATTCAAACTGTTGATTTGATATTGCATATTGTGATTTGAGAGTGATAAAACTTTAACCCAGAGAGACTTGGTGAGAGTGTGATATAAGCTGACAGGTGAAGTCATATCTCTGAGGGAAAGAGTTTCTAGCTCGTTGGCTATGTGGAAGAATCAGAAAACCTGAAAAACATCAAGAGGTCCAGTGCGAAAGATTTCAGCAGTATTGTGGTAAGAACTGTTTTACAGTAAGTTTGGGGTGACATGATTTTTGAAGCTAATAAGATGTTACTTGAGGACAAGCAACAAGCTAAGTTTGGGGTTGTGATCAGTCACCATTTATGCTAGACATTCCACTATTTAACCGTAAATAAATCAGGTAAACTGTGTAAACTGAAGCATTTTTCGTTAGAAATAAGCTCAATTCCATGATATTAAGTGTGTTGTTACTGATGAGTTTCTTGAGGATATTTTACACTTTTTGGTATGTCAGCAGGTAAAAAGCTAGTTTGGAAGCTCAGGGGATCAAACGTCAGATGAGAAATCGAGCCCGAGCAAGAAAACGGAAGAAAAAGTCATTTTTTGGAGAACCTGCTGTCCATACGCGTATGACCTTACATGATACGCGTATGGACCTTCCCAGTACGCGTACCATACGTGAATGACCAGAGGGAAGGAAAATTCAGCCAAAATACAAGCTTCTGGTGATACGCGTAACAACTTGGGCAATACGCGTAACAGTCTGGGCAATACGCGTACCAGATGCTGTGTTACGTCCAATACGCGTTTCCTACTAGGCAGTACGCGTATGGGACAGCGCAGTACGCGTATGGAGCACAAATTCAGGGAAAATCCAACTGAATAGCTATTAAGTAGCCAGACCACGATTTTCCGGGGGTTGGACATTTTGGAGAGAAAAGATACGCGTTTTGAGAGCTGGAGACTCAAGGAAGATCACGGGATTCATATGTTCAAGAGTTTTCCGACTATTGAAGATTGATTCCTCACGAAATTCTGTAATGACAACAATATTAATCTTTGTTTTTACTTTTATTATGAGTAGCTAAACCCCCCATTGCTAGGGGGGTGACCCTGATTCTGAATGTGACAGTATTGATGTTTATGAAAGTATTGCTTATTTCTTCTTTTCCATTAATTTGTTCTTATCACCGTTCTTTATGCGTTATTTGTCGGACCAACGAATGATGATTCTTATGAATAGTGTAAGCGGGACAGCAATTATTCATTGACCTGGATAAGAACTTTGGATAGTAAAAATAACCTAGGACTAGGGATTTTCTATCTGACCGGTAATTCTTGATATATGAATGCTTGAGTATGAACCTAATTGTTTATGGACATAGTAATTAGGTTACATAATCAAAGGTCTATTACTAAGGACTTAAGAATAGATACCCTTGAGGACCGGAATTAATTTGACAGGAATAGCTCTACGCCTTCATAAATTATATCTGTTACAAGAAGTTTCATTCACCGAACCCTAGCAATCTTCTCTCATTTGTATCTCGTTCAACCTTTTTACTTGTTTTATTTATTTGCAATTGGTAGTATAATTACACCACAACACAAAAAAACCAAAGGCTTTTGTCTAATTGAAACAATCTATAAACTCTGTATCGTCAAGCAGTCCTTGAGATCGACAAACGGGGAATTTCCCTTTTATTACTACAGTGAGAAAAATAGTACACTTGCTATTTTCACATCAAATCCTCATAGGTGATGTTTCAACAGTCAGGTTATCTCTCACCTGTACATCATCTATTTGGACTACATGCGACGGATCATGAATGTATCTCCTCAACTGAGACACATGAAAAACATCATGCAAATTCGCAAGCGACGGCGGTAAAGCGATACGATAGGCTACCTCTCCTATCCTTTCTAAAATCTGATAGGGACCAATAAATCGAGGTGTCAACTTCTTTGACTTCAAAGCTCGACCAACACCAGTTATCGGAGTAACACGAAGAAACACATGATCTCCCTCTTGGAACTCAAGTGCCTTCCTCCTCTTATCATGATAACTCTTCAGTCGACTCTGAGCAATTCTCATCTTCTCCTGAATCATCTTAATCTTGTCCGTAGTTTGTTGAACAATCTCCGGTCCAACCACAGCACTCTCACCGGACTCATACCAACATAAAGGTGTCCGACATCTCCTACCATACAAAGCTTCAAACGGTGCCATACCAATACTCGAATGAAAACTATTGTTGTAGGTAAACTCAATCAACGGTAAATAACAATCCCACGCACCTCTCTTTTCTAAAACACAAGCTCTCAAAAGATCCTCTAGTGACTGAATCGTCCTCTCAGTCTGACCATCAGTCTGCGGATGATATGCAGAACTCAATCTCAGCTTAGTTCCCAAAGCCTTCTGCAAACCTTCCCAAAACTTCGATGTAAATCTAGGATCTCTGTCCGAAACAATACTCGACGGAATACCATGCAAACTTACAATCTTCTCAATATACAACTCGGCTAATCTCTCTAACGGATAATCCATTCTGATCGGAATGAAATGAGCCGATTTTGTCAATCTATCAATAATCACCCAAATAGCCTCAAAATTCTTATTTGTCCTCGGCAAACCAGAAACAAAATCCATACTGATACTATCCCACTTCCACTCTGGAATAGCCAACGGTTGCATTAGCCCAGACGGCTTCTGATGCTCAATCTTTGACTTCTGACAAGTCAAACAAGAATAAACAAAACTCGCGATTTCTCTTTTCATTCTCGGCCACCAAAATAACCTTTTCAAATCATGATACATCTTCGTAGCTCCAGGATGAATACTCAGGCCACTACGATGTCCTTCCTCAAGAATACTCTTCTTAAATTCGATAACATCCGGAATACACACCCGATTACTAAATTTCAAAACACCATTCTCATCAATTCTGAATTCACCACCTTGACCTTGATTCACTAGAGTCAACTTATCAACCAAAAGCACATCGGATTTTTGACCCTTTCTAATCTCATCCAGAATACCACTCGTTAACTTCAACATTCCCAATTTAACACTATTGTGAGTACTCTCACACACCAAACTCAAGTCTCTAAACTGCTCAATTAAATCCAATTCCTTAACCATTAACATAGACATATTCAATGATTTCCGACTCAACGCATCAGCCACTACGTTTTCTTTACCCGGATGGTAGTTCAAACCAAAGTCATAATCCTCCAGAACTCCAACCATCTCCTCTGTCTCATATTCAGCTCTTTCTGATCAAACAAATACTTTAAACTTTTATGGTCACTGAAAACCTCGAATCTTGACCCGTACAAGTAATGCCTCCACAACTTCAGAACAAAAACCACAGCTGCCAACTCTAAATCGTGCGTCGGATAGTTCCTCTCATGAACCCTCAGTTGTCTCGAAGCATAAGCTATAACCTGCTTATTCTGCATTAACACACCACCCAAACCCAACAATGACGCATCACAGAAACCTCAATGGTTCCGGCGGACTCGGTAATATCAGAATAGGAGCAGTAGTCAACCTTCTCTTTAACTCTTGGAAACCTTCTTCACATTTGAGTCCCAAACAAACGCTTGCCCCTTTCTAGTCAACATTGTCAACGGTAACGCCAACTTAGAAAATCCCTCAATGAACTTCCTATAATAACCAGCCAAACCAAGGAAACTTCGAATCTCAGCAACAGACTTCAGAGCTTCTCACTGAGATACCGCTTCTATCTTAGAAGGATCAACAACAACACCACCTCTTGAAATCACATGATCAGGAAACTAACTTCTTCTAACCAACCACACCGGTGCACCCCACGGTGACACCCTCGGACGAATAAATTTCTTATCCAACAGATCTTCCAACTGACTCTTCAATTCAGTTAACTCAACAGCAGACATACGGTATGGAGCCATCGACGTCGGCCTAGTACCAGGTACCAAATCAAACGAGAACTCAACTTCACGCTCTGGCGGTAATTTGTTCACTTCTTCAGGAAACACATCAGGAAAATCACACACCACGGCTAGATCGCAAATCACCAATTTATCTTTAGCCTCCAAAGTCGCTAACAGCATAAACAACTCTGCCCCATCTGCTACTTCCTCGTTCACCTGCCTAGCTGATAGAAACAAACTCTTTCCTTCCTCAATCTCAGGAAAGATCACAGTCTTATCAAAACAGTTGATATAAACTCGGTTAGACACCAACCAGTTCATACCCAGGATAACATCAATTTGCACTATTGGAAGACACACTAGGTCCAATCCAAAGTCTCTACCAAAAATACTCAAAGGACAATTTAAACAAACTGAAGTAGTAGTCACTGAACCCTTCGCAGGAGTATCAATCACCATACTTCCATGCATTCAGATATCTCTAATTTAAGTTGCACAGCACAATCCAAAGATATAAAGGAATGGGTCTCACCAGTGTCAATAATAGCTACGAAAGAAAAGCCATTAATATAACACGTACCTCGGGTCAAACGATCATCTGCAGAAGTCTCAGAACCCGATAAAGCAAAGACCTTGCCTTCTGACTGATTCTCTTTCTTCGGCTTAGGACACCGTGGACTGATATGACCCACCTCTCCACAGTTGAAACAAGTCGCAGTCTTCAACCGGCACTCTGCCGCCAAGTGACCACCTTTTCCACACTTGAAACACTTCTTCTCAGCACTGGTACACTCATAGAAACGATGTCCAGCCTGACCACATCTATAACATTTGGCAGGGACACTGGAGTCTCCCCCACTAGGTCTCCTCATCCCACTCTGTCTCTGGAAACCTTTGCCAGCTGCATACGGTTTCCCACGATCATTCTGATTCTTGCCTTTCCTATCAACCCTCTGCTGATAGCTTTCCGCTCTGGCCTTGGTATCCCGTTCAAACATTCGGCAACAGTCGACCAAATTAGAAAACACTCTAATCCGCTGATACCCAATAGCCTGCTTGATCTCGGGACGTAACCCGTTCTCAAACCTCACGCATTTTGAAAATTCTCCAGTAGCCTCATCATAGGGAATGTAATACTTCGACAGCTCTGTGAACTTAGCAGCATACTCAGTAACAGACCGATTGCCCTGCTTCAATTCTACGAACTCTTTCTCTCTCCTTCCTCTGACCTCCTCTGGAAGGTACTTCCTCAGAAATCTCTCTCTGAACACCGCCCAAGTGACCTCAGCACTTCCGGCAGCTTCCAACTCAGTGCGGGTAGCAACCCACCAATCATCTGCTTCCTCTGTCAGCATATGCGTACCGAGCCTGACCTTCTGGTTATCGGCACACTCAGTCACTCGGAAGATCCTCTCGATCTCCTTCAACCACTTCTGAGCACCATCTGGATCGTATGCTCCCTTGAACATTGGAGGATTGTTCTTCTGGAACTCACTCAGTTGACGAGCAGCTCCCATTCCCACAACATTCGGATTTCCCCCAAGTACTCCAGCTAGCATACCCAGAGCCTCAGCAATCACAGCATCGTCTCTACTTCTTCCAGCCATCTCTATTCTGAGAACCTAACAAGATGAAACAATAAGTACTGATAGGGTTACACAACACCTATCCCGTACAGGGGAAACAAAATAATTACGACTCGACACGACCGACTATGCTCTGATACCACTAATGTAACACCCTTCTAAATACCCCAAAATATTTCAATTAAAATAACAACATATTAATCAGAGTAATTATGCACCAAGGGTGTCACACAATAATTCGCACCAAAATACTTAGTCATGCTCATTATTTAATTCAAAACGTAAAATACTTGCACAAAACGCAGCGGATAGAGGTCAACTCAATCATGCAAAACATGTAGCATATTACATGTAAAATGGTTCAACAACCAACCACAAAACAATTAAAACATTCCCTCCCGATGTTACATCTACCAGAGCATGACCCACTAAGGAGACTACACTAGACTCCATAGCACTAGCTTCTATTCAACTCACTGCTCGTTACCTGAAAAATAGTTGTAAGGGTGAGTTCCTCAATCAATATAATAAGTATTATACAACAGCATGTAATGTTAAGTAATTAACACATTAATTCACCCTAACCAGACTACACGCTCAGCAACGGCAGTATCCATTCAAACATCATATTCAACAGTAACATATAACGTATGTATAACCTCAACCATACTCAACATCAACAACACAACACACAACACACATATAATACTGGAATACATCCATTCATATTATATGTCATACATTCATTATGCAATGAGACTCTATGCATGCGGTATCGACTATTTGTGAACATATAGTTCACCTCACCGTCCAAATCCAGGCACGGCTACCAAGTCCAACTAGTCCCACTCATTTGAGACCTAGTGACTCACTCACTAATTCCTCACCACGGGAATTAGCTACCACCCCTCAAGGGCCATGCTATGCACGCTAATCACCTAGCATGCAAACAATCAACAACAGTCCAATAATGACTAACTCACTAATTCCTCACCATGGGAATTAGCTACCTAGCAAATGCAACATCAACAACAATTTCAAGAATAGACACATGCTCACACTCTAAGCCACAAAGCAGTCTATTCACAATGCATACATAATTGATACATTCACAGCATCATGCATAGCATCACACATCATTAACACATTTTATCACAACGGCATATCATATCATGCCACATAATCAAAAACAGTATTAGCACACTCTACTAATATCTATACTACTCAAGACCCAACAAAACAACAACAACATTACCACGATATCACATCTGGGAGTTTAAAACGCGAAATCTGTCCTTCAAACTGATATGGCGAACGCCATTAGGCTAATGGCGAACGCCATTAGCGTTAAACGCTCTCATTCTGGAAAAACTGTCTGTCAAACTGATATGGCGAACGCCATTAGGCTAATGGCGAACGCCATTAGCGTTAAACGCTCTTATTCTGAAAAAAAAACCCAAACGGCGAACGCCGAAGGCATAATGGCGAACGTCATTTGGCTGTTATGTGCATAGATGTTAAATTTCTACGAATTCCTTTTCAATTATCGTCCAATTTCATTCATCCACTGGCTGTTATGTGCATAGATGTTAAATTTCTACGAATTCCTTTCAATTATCATCCAATTTCATTCATCCACTATTTCACAATTTTATCATACATCAATCTAATCAGAGATAAAACAATGGTTATCACTACCCAGTACATATTATCATATAATACCCTTTAACCGATGATAAACCCCCCTTACCTGAATAATCCGGCGAATCTCAAGCTTCAAGCTCTTCCCTTCTCCAACCTTCTTCCTCTTGCTCTGCCTTTGCCCTTTTCCTCTTTCACGATCGCTTCTCTGTTTTTCACGTAAAAACCTTTTTACTCCAAATGGGACTTTTTCCTTAATTCCAACTTATATATTTCCAATAAATAATTATCCCAATAATTATTATTCCAAAATAATAGTAATAATAATCCAAAATTCCAATTATTCAATTAAATTAATAAAAAAAAATATTAATTTAAATTAAATAATTATCTTATTTTAATTGGGGTGTTACACACATCACATCAGGTGGAAAGGGAGACATCCCTGTTGTTGGAGAAGATGGTCGAAAAGCTAGCATCACTGACGTGTTGTATGTACCTTCGATGACAAGTAACTTGATAAACATATGGCAATTACTTGCAAAAAGCTACAACATGAAGATGGAAAAGAATCATATGAAGGTGTATCGTCATGATGGAAGGTTGATTCTGAAGGCACCATTGGCAGACAACGGGACCTCCAAAGTAGAGATCAACCTAGTTGATCACAAGTGTCTTGCTTCTACTGCAAAAGAAGTTAGGAACCGGCTATGGCCTCACAGGTATGGACATCTAAACTTCACAAGTTTATGTATGCTCAACCAGAAGAAGATGATGCATGGCTTACCTCAGGTTAAAGAACCAAGTCATGTGTGTGAGGAATGTTGCTAAGCAAAGCAGGTTATGAAAGAATTCAAGCATGACTTACCAATGGGGTCAAAAAAAATCTATAGTTAGTTCACTCTGATGCTTGTGGATCTTTTGAAGTAAGGTTGAATGGAGGTAACTATTATTTTCTAATTTTCATAGATGAATTCACCATATATATGTAGATTTACCTTATTGAAATAAAGAGTGAGGTATTCACACAGTTCAAGAAGTTCAAATTGCTTGTTGAAAAATAAATTGGATGCAAGTTTAAGAAAATGAAAATGGATGGTGGTGGTGAATACATCTCCGGAGATTTGCTAGATTTTGTAATAAGGAAGGTATAGAGAATGAGGTCATTGCACCCTATACACTTCATCATAATGGCATAGTTGAGAGGAAGAATCTAAGTATATTGAACATGACTAGTAGCATTTTGAAAGATAAAGATATGCCAAAGAGATTTTGGGGTGATAGTCGAGAGGACTCCTTATGATGCTTGGAAAGGTGCGAAGCCAAATGTTATTCATCTTAAAGGGTTTTGATCAATGTGCTTCAAGCATGTATCTGAACAATTAAGGAAGGAACCAGATGATTAAAGTCGGACTATGATGCCCATAGGTTATCATTTGACTGGTGCATACAAGTTGTATTCACCAAATGATGATAAACTGGTGATCAGTTGAGATGTTTTAGTAGATGAAAGCAAAGGGTGGAATTGAAGTCACATGTCAGTTCGAAAGGAGTTAGATACAATCACAAATGTGTTTGAAGACCAACAAAATGAAGTTTAATCTAACTAAAATGAAGAGCCACTTGAGCAGAATGTCAGAAGATCGATTAGAGCAAGAACTGATTCAACAAGGCTAGTTAAATATGAGAGATTTCCAGATTAAGTAGTCGATGCAAATGGTGACTTAATAGAATAAACAATGATGATGAATGAAGCAAAACCAATCAATTTTGATAAATCCATTAATGATTTGAATTGGTTAGTAGTTATGAAAGAAAAACTAATGGCAATCAAGAAGAACAAGACCTGGGGGTTTGTCGAAGATTCAATCAAGAAGCCAATTGAATGTAAAGTGGGTTTACAAGCTGAAATGAAGGGCAAATGGTGAAATTTATAAGCATAAGGGAAACTAGTGCCAGGAGGTTTTTTGCAAAAACCTCGTATTGATTTTGACGAAGTATATGTACCTGTCGCAAGGTTGGAAACAATCAGAATTGTTGTATCAACGACAACATGCAGAAGGCAAATGATACATCAGTTGGATGTATAATCAAAATTTCTGAATGGGTCTTTGGAAGAAGAAGTCTATGCCAGTCAACCACTAGGATTTGAAATCAATTGCCAAAAATTGAAGGTGTATAGATTAAGGAAGGCTCTATATGGTTTGAAGCAAGCCTAAGAGCATGGAATAAGAGAATAAATAGCTTCCTAATCGAAGAAGGTCTCACAAAGTGAGTCTCTGAACATGAAGTGTATGTGAATGATACAAATAGTGTTAGTCGAATCATCATATGCTTGTATTTTGATTACAGGTGCATATAAAGTAGAGATAATAAGAGTCAAGTCGAAACTGATGCAAGAGTTTGAAATGTCCGACCTAGGAAATTTGACATATTTCTTAGGGATGGAGTTCAAAGACATAGGTAAATGTGTGTTCCTGCATCAAAAGAAGTATGCTCAATATTTCTTGAAGAGATTCAAGACGAACAATTATAATGCAACTGCTACACCATTAGAAACTAGAGCAAAGTTGAAGAATGAGACATATGAAAAATTTGTAAGTGCGACACTGTACAAACAAATCATTGGATATTTGAGGTATCTTTGTGATAAAAGGCCATACATTTGTCAAAGTGTCGGATTGTTGAGAAGATTCATAGAGAAACCCTAAGAATGTCATCTCAATGCAGTTGAAAGGGTGTTGAGATACATCAAAGGCATAATTGATCTTGATGTGTTGATGCCAAGGCAGAAGAAGATCAACACAAATGTGGAAGTATATGGACACAATGATTCAGGTTTCAGTGGAGATCATGACGATAAGAAAAGTATTGCAGGCTACTTATTCATGATCAAAGGCGGTCCAATCTAAAAAGTATGAAATGTTTGAATATGTTATAACATGATTATATATTGTTTGGATGGTTAGAGGTTAAAAAAGATGTGTTTAAAATGAGTTTTCTAGAAAAATTGTATAGGGAAATTGATTTACCTTTTAGGGAAACTCATTTACCTGCATAATTTTCAATTTTTTGATTGGCGGGGAGGAGGGAAATCAATTTACCTCATAGGAAAATCGATTTACCTGTTTATTTTTCTCAAAACTTATTAGCAGAGAGGCAGTAAATTGATTTACTCTTAATGTCAATTGGTTTCCTCCCATGTTTTATGACTGCTCTCATATGTTTGAAGCCTCTAAGCTACCATGAATTCCCTATAACTTACATTATATATATATATATATATATATATATATATATATATATATATATATATATATATATATATATATATATATATATATATATATATATATATATATATATATATATATATATATATATATATATATATATATATATATATATATATATATATATATATCAAATTTTATGATAATGAACTAGTTTAAACCTAGGATCTTAATTAGGTTAATATTGTAAGAAAAGTTGAACTTAGGTCATAATGAATAACTTAGGTTGTGATACTCGATTGTGAAAGGTACCTCGGTGTGTATCCATGAGGGATTAGTCACTTGAGATGAACCGTTTCATCTACGAGAATGCCTGAATGATATGGATGGTGAACGATAGTCTAGTTGTAAGTTTAGTTAGCTTTGTATGGAAAGATACTATGATAATGTGACTAATGAGAATAATCACGTAGAGATGTGTGAGTATAATCACGTAGTAAATGATGAGAATAATCATGTATTAAAGAATAACCCATATTCGTGCTTGTCATGAGTTCTAGACTTGTGTAGAGTAGTAACAAGAAATTATGAATCATTGAGATGGATACCATGACCCGTGTATTAACCTATGTATGAGATGCTTACCAGGAAATTTTCCAATTAATGCAGGAAGACCGTGACCTGTATCTTGACCCATGCAAGATGTGCTTGTCTGAGAAATTTTTTTATTATTGTGGGAATTCTTGACACGTGTCTTGACCTATGTGAGAGACGCTTACTGGGGAAAAACATTTTTCACTGAGCGAACATTTGTGACCCATGTCCATTTTCCTAGACGTAGGATAGGTCGGGGAAACATGTCTGACTTGACAGAGATTTGTGACTTGTGTCCATAGTCCCAGACGTGGGATCGGACAGTGAAAGATACATTGTTGTTTTCATTTCCCAAGTAGTGGTTTGTTGGGTTATTTGGACTCGAGTTTATATGTTTCCATACGATGTGAAATCTCATAGATACCTAAGTTTTTGTTCTATTGTGTGATTTTATACACTTAGGATAAAATCGAATGGCTTAAATTAGAATATATTATAGTAACCCTTTAGACCGAATAGACCCATAAGATAAGAAAACTCTTATTTATATGTGCATATAAAATCAGTACTCATGTATAAGTACGAATATTTTACTATTATTTTGTGTCTTTTATATCATAAAGTTATTATTACAATATTGATGAGTTTTTTACTATTATTTTGTGTCTTTTATATCATAAAGTTATTATTACAATATTGATGAATTTTATTACTCTTCATTGTTTGATATGTTTTGCTATACTTAATTGCTTCTACACTTCTCTAAATTTATGGATTATTTTTCTAATGTAGGTACAAAATTAGAAAATAATAAAGAATGATATTCAAAATATTTGTTTAGGGCACAAAATAATAAAGAATAATATTCAAAATATGTTTTTTTTCTAATATTTTTCAATTTATAAATATACTAAAAAAATCATAGGATTTATAATTTTAAAAACCTTTTTATAATAAATAAGAAATAAATGAATGATTAAAAATATGTATACTTAAAAATATATCTTTATTAGAGATCTAAGAAAATAAATTTTATCTAATATATTTTAATTTTTTAAAATTATAAATATCCAATAATTTAATATAATATTAAATTGGATTGTGGTGGTTATTAAAACAATTGTTATTATTATTTTGAATTAAAATAATTATTACAACACAATAATTTTAATAAATTTAATGAGGTTTTGCTTTGCTTTGAAATGTTATTATCAAAAAAGTTATATGTTTTAATTGCATATGTTATTTAATATATAATTTTTATTTATCAATTTAAATTTTTTATTATTAATAATATTTTTGATGATGTTGATCAATTAAAAAAAATTAATCAAGCTATAATTTATTATTTTTTAAAATAATGAATTTAAATCATTATTACGGGAACATATAATTACCAACCAAAATAATGTATATTAACAAAAACAAATTTATTATTGATTTAAATATTTTTGTATATAATATCAAAATAAAAATGTTTATATATAAAAAATATATTATTAATTTAAATATTTTAACATATAAAAAAATTATAAACACCAATTTATTATTTATCTTAAAAATAATAATTTTTTTAATTAAATGATTTTGTTTTGTTTCTATTATATTTTAATAATAAATACGCCTAAGGATACGTGGATAGACATGGAAGGTTATTTTACCCGTAGTTTACAAAAATGATAGCTCTTGCTGATGTCATCGTGGAGGTGTTCTATCCATCAAATAGAATAGCGGTTAGAAATCAAGTGATAATGAATGCATTAAACGACAAAATAATGAGATTTCAATGAGAAAATCAACACCCGCCACTATAGATTCCTTTTTTCGTCTTCTTTCTTTGGGTACTTTCTCTTCTCCATTTTCCAACCACTCATTTTCTCTCTCACTCATTTTCCCGGGAAAATAACCGTATTTCATCACTCACTAATTACTATCGGCATCACTATGAGCATGAGAACGAACTTGCTCTCGTGCGAACGCTCTACAATGTTACTTCATCTAAAAGCCTCACCACTTCTTCGCAGATTTCGGCACTTGAAATTGAAACCTCACCGTTCACGATTTCGATGTTTGCTTGACCAAATCGCTATTCAATCGTCGGCGAATGTAATCGCCGCTGCCGCCAAGGCCGCCTCAGCTCACAGCGCCGTCTATTCCGCCATCAATCAGGTCGCCGTCACTGCCGTTGCTATTGCTTCCGGTGCTTGTCTTTCTACTAAGGTTGATTTCTTGTGGCCAAAACCAGATCAACAAGCAGGTTCTGTTCCGCTTCTTGTTTTTCTGTTCATACTTCTATATATGTTAGGTGTTCAGTCATAGACTTGAACTAGAGAAGTTGCTACTTGCTACGCCGATTCGGAATCGAGAGACTTCACTTTCAGTTTATGATTCCAAATGAAAGAATGCTTATAATAGCTTTTCCTTCAACGATTTGATTTCTCTGAACCTCAAGTTAAATCAAGTAAATTTGAGATTGATTGAGTGTATAATCTGTAGTTCTTTCATTGCACGTGTTAAAAATTGTCTGTTGCTGATTATGTTATTACATGATAGGATTGTTCTATTAATCATTGGCTCGTTAATAATGTTAATTGTGAATAGGATTAGTTTGTTACAATAGTTTGGAATTATAATTACAACAGCTGCAGGTAATTGCTTGTTAATAATGTGCTTAACCATTGTAATTTAAACAAACATTTACGAGTTTATGAGTCGAGTGTACGGAGGCTCCCCGAGTTTGATAAACTTGATTATATCATTTCATTTTCTGCATTTTATTCATAATGAAACCTCTTGAGTTTTACTCTTTTACAACCTTTCAAGCTTTACTCTGATCCCTAATATTAATAGAAGGGAATTAATAACATGCAGGCACCATTATGCAGGATGGAGTAGATGTTGCTGGCTATCCTATATTTAATGATGCAAAGGTTTAATATCTTGATTCGCGTTATGACTTGCACACTCTCTTGTTGCATCATTAAAATACCTTATGCTATGTGTGAAGGCAGGTACAGAAGGCTATAGCTTTTGCAAAGAAGGCACATGGTGGCCAGATGCGGAAGACAGGAGATCCTTATTTAACACATTGTATTCATACAGGAAGAATTTTGGCTGCGTTGGTCCCATCAAGTGGTAAACGAGTATGTTCTCTGATTTGTTTTTCCTTTTGTGCTTAATGACATAATACTGCTTTCAAAATTTCCAACCACTTGGAAGGTTTTTCTTCTTTTTTTCCCCTTCAACATACTCTGCAGAATGCATACCATGATGCAACAAGTGAATTTTCCGAATACATGCCATTTAATAAACTTGTGCTCACACCTTAAAATTACACAAACATCTGTATGCGGTCATCTCTTATAATGTCACAACAATTCTGAAGAATCACATTATTGAAATATTCAACTTAACATAACATTATCAATTAAATTGATACATACCAATGTCATTTAACCTAATATGTGCATAACTTTTACTTTGATATATTAGTTATCTAACACAATGTATGTGGTGCAAATATTTGATACATTAGTGTGAGAAAGCTAAGTGGAAATATTGAAGTTTCCGGGTAACTATAGATATATATATATATATTAAGGGTCGGCTTTAGCCTTTAGCCTTTATCTGTATATATTTGTTGTGGGCGTACTTATTGAATATGTCCAAGAGATGGTGCCATAGATCTTAGTTAGAGAAACCGAGAGAAGAAATAAATGAAAAGCTCGAGATATGGAAATAAGCCTTAGAAACTCATGGTTTCCGCTTAAGTAGAAGTAGAACAAAATATATGAAATGGAGAGACACAAACGTAGAGATAAAATTTGGAAAACAACAATGTCTCAAATCACACATTTTAAGTATCTTGGGTTCATCATACAAAGTAATTCAATGTAGAGGGAGATGTCAATCGTAGGTTCCAAGCAGTGTGGATAAAAATAGAGTAATGCTTCACATGTGATCTGCGATGGAAAACTATCACTTACATTAAAGAAAATTTTGTTACTTAACAATAACACCTACAACAGGGTTTGAAACTGAATTCAGGCGGTAAAAACTAAAAAGCCAGCATGAAAGTAAGCTTTGTGTCACAATGACAAGAACACTTTGACAGACAGTGGTTGCACAAGAAAAGCAGAATTAGAAATACAATTAGTATAGCAAAAGACGTCTAGACTCTAGAAGACCTATTGAAACACTGTTGAGGAGAATTTACCCAATGAAAAATAGTCCAATTACTCGAAATGGAGGAAGACCAAGGAAAACTATTGGTCAAATCATTAAGAGCAATTTAAAAATAAATGATCTATAGTTGGATCCAATGCACAACAAGAATTTATGGCATTGAGTGATTGTAACCAACTCTACTTCTAGGAAAAGGCATAGTTATTTTGTTCTTATATAATACTATATCTTATTATGTTTTGAGAGGCTATACAAGTATACCTAAATAAACATGTTTTTTTTGTTGTTCATTTGTTTGAGATCTTGACATTGCGTTGCAGGCTGTTGAAACAATTGTGGCTGGTATTTTACATGACGTAGTTGATGACACTTGCCAAAGTCTACATGACATTGAGACAGAGTTTGGGGATGATGTGGCCGAGTTGGTAGCCAGTGTTTCTAAGCTGAGTTATATAAATCAGGTATCATAAAGAAGAAGAAAAGATTAATTTTTCTAATACTTTTTAATCTTGGAGTGGGGCTTTACATCATGGTTGTCAAACTCTATGATTAACACATAAATTCACAAGAGCTTAAGGGATCAAAATTGAGTTAACTAACTTTAAAAATCTTGTGTGCACACAGATCGCTTTTATAGAAATCATGACTTTGAAGACGATTAAACGAGTCTATAATATAATTGAGAGAAATTCCGCTTTATAATAAGTGCATGTATTGTTAGAAGTGCAAGTGTGAGAAGTTGCATGTTGGGTAAAAATAAGTTTGGTATAACTGAAAATGGCAACATACTTATTCCTGAAAGGTTTTGTATGAAGACATAATGTCAGACACATTATTCCATTTTGGTTTAAAGAATGGGATGTGTGACCATCGCGATTTGGAGAGCATACTAGTTTTGGAACTCACATTTGAAGGGGAGAATATTGAAGATTCAAATGTCAGGGATGAAGTTCTACACTTGTTTATAATGGATCAAGTCAGGACCATAAAAGTAAAAAAAAAAACCTATATACTGGTTGACTTGATGTTTCAATTCAAGATTTGATCTCAAGCTCTATATTGTGGGTTTTCCACTGATGGTGGATATTGTCCAGCTTTTAGGATTCCCAAAACATCCTAACATAACTATAGTGCAATACCTTAAGAATTTAGTGATGCCATGTATTATACTGTTTCATCGTATGTATCTATATATTAGAGGCCTGAATTTCAAAACTCTCAACAACTTTGATGAGTATCACTGTTTTCTTTTATTACCCTATTATATAATAACTACATTATCTTTTGCAGCTGTTACGCAGACATCGAAGGGTAAATGTGAACCAGGGTGTCCTCGGCCAAGAAGAGGTACAGAACCTGCATTTGACACATATAGCAGTTAGCTATTTGGGCTCTAAGTATATTTTGGTGTTATGTTAATGATCAATAACTAAATATAATGATAGTTACACCTACCCACCATAGGTTTGAAACAATGCAAAGATTAATATCAATATGCCAATTGAAAAGTGTATCCTATTTTCATCTTTTAATATAATGGATATTTGGTACTTTTCTTGTAGAAATTTGAGATTGGATCAATATTTTTAGACAAGGGAAGGGGAATATTATTATTCCCCCAATGCGGATTCAAATTCACTCCATTTGGATTACAAAACTAGGCATTCATCGTTGCACCTAAGCTCATGGAATTCATGATGTTTTATTTTATGAAACTAATCTTCTACAAAAAGTTTGATCTGACAAGTTTTTGTATCTTCCATTGTAATGTGTCTGCTGGTTGGTAAAGATATTATTGAAACTGTGCCTTTTTAGGTTTGTACAACGTAAGTATATTGGGAAGTGGAATTGGTATCAGAAAGTTTTCTGATGTGTTTCATTCTTAATCTACTAGGCAAGTAATTTACGAGTCATGCTTTTGGGAATGATTGATGATCCACGTGCTGTGCTCATCAAGCTTGCTGATCGTCTTCACAACATGAGAACAATGTACCAGTTCCGAGCTTCTATGTTTTTTCCCTTTATTCCCAATTATTGTTTGTCTCTTTGTTTTACCCATTTTTTCTCATTTACCTCATACTTGTCATTCTTTCAAGATGACATAAAGATTACTTCCTCACAATAGAAGCTAGTTCAAATCATTGACCTTAAGCCATACAATATGTTCAACTTTTTTGGATAAATAGATTAGAATTTATAAGCATGCCATATAGGTCGTTTTATTGAGTGAGAATATTTACTTTGCAGTTATGCTCTACCATTACATAAGGCTCAAGCTGTTGCAGAGGAGACATTAATTATTTGGTGTTCACTTGCTTCAAGATTGGGTCTGTGGGCATTGAAAGCTGAACTTGAAGATCTATGCTTTGCTGTTCTACAGGTCTAATAATAATTTTAATGTTTCTTGCAACTTGAGAGTCATCAATTATATTGATTTATTTATAACAAGACACAGAATAAAGCTGACAGACGAAGGTCCCCAATCACTGTGAACATCTGGCCACCCGTTAAAGGGTTTGTATCATTGTATGTGATGCATCAATGAGAAGCACCCAAAAGAATATATTGTTTGAAAGTGAAAGTGCTTTAATTTTTTTTCTTTTCATAAAGCATTTAATCATCATTTAGGAAAACAGTAATTAGCTCCTTTTCTTTATTTAAAAACGAGTACTAGGTATAGCTCCGCAGACAAAAAAGTAGTTCTAGATTTTATCTTTTTGTTGTTAACTTAAAAGAGAATGATCATCATTAGTTGTGAAAATTCATTCATGCTTCTGGATAGGAACAGCAATCTAATAGTACCATTGAGATGACATGATTTTTACAGTATTATAATTTATCACCACTTGTAATTTGTACCTCATTTCAGCCTCAAATATTTCAAAACATGCGAGCAGATCTGGCTTCCATGTGGAGCCCTTCGTCTAGAACAGGAAGCTCGAGGAGATTATATGTGAAAGGCAGCTTGATACCTTTGGATGAGAAAAGTTCAACTTCTTTCCACAATAAATCTTTGACATTCAATGAGGGTGTCTGTAGTATGAAGGTAAGAATTTGTAAGTGCAGAGTTCATTCTACTTGTTTGTATGCATATCATTAGATTTTATTAAATGGTGTTTTATGGTTTCCATAGGTAGTTTCTTTTTGGTTCAGGCTGATACTTATTGCAACAGTAACAACTCACACCTAAATGCTTTCTGTTGTGCCTGGCTATATAGCATCAAAGAGAAAAATTGTTGTTTGTTTGTTTTGTTTTTTGTTTTTTGTTTGTGCTCAATGAAGTTCAGAAAATGGTAAGCTGAAACTTTCCAGTGAAATAGGTATGGGGCAGGGGGGAAGGGAAACTAGGGGAAGGGAGAAGAGCGTGTGTTTTTCCCCATCTGATACACCATTTTCAAGTTTCAGCAGCATGCAATAATATCCATGCTGAATACTGCTGTTCAACTTAGAGCGTATATCTCCATTATTGAGAGGTTGAGTTGCATTCCACTCTTCCATGAACTTAGTTTCTTACCAATTGTTGTCGAAAATTCTAAAGGATGATAATACTAATAATTTCTGCCTTTCGGTATTACATTCTGGATTTCCCTGCTACAGAAGGCCATGATTTGATAAGCCACTCTAATTTGTATCTTATCTTTTAGTGCATATACGGCCATTCTTCTTGATGGTGGAGTCACGTTGAGGCAGGAATTTGGGTTTTTAGGGAGGACTCCGGTAGGACTCCGGTAAACCCAATACTCTATCGGAGAACTTAATGGATGAATAAGTTCTGGTACAAATGAGTGATTAATTTCAGAGAAAGCATTCTGAGTTAAGAGAGAAGAAGAATTAGTTTCCGAAATGTGTCAACTCCTTCATTAGACCCTTGGTCATGATATAGGCATGAGCCCAAACTATATGGAGAATATTCTAACAACTTACCAGTACCACTACAAACTCATAAACTCAGCACATAAAACTATATGGATAAGTGTTGACATCACATGACCACCTTGAATGACCAACTACATAAATTTTTTTAATGAAAATATTAACAGTATGCAGATATTGTAACGAACATTATTATTGATAACAGTTCAAGTGAGACCTAAGGTAGTTATGAGATCTTAAAGGAAATGTAACTGACAACCATAAACTGTACTATGCCAAATATAGCATAGCATTAATGTGGCCACTAAAGAGAGTTTTATGTGGTGTATCAATCACATCTCACACACTTTAGATTTTATTAATTATAAATTATTTACATAGATTAGTTGCAAGTATTTTATAGTAACAAAACTTTACAATGATAATGTTATCTGGCTATCTCATATCTGAAGTTACGTTTCATAAGCCTTTTTCTTGATGTCATAGACTCTGATGCTTGATAACTGAGGCAGTATTCTATCTTCATTGCTTCAACGAGTCCTGTGAAAGGGTGAGAACAATTTTTTTCATTCTGATTATGTCACCTTGTTTTCAGGATCTGTTGGAAGCTGTAGTCCCATTTGATGTACTGTTGGATCGAAGAAAACGAGCTAATTTTCTCTACAGTATTGCTAATAATCTGGAAACATGCACAATACCGAAGGTTGTCCAGGATGCTGGATTAGCTTTGGCTTCATTGGTAATTTGTGAGGAAGCCCTTGAGCGAGAATTGGTTATGTCGGCTTCGTATGTTCTTGTACCCATTATCACTACCACTTCTACATTCTGATATTGTCCAAAGCACATGCCTGCTTTACCCAATGCTTAGTGTTTTATGTAGCACGATTTATGTGCTGACTGCTATAATACTATGGTCTAATCAATTTTGTAGTTCTCAAAAGTTTCCTTCTGTATTTGCAGTTATGTTCCAGGAATGGAAGTTACATTATCAAGCCGACTAAAAAGCCTGTATAGTATATACAGTAAGGTATCGGCAAATTCACTTATGACATTTGAATTAAGAATTATGTCCATTGTGTTTTACCTATGCTGGCTGTATAATTGTGTAGAACCATGGCATTATTTAAAGAGTTAATTATGATTGTCCAAGGGAAGTTTTGTAATAAACCTTGAACATAAAAAGAAAAGTTAAGTTTCATGGTTCCCATTTAATTAGTCCATGATATTGTAAATTAGTGCCGACTTAGTTAATCACACTAATTATTTCTTTACTATGGAGCAAGAAATATTGTAGGAAGAACTGGGGACTTACTGGTGGAAAATGTCCATCCATGGCTCCTCCCTTCCCCAAAACACTCGCACAAACAGTAGTATCTAGGTTTTTGGTGTTCGTTGCTGTTTCTATGTTCTTGTGCTTGTGAACATGATAAAAAACATTGAACCAAATTACTCTTTAGCACAGATTCTACACATCCTAATGGAATTGCTTGACCAATTTACTTCAGAATTGTTTGTCTCATCTGAAACTGAAAAAGCTTAATGAAAGCAACGAGTGTCTGGAAGAGACTAATGGTGCTGCATTTCTGATTATTAGTTTTGATGTCTATTTTACTATTACTACATTAATCTTGATCCTCATTTAGCATAATAAAATAATTTTATACAACTGGCTGTAAACCTTTTCCCCCCATCGAGTGATGTTGGTACAACTGGTCTCAATCTTTGTTAACTTCACTTTGTGTAAATTAAAATAATGGTCAAAGTCATGGTTTCATGTTGTACAGATGAAACGAAAGGATACAAGCATCGGAAAAGTATATGATGCACGTGCATTAAGAGTAGTTGTAGGAGACAAAAATGGAACTTTACATGGACCTGCAGTTCAGTGTTGCTATAGTCTTCTTGACATTGTACACAGGTAAAAGGTCAAATTTCAGTCATCTATCAATCATATAACCTATACACACATAAGTCATTCAATACAATAATTTGTATGAAAATATAGATTTAAACTTAATTTACCTTTTTACAGTGTTATGTATTGGTAGAACTTTTTCTAATTTTAAGGGAAGAACTCTATAGAAGATAACCTTCTAAGAAAGAAAATAAGGGGAAAAAAACGTATCAAATCCAAATATTTTCTTTTATATTTTCCATTCTTTTTTTCCTTTTCAAATACTTTGGACTGTCTGTTATGTGGTATAAACATGTGTGCTCATAATTGTCCTCAGTCTATAGTGGAATTTTAGATCTGTATATCTTATTTACATCAGGTGTACCCTATTGTTGGTTCCAAATATTGAGTCATACTATTATGTATATTTTACTGTATAGGCTTTGGACACCGATAGATGGTGAATTTGATGACTACATCCTTAATCCCAAGCCTAGTGGCTATCAGGTTAGGCTTTCTGTTTTTAATGAAATAAATTTAAAATGATTATTTTGTTATTTGAATCTTAAGGATTATGCTTATTTCTGTCTTAACTTGCTAAAATTGCAGTCCTTGCACACTGCAGTCGAAGGTCCTGATAACTCACCTTTAGAAGTACAAATAAGAACACAGGTGCTAGATTCTTCCTCACATGCTTCAGAGATTGCTTTGTTTGTAGTTTAGTTGCTAATTTCCAGTTATCATTTTGCTTACCAGAGGATGCATGAGGATGCTGAACATGGACTTGCTGCACATTGGCTTTATAAAGAAAATGGAAATCCTTTTTCATCCGTAGATGGAATGGATACACCTGTAACAGATGCATCCTCCTATTTTAGCAAAGGTATAGAAGAAAAAAATTCTTCAGATATTTTATTGAGCGAGTACAAGTCACTGAAGGCTGGACATCCAGTCCTTAGAGTAGAAGGAAGTCACCTATTTGCTGCTGTTATCATCGGGTATACAACACTTCCATTTCTAATGGATGTTATGTTATAAAGCTATCCACATTGACTGTAGCTCTTCTTTATTACCTTTTTCAGTGTAGAAAATGAAGAAAGAGAATTGCTAGTTGCTGTAAGCTTTGGGCTAGCAGCTTCTGAAGCAGTAGCTGACAGAAGATCTTTTTTCCAGAATAAGCGATGGGAAGCTTATGCACGGCTATACAAAAAGGTTTGCTGATTAGCTTAAACAATTGTTGATATTGATTTCGAATATAGATTGCTCGTGGTGAATGGTTTGTGGACAATGAAACAATTACACTTACTTAGAAGGCAGTAATTAGAATGGATCATTATGGGGTAGTTAAGTTTACCAATAAGCTTCCTACATGCTGCATTGTCCTCTCGGACACCAGTTTCTTCTGTTGTGTCATCATTTCTTTTTTATTTTATTTTATTTTACATCACATTGTCAATTTACTTACTGGTGACTTGCTTCAGGTGTCTGATGAATGGTGGTTTGAACCAGGACATGGGGATTGGTGTACTTGTCTAGAGAAGTACACGCTATGTCAAGATGGTATGTATCACAAGGTAAGTTTTCACGAGCAGTAAAGCATTTAAAAATTGCACTTTTCCCTTTTTTCATTATTTTTGCTACCCTGCAATTAAAAGACAATGGCATATATACACTGTAAAGCTTTAATTTTATTTTCCTTGTTTAGTTATGCACATTTGTCCTACCCCACTGTCCTTATTCTAGTTCGATTAATCAAAGTTGTGTTAGAAATGTATGTGCTGCCTAGTAGTTACTCCTACTACAAACAAATATATTTTAGACTGCCTTTTGCTGAGTCAACTTTTGAAGGCTTAAAGTTGACTATTTAACCCTAAATCCATCGTATTGATTTGACTTATTGATTTTCTTGCTCTCTACTTCTCAGTAATGGACAATTGTTTTGGCATGTCATATGAAATTAATTTGTATATTTATTAAACCCGTAAGTGACGTCAGGGAATAACTTTGGTTCACAAACTAATAGTGTAAAAACTATTTGTTTCGGCAATGAAACAAAATTAACTTTATTATAAACATTAAATGATGTACTTGGACATGTATAATTAATACAAATAAATGACGTTGAATGCTTTTTTTAGTTACTGATTTGCCTTTTCTTAGATCCAAAGGGGTTTGTAAATAATTGGATTGTTTTACTATAGAAGTTCATATATATAATTGTTTGCATCTTTTGCAGCAAGACCAATTTGGGCGCCTGCTGCCAACATTCATTCAGCTTATCAATTTTACCGAGCAAGAAGAGTCTGAATACTGGGCTGTTGTATCTGCTGTTTTTGAGGGCAAGCAAGTGGATAGTATTGCATCCCAGTCAAAATTTGACTTGATTCCATCAACTTCTGTAGATGCTCACATCAATAATAAGGTTTTTAGTTAACCAACTTATGTTTCTTACACATATTCTCCGAGTGAAATTTGCTAATCATTGCCCTCATCTGTTTATTGTATTGTTAGATTATAAAATTGCCAATCAAATTTGTAACTCCATCCTATGTAACTGGTTATAGTCGAACCATGAGAATATCTTTATTCTCATCCTTCTTCTCTCTTATATTGGCCAGAGTTCTAGACCAAGTAGGCCAAAGTTTGACCTTCCAACATCAAACTATATTACATTATGCATTCCCTATTTATCTTTCTGGCAATGATTAGAAAGTTTTAAAGTGTAAATGCAACTGTGATGGTAGAAATCGGTTTGTCTAATAGCACTATGCATAATTAGCTAGAATGTAGGTATAAATGAACAGATTCTCTCTGCTGCCGTGCAAATTGAAAGTTGACATTTAATATCCCAGGTTTAAAATTTTTTGATGATTGTTTCACTTATTCTATATATTAATCTTTTAGGTGCATCTTTTGAGAACAATGCTTTCCTGGGAAGAGCAATTGTGGTCTGAAGTTAGTATCAACCAAGCAAAGCATGATGCAAAGTTTGACGATGCTCGGGGTCCTCTTAACCTTGGTGAAGTGGTAATTATATGTTGGCCTCATGGTGAAATAATGAGGTTAAAAGCTGGTAGCAGTGCTGTTGATGCTGCGCAAAGAACTGGTTTGGAGGGGAAGCTAGTTTTGATTAACGGACACTTAGTATTACCTAATACAAAGCTCAAAGATGGCGATGTTCTTGAAGTAAGAATCTAAAACATTTGTTCGTGATTAAAAAAATACTGATGTAAATAATTGTTCATAGGATGAATGCAGATAAATTAGACGGGGCAGTAATGTGCAGATTTCAAAAAATTGAAGGTTGGGATTCTTGATAGAATGATGTACCGTTTTACAAATTTAAAATGTAATGTATTCCCAATAATATGCTAGTATTTATATATACTTCCTTTTAATTTAACATGTAATTATTTACTATAATGAAGATTGGAAATTGTATTACCTTCCACCGTCCTCTTAAACCCTTAGATGGTAGTAGTTAAGACATTCATGGCAGTTGAGTTTGAATCCAATTGACAGTTTAACAGAGTCGACAAATTTTACGACATATTCATAATTTCAAATGCTTGTTCATTTTAATGTCATCATCTTACAAAATTAGATACCAGTAATTTGGTGGTTTGCTCATTACACATTACCACCATTCGTTGCGGATGATTAGTCATTGTTTTACTGGATTAAGAATTTGTCAGAGCATCTACATTTTAAAAATAAATAAAAGGATAAAAATTGCTTTACATAAATATTATGTTAAGTATAATTGTAAGATAATCATCATAAAATTCTTAGAGTAATCAAGAAAAAGGCATCGGGCGAGGCGAAGATGCCACCTACAATTGAAGGATGGCAACTAATATCATAATCCAACTTTTCTTGAATCAAGTTTATCTCCATGTAGTGTGACTTTCCAGCAATCAACTTGGAGTCTAAATACAGAACCCTTCTTCGGAACAACTGCAATTAACAAATCAAAGTTTGAAATGGACACATTATAGAAGAAAGATAAAATCATCAAAACCTCGTCTAATTTGAGATGCTCAAGGTTCCTAATTCTTAATCAATTCATCCACAATATTGCAGCAGTCACAGTCAAACTTATTAACAACTCTCAGGTACAAGAAAGTTGAAATCAGGGCAAAGGTAAAAAAATCCACAAATAAAATTTTTTTATTTAAAAAAATAATAGAATCATTAATTATGAACTTTATTAAATTCATTGAGCATTATCCTTTATTTTTTTAAGTAAAAGTAGAAATTTGCCTTCAAACAGAATTTCACTCGAATACACCCCAAGAATATTAATTGACTATTGAAAGAGAAAACGAGTTTTTGAACTAAAGTAAAACGTTGGAGCATTCTACTGCATAAAAGCTACAGCTCATCATGGAAATGTAAATTAGAAACAAGTATGAGATTAATCGCTAAAACAAATTCAGATTTTACAAAATCTATTATATGTAGTAAATCTGGTTTCTATACAAAAGATATATAATTTAAAGGGATAATCTAACAATGCCGAACAAGAATCTCAGCCAAATTGCATTTCATAAGAACAGATATCATATCGGTTTGTCACATAATACATTCTAAGTTAAGCAAAACAGAAAATTTTCAAACTTATAAGTTGGATTTTTATTTCTTCACAACAAAATTCAATTTTAAAAATAACCGAACAAATTGCCTGTTTGTTATTAGTCTCTATCTAAACAAAAATTCAAAAACAATCACAGTTCAAGTTATGCTAAACTTTCAAAATGGAAGTGCAAATTCCTAATAATTAATTAATTATCACATTTGCACAGAAATCACTGGTAACATTTAAGAAAAGCAAACACAAACAACTGTGTATATTCATATAAGCATTAACACTTGAGATATACAGGAAGAACAACTCTGATAATGCTAGAACAGATTCTACTCTTAAACAGATAAAGGATTACCTCGGAATTTATTATGTTCAGTAATTATCCCAAAAGCTTCTGCAGTTTCACGAATCATAATGCCACCGGTTCCAGTAAAATGGGTTAGTTTACACTCCACAACTGCAAGATATAAATGGACATAGTGCAGTCAGTGATAACCAGCAGCCAAATAATAGGCTTTGCCGGTTCGAATACAGCAACAGCAACAATTTTAACACAATTTCCAATGAATATAAAATAATTACACATCATGACATAAGTATATGTAGGGAAATGATTAACATCTAATCAATGGCAAGATAACTTCCTTTTGATACACAGTAATACGTTAATAAAATAAAGAGAATGGTTTAGCATTTTCTTGTGTAGATCTGCAAAAAAGAAAAAGAGTATGCTCGAACCTAAAATAATAGCACCGTGTAGATCTGCGCCGAGGAGACATTGAGCCAATTGATTTTTCCTGGAACATTAAACAGGTTTGTTGTCATAAAAGCCATGAGAGAAGAACAGTGGTAGAAAATCTCAAGATAAGAAGCTGTGAAATTCATCAAGAGCAAAGATACAAAAACAATACCCAGTGGATTTAAGCAACAACATTATATAGTCTTTCCACATTTTATGCATTGGCTTGAAAATATCAAATCTGTAATCAAAATTAATGGTGATTAGGGAATAAAAAGAATATCACTTGTTCATAGCTTGAATCAAAGAGTTCCCCAATGAACGAGGAAATGAAAATTACTCATGACACTACACTAACAGAAACTGCAGGGCTATAGCAGTAATGGTAAGGATCAACAGATTCATCGAGATTAGAAGTTTAGAGACTTTAAACTTACTTATGGAACTCTTGAGGAAGAGTGAATGATCCATGTTTTTTATGTTGTTTCATGGACAAGTGCTTCTTAGAACGTTTTGAATGAATTTGCAAAGCTCTAGTTTGAGAAGATGAAGAAAGTGCACGTCCTTGTACATAATTATCAAGAAGAATCCAGTTGTCGATTTTCATACTTCTAGATCCTTGCATATACTTTTGGGCTGCATCTCCCTTCTTAAGAAGTTCATGCAATATTCCTGAAACTGAACATCCTCTTTCAAAAGAAGACTGCAGAATAGAAGTCAAATTAGAAATATAGAACAAACAAGAACAATGCAATCTTAAACATCAACGGATAAAGAAATTCAACTATTTATTTAGTTATGTTAAAATATACATCTTTCAAATGGAAGATAACGAAACTATAACATTTAGGTTAGATTGGGAGCTAAGACCTTTACACTGACACAACCTTGATTGCGGCTTTCCAGGGTTAAGGAGTTGGTTTTGAGATCAATAAATTACTCATTCCATTAATTAGTTTTTAGAGTTCTAACTCCAAAGGAGGTTGACTTTATGGAACTATAAAGAGAAGTTGATCATGAAATGTTGAAAATAAAATACCTCCCCATTAGTTGTGAGCAGATTTTCATCTACAGTCACAGAAAGTTGGGCATATTCCGGACCATCTTCATTGTCTGCATATCAATAGTCAGGTCATTTATCCACTCAAAACCCTCAAAGATCAAGTTGAAGAAACGATAGAAGAAAGAATCTTAGTGTTACATAGAAAGTACATTACCTTGTGAAATGGCACGACCAAAAAGACTGAAATTCGCTAAAAAGGAAAATAAGAAAAATCAGTTTACAGTAAAACTATCAATAAAAAACTCACACTTTAGCCCCAAAAAAATGCATTTGGGTATTACTATCATCTTATGACAACAACACTTACATGACGGTTTGGAAGAACTTACAAACATAGTTTATGATATATCCACAGCCTATTTTCATAAGTTCCTCTACATACCTTATTTTCATAAGTTGTCTTGTTTTCAGCTAACTCATTCTTAACTTGTAGAAACATTTATACATAAGCTTATTTATAACAAATTCCGAATAAGAGCGTGTTTGTATAAACAACTTATTTGCAGCTTATAGCACAAGTGCTTATCAAAATAAGTTTATGATATATCTCACGCAGAATTGATTATGTTTTCTAGAATTGATTCTACTTGAAGTTAGGGTTTGCAGCTTTTGAGTCTAAATGTGATTTTTACACAAAATTCATTGTTCAACTCACTTTGGCAAAAACGTATCCAAACATAAATCACTTTACCTTCAAATTACTTTTAGCTAAAATCAATTTTACACAATCAATTCACTTAAAATCCCTTTTCTTTACCACAGAACCAAACATACGCTAAGTTGTATATCAAAATACCTCCTAAGGAAAAATAAAATCTTTGGGCAAATCATTCTACTTTATAGTTTATACCAAACTAAGAAGTACAAAACACATAACAAAAGAAAGTAGAATTACCTTTGTTGGGGGGATCTGATGATGGACGAGATGAATGGGAGGAAGAATCATTAGGAGTGGAAGGTGCAAGAATAGGTGATTTAACATGTTCAATTTTAGGCTTTTTGTTATTTGATTTGACATGTTCAACTTTCGTCTTTTGGCTTTTGTTTTCTTCTAGTATGTGTTCGGTTTGAATTCTTCTCTCCAAAGCCTCCAATGTACGTTTTCTTGAATCTGAAGCCATTGATACTTACCTTCATACCAAAAATAAAAGGGAAGACAAGGCAGTGAATAAGTAATGGAAGAAACCAAAATATAAAAACACTGGCGAACTTAGTTCTTCAAATTAGTTAAGAGTCTAAACACCCCAAATTCAACTTCAAACACAACCTTAATCATGCTCCTTACGAATCACCTTCCCCGGTAATAGCGGCAACCTTGGAAGCAAACATTGCGTTGCCACCATAAATAAATTATAAACCCTAAATCAAATACTCCAACAACAATGAAACTATGTCACTTTTGAGAGATGGTTTTCCAGATGCTATCAATTGAGAATGGGTAATTAGGTCTCTGATTTAATGTTCATCAAGGAAAAATAACAGTTAATCATGTTAGCATTCATACATAAATCACTTTAATTTTAAGCAGAAGCAATTAATTAGAAATCAATTATGATGACGGTAGAACGAATTAGACAAAATTGATTTTGGAACCGTAATTGAGGAATGAGGAACGAACAGAGAGATTGAACTTACAATACAAAGTGTCCAACGGTGGCGACACAGATGAACGGTGGAGTAGGGGCTGCGCGGGACAGAGAATAGGGTTTAAAACAGATTTTTACATTCTTTAATGGTAATGCAGTTGTTCATTTTCTCATCTTATACAAGTATTTTAAAATTTTCCGTGGATTACTTAGTCGCCATTGATTATTTTATTTCTATTTTAAAATAATTTGATCATATTTTGTACTATTTTAATGTTAATCAAAATTTAAATATTACCCTTTAATTACTAAGTTTCACGGGGTCTGAATTCAACTTATTCAGAATTAAAAGTTTTCAATTTTGATAAGTTATGGAAATCCAATTCTTCAAATTAGAAAAAGGCAAAATATATTTTTGGTCCCTTCAAGATATCCTTGGATTCAAATTAGTGGATTTTTCACTCAAAAAATCTAATTTTAAAAAAAAATAATCTAAAATAACTCATTTTTCAGATTATTTCACAAAATACTCCCCTTTGAAGAGGTGACGTCAGATGCTGTCAATCCAATTGGTGTCTGTGTGTTAATTTATAAAGGAGACGTCAATTGGTCTGACACATGTGTGTGTTTCGTAATTTTTTTTGAAAAACATTGTACATTTTAGATAAAAGTCAAAATCGGACCAATTGATATTAATATTAATACACGTTCACACAAAAAGACCAATGTTGTTGACTAGGATGACCTAACTGATCTCCGGTCCCACATCTCGTAACTACCCGAACGTGTGGCCCCAATCCACGTTGATGATTCACACCAGGTGTTTGAGTATCTAAGGGCCCAGGAACATCACCACCAACTATAGGAGATTACCTGAGATATTTAGACAAATTCATGTAGTCTTGTGTATGCATTGAAAGGCTACCGCCATAGTTGAGTTCATGATCCATGCCAGAGTAGTTGGGTTGGGTTTGAGTTATTGGAGGGCGACCAAGACGATTGAAGGGAGACATTGGTGTGAATGATGCGTCGAGGAAATGTTGAAATGATTGTTATGGTGTTTGGTAGCCATATGATTGTTGCATGTTTTGTTTTTGTGATGTTTGGGCTTCTTGGCTATAGTAGGAGGAAGGACGATTGGTGTTAAATGATCGCTGAGTGTTTTGGCTAAGGCGACTATGGTAGGGTGATGTGTTGGGTGCATAACGATGTTGGGTGTCTTGATGATGATCTACTTGTTGGTGGTGGTACGGGGTATGCTCTTGGTATTGTGGTTGGGGGTTTGGCATGTTAGGATCGTAGGTTTGTGTGTTTGTGGATCGTAAATTTTGATGGATATGGGGTTGTGAGTAACTGGTCTAAGAATGTTGTTAGGGGTTAGATGTTGAACCTTCTTGTGTGTAAGTTGCCTAGCGTGGGTCGTATAGGTACATATCATCGGCGATAAACTCAAATCTAATCGATTTGTACCAAGCCATATAATTACGAGTTGGTTTTTTTTCGGTTGGCATCACAACGTTAGTTAAGACATGGTCTTGTCGGTGCTTCCATTTTCGACACTCAAATCTAACGAAGCTTTGCCATGGGTTAAAGTTCCATTGGTCGTTAACTTTTCGTAGATGTCATTATCTGAGGTTCGTCAGGGGATCTGGGATGTGTTGAAGCATATCGAACTGCAATTTAACACGATCACTATTGTGCATCTCCACAGTGGTGAATCTTATGATCAGTGTGCATGCAGTCCAAACAGTTGCGTCTTGTTCGTTGATTTCATGGTCATGATCCAAATTTAGATATGGACGCCAAATAAACTGAAATGTGAACATATATTAGATTATAAATTTGTTAGAAGAAATTAAAAAATTATTACGAATTAATTAGGTTAATGGCAATACATCTGTCGATCGAAGTGATCCAAGAGATTGCGATATTGGGTAATACAGTGTATAGGACATATGTTATAACTCATACCATGTGCCGACCATCTGCACCATAAAATTAAATATATTATTTAGAGATAATAATCAGTAAAGTAAGTAAATATAGTCGTTTGTTAGGAACTTACTTCTGCGCGTACGAGAATGTGAACGGGTTATGGTTGACGGGCGCTAGGGACGGTAGTGTGGACCAACCCCATACTTGGAGCAAAACAACACATCCAGAAAATGTAGATGTGTCTTTATGTGCATTTTTATACAAATAGCTATAAAGATAAGCCAAACAAGCAGATCCTCAACTGTAACTTCTTATTCTATCTACATGTCTTAGTAAAAGTAAATACATAACATGCATACTAGAACCACTACCTTCGGGAAATAAAAATAAACCAATTAAAAGCATAATATAACACCTAGTTTTTATTATTCGAGCGTCTTCGATAGAATGTTCATCTAACAGTAAGTTGTTGTAATATGCCTTAAGGCGTGAAAGGATTATACCTTGACATCTCGAGTTATCATCTAACAAGTCAGCATCCAAGATGTCCATGCAAATTGAATTCGTATAGTTGGTTTTACCATTTACCGCCTTACCTTCGATAGGCAGGCCCAATAACATGTAAACATCTTCTAACGTCACGATACATTCACCGGTTGGAAACCAGAATCTGTGTGTCTCGGGACGTCATCTTTCACATGATGCAAGAATAAATTTAGTATAAACCGATCAAGACATTATTTTGCTTACATGTTCAAAATCGGCGAGTTCGACATAAGGTTGAATCATCGCGTCCATGTGAACAAATTCATGGACACGAGTTTGAAACCTAGAAACATCCTAAAAAATAAACAACAAAATAAGTTACTTTATAAAAAATTGTGTTAGAAAAATAATACAAGAAGTAAACGCTTACATAAGTTGCTATGTTTGCAACTGTGTCTCTATGCGATTCACCCATAATGAGAAGAGACATCTTGTCGTAGTGTTGTTGAAACAGTGGTTGTTGCATATGAGAGAGTGGTTGTTGCAGATGTAGAAGTGATTGTTGGTGATGAAGAAGTCATTATTGCATGTCTATTTATAATGAGAGACATACAAAGGTTTGCATGCATTAAGAAATGGGCATGCAAGCTAGCCCCAATTGGTTTGGCATGCACATGCAAAATTCCATAGCTAGCGCCATATGGAGTGGCCTCCTAGGTCGTGGCAGCTTGCATGCATGGTCTTGACATAGGTTGCATGGCTATTTGCATGCAATACAAAATCTCAAGATCTACACATACAAGGCGCCATATGGGTTGGCGCCATATGGGTTGGCGCCCATGTACAAATAATGCATGCAGGCGCCAAATGGAATGACGCTAGGTCTTGCATGCATGCCATGTCACCTTCTATATAAGTGTCTTCTTATGTCATCCTCAAACCAACACAAATTCATCTGCACCAAACAATTTACTATTCACCTTCACCCAAATATTACAATGTCATCTGCATCCAAATATATTATCAATGCTCAATGCAACAGTGAGACATCTGAGTGTGATGTATACAGGTTTTGTTTTTGAAACACTGATACTATCCGACTTACGATCAAGAGAAATTAACATTTTTTGCATTTGAAAAAATGAATAGAAACTTGCATAGGATCTGGTCTTGTGTCACAAATCACGTATGAAAATCCAATTTATTTTGAGAACAATCAATGTAAATTTTACTCGCTAAAGGTACGGGACGATGAAGATGTTGAATATATGTTTGTTAGTCACGAACATTCTAGTTGCAACTCTATTGAGTTATATATTACTTTTTAACAAAGAATATCATCTCAACAATATCATATAACTAATCAAGCTGAATCTAATGAATTTGATTTAGAAAACTCAGATGAAGCCGACCTAGAAGTAGAAGTCAACGTCGTTGATGAAGAAGAAGAAGAAACCAAGACACATGTCGATCATATGTTGAACAATAACATTGAAGATGACGATCATCCAACGCCATTACCTCCAAGTCATGTATATAATCCGCCTCAACATATGACAAACATGGATCTGCATGACGAAGAAACATCCAATCGTGTTTTTATAACCCGTATCCACGATCAGAGGGTGAGTTAAAAGTGGGAGACATGTTCCACACTAAAGAAGAATGTGTGCGAGCTATCAAAAATTTTTCACATGAATAACTCTTCTGATTTCACCGTGAAACGCACTGATTCGAGAAGGTATGTCATTGAATCTCGTAGCATCCTTTGCAAGTTTTGGTTGGCTGTAACTCATAAAAAGAGAAGCGATTCTTGGGAGATAGCTTCTATAGACCCACCTCATAGTTGCATTGTCAGTAATGTTGTACAAGATCACCGTAAATTAAGCGCTGGATTGATATGTCAAGACATTTTGCCGCTTGTTAACAAAGACTCATCAGTGAAGGTGAGTATAATAATATCTCATATCGTCACAAGATATAATTATACTCCATCTTACAAGAAAGCATGGATTGCAAGGACAAAGGTTGTTGAACAGGTATTCGACAACTGAGAGGATTCATACAAAGAATTGCCATAGTTTTTATGGGTACTTAAAACATACGCACCAGGAACTGTTGCAATTATGGAGACATTGCCAGCATTTATGTCAGACGGAACTTAAGTTGTTGGAAATAGAATCTTTCACCACCTCTTTTGGGAGTTTCAACCATGCATCAAAGGTTTTGCATTTTGCAAATCTATTATTCAAATTGATGGAACATGGTTATACGATAAATACAAGGGTACTTTGTTTATGGTTGTTGCACAAGACGACAATAATGTCTTTCCCATTGCCTTTGCTCTGGTTAAAGGTGAAACCGCTGGTGGTTGGGGTTTCTTCCTTCCTCATCTCAGAACACATGTCGCTCCACAGGTCAACCTCTGCTTGATTTCAGATAGACATGTTGCCATTGAGAGTGCTTACAATAACCATGATAACGGATGACATGATCCTCATTCTAC
Source organism: Lathyrus oleraceus (assembly GCF_024323335.1). Lineage (NCBI taxonomy): Eukaryota > Viridiplantae > Streptophyta > Magnoliopsida > Fabales > Fabaceae > Lathyrus > Lathyrus oleraceus. Next base: position 489,912,885 of record NC_066580.1, on the reverse strand, counting down.
CCATGGTTATTGCATTAGACATATCGCACAAAACTTCATGCGTGCAATCAAAGACAAGAGCCTTCGCAAAAAAGTGGCGAATGCAGGGTATGCTCTAACTCAGCCATCATTTCAGCATTACCGTGACGAAATTAGATTGTCTAATGCATATGCAGGAAGGTGGGTGGATAACATCCCATTAGAGCAATGGACAAAGGCATTTGACAAAGGCTACCGATGGGGTCACATGACAACAAACCTTGTGGAATGCATGAACGGCGTATTCAAAGGCATTAGAAATCTACCAATAACCGCATTGGTCAAAAGAACCTATTTTAGGTTGACATCTACCTTCGCAGCCAGAGGTGAAAGATGGAGTGCAATGTTAATGTCCGGTCAATTATTCAATGAATGTTGTATGAAAGTGATGAAAGAGAAAACTATTAAAGCTAGCACACACACGGTTAAGATATTTGACCGTCATAGGTAAAATTTCAGTGTACAGAAAATAATAGACCACAACGAGGGGAGGCCAAATTTATCATATGTTGTCAGACTAAACAGAAGTTGGTGCGACTGTGAAATGTTCCAGGCCTTCCGTATTCCTTGCTCCTATGTCATTGCGACATGCACACATACCCGTTAGGATGCTTACAACCATCTATCTGGTATTTACAAGGTCATTACCGTCATGAATGTCTATAACGAAAGCTTCTTAGTGCTAGCAATGGAGGAATACTGGCCTCCATATGAAGGGGACATAGGTTGGCACAACGATGAGATGCGAAGAAAGAAAAAAGGACGGCCAAACAGTACGCGTATTAGAACAGAAATGAATACGACTGATAAAATGATAATATTATGTAATATATGTCGTCAACCCGGACACAATAAGAACAAATGTCTCAATCTAGGAGCAACCTCTGCATCATAATTTAGTATCTCCTTTCAATTTTTGTAACCTTGAATTTTTATATAACATTAACTTTTTGTTAGAATAAGGTTAACAACAAACATCACTCCAAGATAAGCACACTTCAAATATAACAAGTATAAATAAACAACAACAAAAAAAATATCGAATACAAATGAAAATACTTAACTACAATATTTAAAAACAACATTTCTAACTGATTACAACAATCAAACTGATGTCATTTGGTCTAAACATCATTTTCCTAAAATCCTTATTAGTTTTTACTCGCATCCAACCAAATATACTATCGAGTCTCTCAACACTTCTAATTTTTCTCCCTTCTGATATTTTTCCATCTAACCAACGAACCAACTCCCTCTTTAGTTGATCGAAACGACAAATATTCAAGAAGAGCATCAACATCGGAGGCTTGTCTATCGAATAAATCATTTCCATAGCGGTGACAAACACCAAACATATTTGCAATATGACGAAAAGAGATGTGAAAAAATGAATCACACAACACCTCTATTTATAAAAAAACGCACATTACACTGAGGCGTTATACCAATTGGCATCTTCTCTCACTTTATACACATGGACGTCAATTGGATTGGCAGCACCATATGTTGTTGTCAATTCAATTGGCGTCCCCTCTTAAAAATTAAGGGTAAACATCAGTTGGTCTGACGCCTATGCCTTAAGATTTTCTTTTTAAAACTGAGATAGATTGGGTATTTGTTTGAAAATTGAGTTTTTTTTTTATAAATATGGGGTATTTGAGTAAAAAAATTCAAATTAATCACTTAATTATTTTTTAATAGACTAGTTTCTTACTTCTTAAAACGTTATATTCTTTTTATCTCATTAATGACGAAATTTTTTAATAATTAAAAAATCAATCTAACATAAAATATAATTAAAAGATTAATCTAAATTCAATAATATAGTTAAAAGATTAAAAAAAATATTTAACCTTAAAAAAAACTATACAGTATCAGTTTAGGAAATAATAAATATATTTGTTACAAAGAGTAATTATAAATTTAAACCAACTTAAAACAATTATAAATTATTTTTCAAAATTATATCAATAAATGATTTAATTGTATTCTTTATATGCTTTTGAACTTATATTGTATGATGACAATTTAAAAGTTAATAAGAAAGTTCCACATTTATTTGATATATCTTTTAAGGACTCAATTTGTATATTTGTTGTATATTTATTTATTAGTTGAATTTAATTGAAATATACTGATAATGTAAAAGAATTTTATACTGTCAGTTAATCATAGTCATTGGATGTTGAAATAAATTTGATTTTTATTTTAAAAATCTATAAAATAATGTAAATGGGTGATGATGATAAATTAATTGTGTAAAACATTTTACACTGACAATGCATAGTAATTAATCTCTTATTAGTTTTCTTTCTTCTTTTTTTGATATTCATATCAACTATCATATTTATTTTCCAAATATTATTAGAATATTAGCCGCAAGAGAGCTCACAAGAATAAAAAAACGTCGTTTTTATGCCACATTTACTTTTATATTGTTTAAGAAAATATTGATTTTATATTTTGTTTATAATACACATGCGTACATGTTAACATTTTTTAAAAATTAAAAACTAATTTTTAATGTTGATAAATCTCCCATAAAATATTAGTGTCAGTTCTCTTTTAAATATCATGATTAATATTGTAACGAAAAAATATTTTAAAATTCTATATAGAAAAATAAGTCTTAATTATTTTAAATATGATAAAAATAAGTGGATCACTCTCTTTTAAGTCCAATCAAAATTGGAGTAAGACCGACTATTTTAGATGTTGAAATCTAAATTTTCACTTAACTTTTGTTGACATAAATGTGATTTATGGATCGGCCTCCTAAATAGAATTCTTTTTACAATTGAATTACAAAATTTATGATATTATTTTGTTAAAAAAAATAAACGTATGAGACAAGAGGATGATGGAAAAAATTACAACTCACAAACCCTAGCAAGCTAAGCCGCCCCTCACATGGTTATTTAATTAGCAGATTAGGAAATATTTTAGGCCATTCAGAAAGTTCAATACATAAAGCTCACAATTGAATGCTAAGGATACATATTCGCGGAGCAGGTGAACCCTCACTATCAATGAGGATATGTGATTTTGAACTCTTATGTATCATGCACCGTCTAAATCGATCAGACCTGCCGCACAACATGTCGCATTTCACGTGAACAGTTTAACCACCCTGTTATAATGCATCAATTTTTATATTCTTAATAATTTAGGCATCAGAGTGCTAACCTTACAGGTACGTCTTGCGACACCGTACTAGAAGTCCAGAACATTGTTCTTTATGTCAACTCTGTATTGTCACCAACAAATGTGGTTCCTTATGTCCATCGAAGATCCAAATCTTTGATCTTTGTTCTTCGAATCATCAATCTCTTTTTAGAGAACATGATATCGACTTCTTAAGACTATGAAAATATCAAGAAACACTTGATTTTCAAAAGCAGTTGCAATTGCTATTACTATCGGAGCTTAGCCACTTCCTCAAAAATGGAATCCACTCCTTGTGGCTTCTCCAACTGGTCCAACGGTGCAAGATCTGTCTCCGTCAAGAATCCTCTAAGGAACAGCCCAAGGAGAGACGCCAAATCTCTCTTTCTTACAACCTCTAACACCTAGACAAAATGCATTTTCAGCCTCCAACTGTTGCAACCTAGCCTAGGTGTGCAAGGAGGAGTTGACATGTTGAATAACATGTATAACATGGTCCATCAACAAAATTCTTAAGTCTTAGCTGATACGATCTTGAGAATTGAAGAGAATTTACAATTTGCTCCTCCAAGAAATAACATAGGGTAGGGAGCAACCTCACACGACCAATAGGCTAAAATCTATGAGTCAGTCTCGATAAGAACTATCACACCATGTGAAGAATCTCCACAATCCCCATTCATACACTGGAACGAGATACACATATCTCCTTCGTCATAATTTTTAGAAAGAAGTGGAAATCATGCTCAGGTCAAATTTCATTGTCCCCGAAGAAGGGAAAGACTTAAAGTATACGCTTCTCTCCGAAGAGGAAAAGGAACCCGATATCCATGAATATCCTAGATGTTAGAATACCAAGATCTTTTGAGAAACCTCTGAAGTTGTCCAGCTATGATGAGACCGGGGATCTTGGTGAAAGACTCAATTCTACACTCCTCTAAACACTCAAGGGAAGAAGATATGGTAGGAGTGAAACAACACTAATTTTAAATAAAAAGGGATTAGGAATACCTACATAATTAAGGAATCTCAAATGGCGTCTGTATCTAAATATTATAGTTTTCATAAGTGTCACAGCCACAACACGAACGGTTGCTTTTAGTTGAAGGATGCAATCTAAGAATTGATTAAGAAAGGTTGTTTATCTAAATATGCCTAAGAAAATGGCAGAGGAAAGGAACAAAGAAAATGATCGGGGGCGTGGGGTTCATTTAGGCAGAAATGGTCCTCTCGAAGGGAGAAGTCATTCTCTTAGAGAATGAGCCTCTTTGTTTTGACTTTTTTTTAAAAATAAATTTTATGTATTACATATTTTAGTGTAAAAAAAATTTACAAATTTTTTTTTCATAAAAGTCTCAAATGAAAATTGGTTTAAATAGTTATTCTTAAAATGTTATTTTAAATATTCAGAATTTTATAAAAACTTTTTTTGAATATCAAAATTTCAAAAAATCACTTAATTTTGAAGCTATTTCAAATAGTTTTTCTTAAAAATCATTTTTAAAATACAACTTTTAAAAAAATTATAATTTTCACTATGTTTTAATCTTCAATAATTTATATTTATATTAAAAAATATTTTAATTTATAAAAAACAAATTAAAAAAAACGTATAATATTTTGAATTTTTTTTACATAATTGATTTTCAAAAGAAAAAATTCATTCTTTTAAAACTGACTCAATGTCACATCAAATTTCACTTTTCATTTTTTTTCCAAATTCAACTTTCATCAATCTCAATAAAAAATTGACTCATGTCGTTGTCGTGAAAAGTGAGTTAAACTTTCCTCCTCAATTTTAATGGATAATTTGTAATTATAGGTGTTCATCGATGCAGGTCGATCCACGAATTTACTTATCCAAATCAACTCAACCCATAAATTACCAGAACTTATTTATTTATGGGTATACCTAATTCAACTCATAACAACCCGTATAATTTTGGTTTAGGTATCGAGTTTGAGTTCTGTAACGCAGACCCGTTGATCCAACCTATTGATCTGACTTTAATAAATTATTATTATTTTTATTATTATTTTAAATAAAAATAAAAAATTAATATCGGACTAATAATCATAATTTTTTTTCAAAAAAAATTATTCTTCAACAATAATACTATTAGACAAATATGTTTATGTAATTTTAAGATTAAATGTTATTTCTTTTTTTTTTGGTATCATTTTCAACTTAATGTATTTTATAGAAATAATATATTTGAATTTTATACTATTATAAAATATTATGTCGTGTTAATGAATTTTATTAGATATTTTATAAAAATAATTTATCTGATATAAAGTATTATGTAATGGTAATGAATTTTATTAGATATTATATGATGTGTTTCATTAAATTTGAATGTTATAAATGAATATGATTGTATTGAGTTGTGTTATATTTTTTTTAAATCGACAAAAAGAATCGTAAAAAATATATTTTTTATTTGAAATATAAAAAATAAAAAAAGTGTCTCCACAACATTCAAAAAAAATTGTTTACCTAAAAAATTGTCTCACACAACATTCAAAAAAACAAAATTATATTATAAAAATAACATTTAATTTATATAAAATAATAATTTTAATCCATCAAAATAATAATTTTTGATTATATTGTAGTTGCTCGTGGTGGTTCATATTGTACACATTCTAGGCATATTTATCAATTATTTTTAGGTCTTCATCATCAAGGTTGACATGTTCTTGAGATGTTATATCTGCATAAAAATAAACAAGATATAAATTTAAATAATATATAAAGAATAACTAACAGCATGCAAAAATATTATAGCCCAATCTTTTAATGCACCTGCCAATATTTAATTACTCAATAAAAGATGTTAAGCTAAAGCACAAGTAGTACCAAAGTACAGCAATATAGAGCTAATTCCTCAACACTTTGTTTCAGTAAACTATAGTACAAACCAACCACACTCTCTTCATAAACAGTAATGCATTTGAAGATACCAAAACAACAACAAAAAATGACAAATCTAATTTCTCGAATCGTTCTCAAGCTAATGCAGCACATAAGCAGGGGAAGCCAGAAACAAAGCACTAGTTAAATGCAGAAACAAAAAAAATGAATTTATGTATTCTGTACCTTAGTTCCTTTGATGACAAGCACGATTGCAGAACCAAGTTCGTGAGGATGGTTTGCATGAATGCAACATGTGCTTGACTATAGTGACTTCACACGGCTCATTTACCCTTTATAGCAGAATATCTTATAAACAAAGAATAGGCAACATTGTCTACATGTCAAAAATGGCTAAGCTAATAACAAAACAATAAGCCATTGAATCAACTTTTGGAGCAAAATTATAAAAGTATTACAATAAAAAACTAGGCAAATTTAAGACTATTGAGAAATGACACTGTTAGCAACAGAAGTTACAGAAATTTTCCGAGCAGGACGACTAGACTTTTTCACATAAGAGGAATTCCAATCTCCTCCTTCTTGAGCATAATAGTCCATGGGATAATCTCCACCAAAATCATTGGTCCCCTTTGCATCTCCGCAGCTACCTTTAGAGCAACAATCGCTTTTATTGCAACCCGGAACATCTTCACAACCCTGTTTTTGCACCTCAGTTTTCTCCCACCAACCAGGTATCAATCCCAATGCTATCTCAGCCTCAAAAGGAGTAAGAACCGGCTTAAGAAAAGCCTCTCCCCAATCAATAGAGAGTCTAGGACAAGCAATCTGAATCCAAGCATCCACAGAATCCTCAAACAGAGCGATCCTCGTGGGGCTTAACTCCGACATCAAAACCACAGTATAATCAAACCCTTTATCACTCATTTTCTTTTCCAATCTCTCCAAAATCTTAGGATTCCCTTGCCTTCCCAAAGTCCCTAAAACAACACCCCAGTTCCTCGCTTCCCCCGCTTTCAAAATCGCGTTTTTCCTCGACCCCTTCATACCAACATGATCATATTCCTCCAAAATCAACTTCCCCACATAAGGATCATATCTAAAAGCCTTAAGCCCCGGATTTGCTATCATAAACGCTTCAAGATGAAACCTCCCATCTGAAACAAACACCAAAACACTCTCCTCATAATCCTCCAACACCTTCTTCCCTATCCTCGGCGCAGTACATCCAAGAACCTCACCAGCAGACAACGGCTTCGACTGCGGAATCAAAACCCTAAACCCTAATTTCTCCAATTCAGGCTTCACCGCACGAATCCCAGACGCAAACTGAATTGTCCCAGCAAGAATTATACTTTTACCGAGAAACCCTAAATTCAATCTAACAGTATCAACAAAATGATCAACATCAATCTTAATATCCACAAAAATATAAAGACAAGGAATAGTAGTTGAATCAATAGGTACTAAACAACTATGACCGTAATGAATAAGAAGATCAGCACCAAGGGCGAGAGCTGAGAAATCGTCGATGCAACAAGCACCGTAGGTCACATCTCCGAGGACGTAACAGTGAGAGACATTGGCGAATTTGGTGAAGATATCGGAGAGGATGAGGGAGTACATGAGAAGACCTTCAGGGAATTGAAGTGCGACGCGCTTAGCGCCGGTGGAGAGGACGCGCCAAACGCATTTGTGAACTTCGAAATTGTAGTTTGATGGAAGAATTGATATGGCAGCGTTGAGAAGAGGGTCGTTGAGGATTGAATCTGGGATTTGGCTTTTGATGAATCGTTTAGGTTTTGGTTTTTCTTTGTTTGTGGTTGTTGTGACAGTGTTTGCGTTGTTGGGTTTATTAGGTTGTTCCAACGACTCCATGGTTTGTTTGAAGCTTTTGTTTCTGTTTTTCTCACTTTCTCTGTAATTGAATTGAATAGTGTTTATGTGTGCAACTCATATAAACCCTAATAAATCCCTAAGTCTTTGTTTTTACCTTTAAAAAAAGATTTATCTTATTTTATTTTTAAAAATAATTTTTATAATAATAGTTTTTAAATAAATTTTAAATTATTAATTTTAACATCTTATAATATAAATATAATCAAAACATAATTAATTTTTTTTTTTAAAGTTGTATTTTAAAAATGCTTTTTATAAAAAATTATTTGAAATATCTTTTAAGATAAAGTGATTTTTTATAATTTTGATATTCAAAATTTTTTAATAAAAAATGAAACATGTAAAATAATATTTTAATAATAATTATTTAAAAGAAACTTTGGTTTGAAATTTTTATGAAAAAATTCTTTAGTAATTTGTTTAAAACAAAAATAATTTAATACTATAAAATTCATTTTTTTTAAATTAAAACAAATTGACTTTTTATTTTATGTTACGAAACAAAGTAATTTTTTTTTAGAGATTTAATTTGATTCCTTTTTTTATGAAAAGTTTTTATAAACGTAAAAATTTAATACTATAAAGTTCCTTTTTTTTAAAAAAAACGACTTATTATCTTATGAAACAAAGTAATTTGTTTTTGGAATGACTCCATCAGAATTGATTTGTTTTTAGAATGATTCCATCAAAATTTATTTGTTTTTAAAATGATTCCATCAAAATTAATTTGTTTTGATAAAAAAAAGTACAAACAATTGTTACATATGAAAATTTATGAAATATTTTTTAAATTTATGAAATTTCAAATTATACAAAAAAATAAAAAATTTGAAATTGTTTATTTATTTATATAGTGTGAGTGATAAAAATTTTATTATTAATTTTTTAAATTTTACAAAATAGTCTTATATTTTCTAAAATTTTCAAATTTATTTTCAAAATATTGCAAATAAGTTACTTATAAGAAAATTAAAACCATAAACCTCATTTGTGCAGAATTATTAATACAAAATTATAAGAAAAATCTTAAAAAAAGGTAACTAAAGTTTGATATCAAAGAAAGGTATCACTATGAATTAAAAGGTTATGGTTTTCCAATAAAATTGTGCTTTTCTCTATTTGGTTTTTTTTTAAAAAGTATTGAAAAATTAAGATGAAGAAATAAAAACAAACAAAACTAATATATAAAGTGATATGAGAGGGTCTTTAAATGTTTTTGAAAGTATATTTTTGAATTTATTTCGAAAGTATATTTTAAATTTTTTTTCTTACAAAACGATTGTGTGATTCATTTACGTATAAATTTAATATAAATGGTTATATGATCTTCAACCTAAATTTTGGAAAAGAAATGGGGTTAGTCTCACTTAAAATGTGTTTTGGTTTAAAAAATATGCGTTTGAAAGTGCACTTTTAAATTCTAAAGGGCATTTTAGAATTTTTTAAGATGTTTTTCCACCACTTAGAGTGGGATAAACAATTCCCAAATATTGAATCATGAGATAAATTTGTAATTGGTGTATTTTGAGTAGAAAATTATTTTTAACATAGTTAATTAAATTGATTCAGTTGATAAGGAGTCAGTTCATATACCGAGAGTTTATAGGTTTAACTTTCGCTGCTGATATAAGAATCTTTTTTATGGATGATCTATAAATACGTTGAGTCATGAGATCTGATTCTAATCCTGATGAGCCTCTGAAACTCAACTCATCTAAATTTCCGTTGTACAATTTTTTTTAAACATAGTTTATTTCAAATTATTATATTTTCACAGTGAAATCATCATTATAACCTCATGATACATCTAACATAACTACATAAGAGGATTTAAATCTTGTTTTATTGATTAAATCCATGTTAATGACTCTTTTTATTACAATACGATTTATCCATTACAATATATTTGCATCAAGATTCAACCCTTAAGTCTCTATCTTTTTACTTTAATTTTGCATGTCTTTAAAGAACACATCCAAAAACTTTCACTGAGATATATGTTTTTTTTTGCAGATGATATAGTCTTAATTAGAGAGTCGAAAAATGATTCAAATGAGAGGTTTGAGACTTGAAGACGAATCTTAGAAACACATAACTTACCTGAACAAAAATAAAACAAAGTATGCGGAATATAAGTTCAACAAAGGATAATGTTTCTAACCTAAATGAAAATTGAAGACTCTATCATCCCACAAATCGTTCCGCTTAAATATGTTGAATATGTAATACAAAATGATGGAAAAACAAAATGAAATATAAATCATCAAGATCAAACTGGGTGGCTAAAATGGATGAGGGCTTAATGAACACTATGTGATACGAAGGAACCACTCAAATTGAAGAAAAAATTGTATATAACCATAGAAAGACTTGCAATGAAGTACTAGATAGAATGTTGGATGTTTAAGAATAAACACAAGGATAAAATAAGTGTAGCATAAATGAGGATGATGCATTGAATGTGTTGTAAAATTAAGAGAAAAAATATAATTTGTGTGCATGTAATTGGTTGACATATAAGTGTAATCGGTTACACCCCCTTTCTATTTTGTCAAACATAACTTACAATAGCTAAATGCAACCGATTGACATTGTTAGAAGTTGTAATTTGATGTTCTGATTGAAAGTTAGCATTCGATTGTGTCGAAGCAGCTAGTCGAAGTTATAGTAGTCAGTTGTATTCGACAGAGTCGATTACATTATATAGTATTATCGAAATGTAACTTGTGATTTTGTATTTTATATTTTGTACGTTTTGGGCTTGCATCAGTTTTATAGTTTGGGTCTGGACTTTAGTTGCCTATATAAAGGATCTTGTATGATGTAAACTAAGAACTTCATTTAATCATAATTTCATAATTCAGTTTTTAGTTTCCTTTCTTTTCTCTCTTCTTCTTCTCCGTCTTTTATCTTTTTTGAAAATTTTTGTTCCAACAAATTGGTATCAAGGAGTCCGATTGCGATTTAGAAAGAATCTGTAATGGAAAACTGAACAACAACATCAATGCACTTTCCAGCCAATCTACCGGTTTTCAAATGGGAGAACTATGAACAGTAGGTTGTGCAGATGAAGGTCATTTTTAAACTTCAATATGTATCTGAAATCATGAATGATGGAGCACCGACATTGGAAGCAAATGCAGATGATGCTCGGCAAGCTACACACAAGGAACAAAGAAAGAAAGATGGAAAATGATTGTTCTTAATTCACCAATGTGTGGATTCTAACGTGTTTGAGAATATTATTAAACAAGAAACGGCGAAAGAAGCGTGGGACAATTTGAAAAGCTTGGCCGACAGAGCTGAAAAACTGAAAAGGGTGAAGTTGCAGACATTTAGAAAGCAATTTGATATTACTCAGATGAACGAAAATGAACTAGTCTCAGAATATCTTTCATGTGTGGTGCTGCTAACAAACCAGATGAATTCTCGTGGTGGATCAAACAACGATTTGCAGAAGATTGAGAAGGTATGGAGATCTTTGACTTTAAAATTTGATTACATTGTAGTATAAATTGAAGAGTCCAAGAACCTAGATGAAATGAGGTTAGGAGAACTTCAAGCTTCATTAGAGGCTCATAAGATGAGGCTGAAGCAGAGAAACTCAAAAAGAGGGAAGGTGGATGAACAAGCACTACAAGCAAGATTCATCAAGAAATATGGGAAAGAGAAGGGTAAGAACCTTGTTAATGATGAGAAATCAAGCAAGAACTCAAAGGATCACTCTGATTTGATCAAGAAAGTCATGGGCAACAAGTATTTTAGGAAGAAAGTTGACATGAAGGAGGTTGCAATGTTATAACTGTCAAGGATTTGGTCACTATGCTCGAGATAGTCGAAGAAAGAAGGAAGCACGAGTGAAAGATAGTGATGAAGTGCAGTATGCACATGCTGAAGATAATGATTATGATGATGTGTTACTCATGACCAACACTCAGTCGAACACTAAGCAAACCAACACGTGGTACCTGGATTCAGGATGCAGTAACCACATGACGCGTAATAAAACTTGGTTCACCGAGCTAGATGAATCAGTCGAGAAAGTGACAAAGTTTGCAGATGGCAGGCACATCACATCAGGTGGAAAAGGATATATTTCTGTTGTTAGGAAGGATGGTCGAAAAGCCATGAGCGCTAATGTGTTGTATGTATCATCGATGACAAGTAACTTGATAAGTGTAGGTCAACTACTTGCAAAAGGGTACATTATGAAGATAGAAAAGAATCATATGAAGGTAGCCATAGTGATGGCAAGATGATTTTGAAGGCACCCTTAGCAGACAACAAAACCTTTAAAGTAGAGATCAACCCAATTGATCACAAATGTGTTTCTTTGACTGTAAAAGAAGACAAGAATGGTTGTGGCATCATAGGTATGGACATCTAAACTTCAGAAGTTTAGGTATGTTCAACGAGAAAAATATGGGGTATGGTTTACCTCAAGTGAAAGAACCAAGTCAGGTGTGTTAGGAATGTTGCAAAGCAAAGCAGGCTAGGAAAGTGTTCAAGCATGACTTGCCAATAAGGTGTAAGGAAAAGCTAAAGTTAGTTTACTCTGATGTGTGTAGACCAAGAAGATGGTCGAGAAGACTCCTTATGAAGCTTGGACATGTGTGAATCCGAATGTTAGTCATCTTAGATTGTTTGGATCAATGTGCTTTGTAACACCCCGATAAAAATAAGATAATTATTTAATTTAAGTTAATATTATATTTATTAATTTAATTAAATAATTAGAATTATTGGATTATTATTATTATTATTATTGGAATAATAATTATTGGAAAATATATATAAGTTGGAAATAAGAAAAAGAGTCCCATTTTGTAAAGAAAGGGTTTCACGTGAAAAGCAGAGAAGCGGCTGAAAAGAGGAAAAGGGCAAAGAGACAGAGCAAGGGGAAGAAGGTTGGAGAAGAGAAAAGCTTGAAGCTTAAAGATTCGCCGGATTAACTCAGGTAAGGGGGGTTTATCGTCGTTTAATGGGTATTATGGGTTAACATGTAATGGGTAGTGATAAACCGTTGAATTGACCCTAATTGGGATGTTGAATGCTGAAAAATTGTGTTGGATAAGTTGTGTTAAAGCTGTAATTGAATCTGTATTTGTGTGAGTTGTGATTTCCCAAACGTATAGCTTTTTACGGAATCGGAATCGGAGGTCCGGAAGTCCTCCAACGGCGGAAAATGCGGAGAATTCTGCATTCTGCTTCGTGTTAGCGCAGGAACAACTTTCTGTCTTGCGTTAACCGGTTAACCCAGGGTGTTAACCGGTTAACACTGTTAGGAATTGTGAGGTATTGCTGTTTTGCTTGCGTTAACCGGTTAACCCAGGGCGTTAACCGGTTAACACTGTTGTGAGTTGTGAAAATATTGTTGTTCTGTCTGCGTTAACCGGTTAACCCAGGGCGTTAACCGGTTAACACTGTTGAGTTTTGCCAGAAAGCGTGTTCTGTGTTGCGTTAACCGGTTAACTGGTTAACCCAGGGCGTTAACCGGTTAACACTTTTGGAAATTGGAAAAAATCAATATTTGAATAATGTGTGCATAATTGCTGTTTGGCCTATATTGGCGTATGATGTAATAGGGATTAATTCCCGCTGTTTTGAGCAGTATAGGTATTAGAGGAGTGTGATAATACTGTGATTAATTATTTGACATGATATGATGTTTTGATACATGTGTTGATGAATGTATGATGGTATGCATAATGCTGTGAATGTATATGTTATGTATGCAATTATGAATGGACTGTTTATGGCTTAGAGTGTGAGCATATGTCCATTGTGGATTATTGTTGATGATTTTGCATTGCTAGGTGATTTAGCATGCATATTGTGGCCTTTATGGTGGTAGCTAATTCCCATAGTGAGGAATTAGTGAGTTAGTCATTATGGACTGTTGTTGATGTTTGCATGCTAGGTGAATTAGCGTGCATAGCATGGCCCTTGGGGTGGTAGCTAATTCCCGTGGTGAGGAATTAGTGAGTGAGTCACTAGGTCTCAAATGAGTGGGACTAGTGGGCTTGGTAGCCGTATCTGGATTTGATCGGTGAGGTGAACTATATGTTCACGAATAGTCGGTACCGCATGCATGGAGTCTCATTGCATAATGTATGTATTGTGTATAATATGAATGGATGTGTTCCAATATTATACGTGTGTTTTGATGTTTATGTTGAGCATGATTATGATGTTTGAGTGGAGGTTGCCGTTACCGAATGTGTGATATGATTAGGGTGATTAATGTGTTATTTACTTAGCATTACATGATGTTTTATAATGCTTATTATATCGATTGAGGAACTCACCCTTACAACTATGTTTTCAGGTAACGAGCAGTGATTGAGTAGAAGCTAGTCCTTGGAGTCTAGTGTAGTCTCCTTAGTGGGTCATGCTCTGATAGATGTAACATCGGGACGGGATGTTTTACCTTGTTGAATAATTTTACATGTAATGTGTTACATGTTTTGCATGATTGATTTGATTTCTATCCGCTGCGTATTGTGCAAATGCTTTATGTTTTGAATTAATAAAAGCGCATGACAGTTATTATGGTGAATGGTGTGAAGTGTTTGTGTGACACCCTTAATTGCACCTTTACTCTGATGTATATATTTGTTGTTTTAATTAAATATTTGGGGTAATTTAGAAGGGTGTTACATTAGTGGTATCAGAGCATAGTCGGTCGAGTCGAGTCGTAATTATTCTGTTCCCCTGTACGTGATAGGTGTTGTATAACCCTATAAGTACTTATTGTTTTATCTTGTTGGGTTCTCAGAATAGAGATGGCTGGAAGAAGTAGAGACGATGCTGTGATTGCTGAGGCTCTGGGTATGCTAGCTGGAGTACTTGGGGGAAATCCGAATGTTGTGGGAATGGGAGCTGCTCGTCAACTGAGTGAGTTCCAGAAGAACAATCCTCCAATGTTCAAGGGAGCATACGATCCAGATGGTGCTCAGAAGTGGTTGAAGGAGATCGAGAGGATCTTCCGAGTGACTGAGTGTGCCGATAACCAGAAGGTCAGGTTCGGTACGCATATGCTGTCAGAGGAAGCAGATGATTGGTGGGTTGCTGCCCGCACTGAGTTGGAAGCTGCTGGGAGTGCTGAGATCACTTGGGCTGTGTTCAGAGAGAGATTCCTGAGGAAGTACTTTCCAGAGGATGTCAGAGGAAAGAAAGAGATAGAGTTCTTAGAATTGAAGCAGGGCAACCGGTCTGTTACGGAGTATGCTGCTAAGTTCACAGAGCTGTCGAAGTATTACACTCCCTATGATGAGGCTACTGGGGAATTTTCGAAATGTGTGAAGTTTGAGAACGGGTTACGTCCCGAGATCAAGCAGGCTATTGGGTATCAGCGGATTAGAGTGTTTTCTAATTTGGTCGACTGTTGCAGAATGTTTGAACAGGATACCAAGGCCAGAGCGGAAAGCTATCAGCAGAGGGTTGATAGGAAAGGCAAGAATCAGAATGATCGTGGGAAACCGTATGCAGCTGGCAAAGGTTTCCAGAGACAGAGTGGGATGAGGAGACCTAGTGGGGGAGACTCCAGTGCCCCTGCTAAGTGTTACAGATGTGGTCAGGCTGGACATCGTTTCCATGAGTGTACCAGTAATGAGAAGAAGTGTTTCAAGTGTGGAAAAGGTGGTCATTTGGCTGCAGAGTGCCGGTCGAAGACTGTGACTTGTTTCAACTGTGGAGAAATGGGTCATATCAGTCCACAGTGTCCTAAGCCGAAGAAAGAGAACCAGTCGGGAGGCAAGGTCTTTGCTTTATCGGGTTCTGAGACTTTTGCAGATGATCGTTTGATCCGAGGTACGTGTTATATTAATGGCTTTCCTCTTGTAGCTATTATTGACACAGGTGCGACTCATTCCTTTATATCTTTGGATTGTGCTGTGAAACTTAAATTAGAGATATCTGAGATGCATGGTAGTATGGTGATTGATACTCCTGCGAAGGGTTCAGTGACTACTACTTCAGTTTGTTTAAATTGTCCTTTGAGTATTTTTGGTAGAGACTTTGGGATGGACCTAGTGTGTCTTCCACTAGTGCAGATTGACGTTATTCTGGGTATGAACTGGTTGGTGTGTAACCGAGTTTATATCAACTGTTTTGATAAGACTGTGATCTTTCCTGAGATTGAGGAAGGAAAGGATTTGTTTCTATCAGCGAGGCAGGTGAATGAGGCAGTAGCAGATGGGGCAGAGTTGTTTATGCTGTTAGCGACTTTGGAGGCTAAAGATAAACTGGTGATTTGCGATCTAGCCGTGGTGTGTGATTTTCCTGATGTGTTTCCCGAAGAAGTGAATGAATTACCGCCAGAGCGTGCAGTTGAGTTCTCGATTGATTTGGTACCTGGTACTAGGCCGGTGTCGATAGCTCCGTACCGTATGTCTGCTGTTGAGTTAACTGAATTGAAGAGTCAGTTGGAAGATCTGTTGGATAAGAAATTTATTCGCCCGAGTGTGTCACCGTGGGGTGTACCAGTGGTATTGGTTAAGAAGAAAGAAGGTACTATGAGGTTGTGTGTGGACTACAGGCAACTGAATAAAGTGACGATCAAGAATCGGTATCCTTTGCCGAGGATTGATGATTTGATGGATCAGTTGGTTGGTGCGAGTGTGTTCAGCAAAATAGATTTGAGATCGGGTTATCATCAGATACGTGTGAAAACTGAGGATATTCAGAAGACTGCTTTCAGAACAAGGTATGGACATTATGAGTATTCTGTAATGCCTTTTGGTGTGACTAATGCGCCTGGAGTATTCATGGAGTATATGAATAGGATTTTCCATCCGTACCTAGACAAGTTTGTTGTGGTGTTTATTGACGATATTTTGGTGTATTCGAAATCTGAAGAAGAGCATGCTGAACATTTGAGAGTGGTTTTGGGAGTTCTACGAGAAAAGAAGTTATTTGCTAAACTGTCTAAGTGTGAATTTTGGTTAGAAGAGGTTAGTTTTCTTGGTCATGTGATTTCAAGAGGTGGTGTTGCTGTTGATCCTTCTAAGATAGAAGCGGTATCTAAGTGGGAAGCTCCAAAGTCTGTTGCTGAGATTCGAAGTTTCCTTGGTTTGGCTGGTTATTATAGGAAGTTCATTGAGGGATTTTCTAAGTTGGCGTTACCGTTAACGATGTTGACTAGAAAGGGGCAAGCGTTTGTTTGGGACTCAAAATGTGAAGAAGGTTTCCAAGAGTTAAAGAGAAGGTTAACTACTGCTCCTATTCTGATATTACTGAGTCCATCGGAACCGTTTGAGGTTTACTGTGATGCTTCGTTGTTGGGTTTGGGTGGTGTTTTGATGCAGAATAAGCAGGTTGTAGCTTATGCTTCGAGACAACTGAAGGTTCATGAGAGGAACTATCCGACACACGATTTAGAGTTGGCAGCTGTGGTTTTTGTTCTGAAGTTGTGGAGGCATTACTTGTATGGGTCAAGATTTGAGGTTTTTAGTGACCATAAAAGTTTAAAGTATTTGTTTGATCAGAAAGAGCTGAATATGAGACAGAGGAGATGGTTAGAGTTTCTGAAGGATTATGACTTTGGTTTGAATTACCATCCGGGTAAAGCAAACGTGGTGGCTGATGCATTGAGTCGGAAATCATTGCATATGTCTATGTTAATGGTTAAGGAATTGGATTTAATTTAGCAGTTTAGAGACTTGAGTTTGGTGTGTGAGAGTACTCACAATAGTGTTAAATTGGGAATGTTGAAGTTAACGAGTGGTATTCTGGATGAGATTGGAGAGGGTCAGAAATCCGATGTGCTTTTGGTTGATAAGTTGACTCTCGTGAGTCAAGGTCAAGGTGGTGAATTCAGAGTTGATAAGAATGGTGTTTTGAAATTTGGTAATCGGGTGTGTATTCCGGATGTTATCGAACTTAAGAAGAGTATTCTTGAGGAAGGACATCGTAGTGGCCTGAGTATTCATCCTGGAGCTACGAAGATGTATCATGATTTGAAAAAGTTATTTTGGTGGCCGGGAATGAAAAGAGAAATTGCGAGTTTTGTTTATTCTTGTTTGACTTGTCAGAAGTCAAAGATTGAGCATCAGAAGCCGTCTGGGCTAATGCAACCGTTGGCTATTCCAGAGTGGAAGTGGGATAGTATCAGTATGGATTTTGTTTCTGGTTTACCGAGGACAATTAAGAATTTTGAAGCTATTTGGGTGATTGTTGACAGATTGACAAAATCGGCTCATTTCATTCCGATCAGAATGGATTATCCGTTAGAGAGATTAGCCGAGTTGTATATTGAGAAGATTGTAAGTTTGCATGGTATTCCGTCGAGTATTGTTTCGGACAGAGATCCTAGATTTACATCAAAGTTCTGGGAAGGTTTGCAGAGGGCTTTGGGAACTAAGCTGAGATTGAGTTCTGCATATCATCCGCAGACTGATGGTCAGACTGAGAGGACGATTCAGTCACTGGAGGACCTTTTGAGGGCTTGTGTTTTGGAAAAGGTAGGTGCTTGGGATTGTTATTTACCTTTGATTGAGTTTACCTACAACAATAGTTTTCATTCGAGCATTGGTATGGCACCGTTTGAAGCTTTGTATGGTAGGAGATGTCGGACACCTTTGTGTTGGTATGAGTCCGGTGAGAGTGTTGTGGTTGGACCGGAGATTGTTCAACAAACTACGGAAAAGATTAAGATGATTCAGAAGAAGATGAAGATTGCTCAGAGTCGTCAGAAGAGTTATCGCGACAAGAGGAGGAAGTCACTTGAGTTCCAAGAGGGAGATCATGTGTTTCTTCGCGTTACTCCGATAACTGGGGTTGGTCGAGCTTTGAAGTCGAAGAAGTTGACACCTCGATTTATTGGTCCTTATCAGATTTTGGAGAGGATAGGGGAGGTAGCCTATCGTATCGCTTTACCGCCGTCACTTGCGAATTTGCATGAGGTTTTTTTCATGTGTCTCAGTTGAGGAGGTACATTTCTGATCCGTCGCATGTGGTCAAAGTAGATGATGTACAGGTGAGAGATAACCTGACTGTTGAAACATCACCTATGAGGATCGAGGATCGAGAGTTGAAGCAGTTGCGGGGTAAAGAGATTGCTTTGGTAAAGGTAGCTTGGGGAGGACCAGCAGGTGGCAATGTAACTTGGGAACTTGAGAGTCAGATGAAGGAGTCTTATCCTGAGTTATTCGCTTGAGGTATGTTTTCGAGGACGAAAACTCTTTTAGTGGGGGAGAGTTGTAACACCCCGATAAAAATAAGATAATTATTTAATTTAAGTTAATATTATATTTATTAATTTAATTAAATAATTGGAATTATTGGATTATTATTATTATTATTGGAATAATAATTATTGGAAAATATATATAAGTTGGAAATAAGAAAAAGAGTCCCATTTTGTAAAGAAAGGGTTTCACGTGAAAAGCAGAGAAGCGGCTGAAAAGAGGAAAAGGGCAAAGAGACAGAGCAAGGGGAAGAAGGTTGGAGAAGAGAAAAGCTTGAAGCTTAAAGATTCGCCGGATTAACTCAGGTAAGGGGGGTTTATCGTCGTTTAATGGGTATTATGGGTTAACATGTAATGGGTAGTGATAAACCGTTGAATTGACCCTAATTGGGATGTTGAATGCTGAAAAATTGTGTTGGATAAGTTGTGTTAAAGCTGTAATTGAATCTGTATTTGTGTGAGTTGTGATTTCCCAAACGTATAGCTTTTTACGGAATCGGAATCGGAGGTCCGGAAGTCCTCCAACGGCGGAAAATGCGGAGAATTCTGCATTCTGCTTCGTGTTAGCGCAGGAACAGCTTTCTGTCTTGCGTTAACCGGTTAACCCAGGGTGTTAACCGGTTAACACTGTTAGGAATTGTGAGGTATTGCTGTTTTGCTTGCATTAACCGGTTAACCCAGGGCGTTAACCGATTAACACTGTTGTGAGTTGTGAAAATATTGCTGTTCTGTCTGCGTTAACCGGTTAACCCAGGGCGTTAACCGGTTAACACTGTTGAGTTTTGCCAGAAAGCGTGTTTTGTGTTGCGTTAACCGGTTAACCCAGGGCGTTAACCGGTTAACACTGTTGGAAATTGGAAAAAATCAATATTTGAATAATGTGTGCATAATTGGTGTTTGGCCTATATTGGCGTATGATGTAATAGGGATTAATTCCCGCTGTTTTGAGCAGTATAGGTATTAGAGGAGTGTGCTAATACTGTGATTAATTATTTGACATGATATGATGTTTTGATACATGTGTTGATGAATGTATGATGGTATGCATAATGCTGTGAATGTATATGTTATGTATGCAATTATGAATGGACTGTTTATGGCTTAGAGTGTGAGCATATGTCCATTGTGGATTATTGTTGATGATTTTGCATTGCTAGGTGATTTAGCATGCATATTGTGGCCTTTATGGTGGTAGCTAATTCCCATAGTGAGGAATTAGTGAGTTAGTCATTATGGACTGTTGTTGATGTTTGCATGCTAGGTGAATTAGCGTGCATAGCATGGCCCTTGGGGTGGTAGCTAATTCCCGTGGTGAGGAATTAGTGAGTGAGTCACTAGGTCTCAAATGAGTGGGACTAGTGGGCTTGGTAGCCGTATCTGGATTTGATCGGTGAGGTGAACTATATGTTCACGAATAGTCGGCACCGCATGCATGGAGTCTCATTGCATAATGTATGTATTGTGTATAATATGAATGGATGTGTTCCAATATTATACGTGTGTTTTGATGTTTATGTTGAGCATGATTATGATGTTTGAGTGGAGGTTGCCGTTACCGAATGTGTGATATGATTAGGGTGATTAATGTGTTATTTACTTAGCATTACATGATATTTTATAATGCTTATTATATCGATTGAGGAACTCACCCTTACAACTATGTTTTCAGGTAACGAGCAGTGATTGAGTAGAAGCTAGTCCTTGGAGTCTAGTGTAGTCTCCTTAGTGGGTCATGCTCTGATAGATGTAACATCGGGACGGGATGTTTTACCTTGTTGAATAATTTTACATGTAATGTGTTACATGTTTTGCATGATTGATTTGATTTCTATCCGCTGCGTATTGTGCAAATGCTTTATGTTTTGAATTAATAAAAGCGCATGACAATTATTATGGTGAATGGTGTGAAGTGTTTGTGTGACACCCTTAATTGCACCTTTACTCTGATGTATATATTTGTTGTTTTAATTAAATATTTGGGGTAATTTAGAAGGGTGTTACACTTCAGGCATGTACCTAAACAACTAAGGAAGAAACTAGATGATTGAAGTCATACTATGGTGCTCATAGGTTCTCATTTGACTGGTGCATACAAGTTGTATTAACCAGATGATGATAAACTAGTGATCAATCGAGATGTTCTAGTGGATGAAAGTAAAGGGTGGGATTAAAGTCAAGGGTCAGTTAAACAGGAGTCAGATACAATCACAACTGCGTTCGAAGAAGACCAACAAAATGAAGTCCCAATAAATCGAAATGAAGAACTACCCGAGTGAAATGTTAGAAGATCGACTAGAGTAAGAACTGAGTCGACAAGGCTAACTGGATATGTGATATTTTTAAATCAAGTTGTCGTTGCAGATGTGACTTAATAGAAGAAATGTAATGATGGTTGAAGTAGAACCAATCAATTTGGATCGAGCCATGAACAATTTAAATTGGTTGGCAGCCATGAAAGAAGAACCCAAGTCAATTGAGAAGAACAAGACCCGAGAGCTTATCGAAAAGCCAGTCAAGAAGCCAGTCAAGAAGCCAATTGATGTGAAGCGGGTTTACAAGCTGAAACAAAGGCTGAATGGAGAAATCACCAAGTATAAGGCAAGATTACTGGAGAGGTTTTCTGAAAAAACCTGATATTGATTTCGACGAAGTCTATGCACCTGTTGCTAGGCTAGCTTGATATGAAAGATTTTCAAATCAAGCATTCAATGCAGATGGTGACTTAATAGGAGAAGTGATGATGATGGATGAAGCAAAACCAGTAAATTTAGATCAAGCCATGAATAATTCAAATTGGTTAGCAGCCATGAAAGAAGAACTCGGGTCAATCGAGAAGAACAATACCTGGGAGCTTGTCGAAAAGCCATTCAAGAAGCCAATTGATGTGAAGTGGGTTTGCAAGTTGAAAAAGTGAAGGTCGAATGGAGAAATTTCTAAGTATAAGGCAAGACTTATGGTGAGGGTTTTCATGCAAAAACCTGGTATTGATTTCGACGAAGTCTACGCACCTGTTGCAAGGCTGGCTGGATATGAAAGATTTCCATATCAAGCAGTCGATGAAGATGGCAACTTAATAGATGAAGTGACAATGATGGATGGAGAAGAATCAATCATATTGGATCAAGACATGAATGATTTGAATTGGTTGACAGCCGTGAAAGAAGAACTCGTGTCAATCGAGAAGAACAAAACCTGGGAGCTTGTTGAAAAGTCAATCAAGAAGCCAATTGATGTGAAGTGGGTTTACAAGTTGAAACGAAGGATGAATGGAGAAATTGCCAAGTATAAGACAAGCCTAGTGGCAAGAGGTTTTCTGTAAAAACCTGGTATTGATTTCAACAAAGTCTACGCACATGTTGAAAGGCTAGCTTGATATGAAAGATTTCAAGATCAAGCAGTCAATGTAGATGGTGACTTAATAAAAGAAGAGATAGTGATAGTTGAAGCAAACCAGTAAATTTGGATCAAGCCATGAACGATTCAAATTGGTTGGCAGCCATGAAAGAAGAACTCAGGTCAATCGAGAAGAACAATACCTAGGAGCTTGTCGAAAACTTAGTCAAGAAGCCAATTGATGTGAAGTGGGTTTACTAGCTGAAAAAGTGAAGGCCGAATGGAGAAACTTATAAGTATAAGGAAAGACTTGTGGTGAAAGGTTTTCTGTAGAAACCTCGTATTGATTTCGACGAAGTCTACGCACATGTTGCAAGTCTAGCTGGATATGAGAGATTTCCAGATCAAGTAGTCGATGAAGATGGTGACTTAACAGATGAAGTGATGATGATGAGTGAAGAAGAAATAATCAATTTGGATCAAGACATGAATGATTTGAATTGGTTGGCAGCCATGAAAGAAGAACTCGTGTCAATCAAGAAGAACAATACCTGAGAGCTTGTCGAAAAGTCTGTCAAGAAGCCAATTGATGTGAAGTGGGTTTACAAGCTGAAAAAAATACTGAATGGAGAAATTGCCAACTATAAGGCAAGACTAGTGGCGAGATATTTTCTGCAAAAACCTGGTATTGATTTCGATGAAGTCTACGCACCTGTTGCAAGGCTAGCTGGATATGAGAGATTGCCGGATCAAGCAGTCGATGAAGATTGTGACTTAATAGAAGAAGTGATGATGATGGCTGAAGTAGAACCAATCAATTTGGATCAAGCCATGAACGATTCAAATTGGTTGGGAGCCATGAAATAAGAACTCGGGTCAATCGAAAAGAACAAGACCTAAGAGCTTATCGAAAAGTCAATCAAGAAGCCAATTTATTTGAAGTGGGTTTACAATCTAAAACGAAGGTTGGATGGAGAAATTTCCAAGTGTAAGGCAAGACTAATTGCGAGGGGTTTTCTGCAAAAACCTGGTATTGATTTCGATGAAGCCTACACACCTATTGCAAGGCTGGAGACAATCAGAATTATTGTGTCGACAACAACATACAAAGGGTGGAAGATACATCAGTTGGATGTAAAATCAACATTTCTGAATGGACCTCTGGAAGAAGAAGTCTATGTCAATCAACCACCAGGATTTGAAATAAAATGGCAGGAGCTGAAGGTGTACAAATTGAGAAAAGCTCTATATGGTTTGAAGCAAGCTCCAAGAGGTTAGAATAAGAGAATAAGTGGTTGCCTTATCGAAGCAGGTTTCATAAAGTGTGTATCTAAACATGGAGTGCATGTCAATGATGCAGACAGGGTCAGTCGAATCATTATATGCCTTTATGTAGATGATTTATTGATTACACGTATAGATAAAATCGAGATAAGAAAAGTCAAGTCGAAGTTGATGCAAGAGTTTGAAATACCCAACCTAAGGAATTTGTCATATTTCTTAGGAATGGAGTTCAAAGACACATGTGAAAGAGTGTTCCTGCACCAAAAGAAGTATGTGTAAGATATCTAAAAGAGATTCAAGATGAGCAGTTGTAATGCAGCTGCTACACCATTAAAAACTGGAGCAAAGTTAAGGAAGAAGACAAATGATGAGTTTGTCAGAGCATCATTGTACTAACAAATCATTGGATCCTTGAGGTATCTTTGCAATATCAGGCCAGACATTTGTCAAAGTGTCAGATTGTTAAGTAGATTCATGGAGAAACCCAAAGAATGTCATCTCATTACGATTAAGAGGGTGTTGGGATATATAAAGGGTACGATTGATCATGGCGTGTTGATGCCAAGGCAAAAGAGAACCAACACAGATGCAAAAGTATATGGCTACACTAATTTAGATTTTAGTGGAGATCAAGACGAAAAGAAGAGTAGTGTGGGATACATATTCATGGTTGAAGGCGCTCTAATCTCATGGAGCTCAAGGGAGAAAAGCATTATGGCTTTGTCATTGTGTGAAACTGAGTACGTGGTTGCATCCTATGTAGCATGTCAAGCGGCATGGATAGAGATGTTTCTCAAAGAGATCAAGATAATGGAACCTAGGAAAACAAAGTTGTTTGTCGATAAAAAGTTAGTTATCGATCTAGCAAACCATCCAGTGCGTCATGGTCGAAGTAAACATATAGAAAGAAGATATCATTTTTCCAATGGATCAAGTCAGCAAAGGAAAGCTTGAACTTGAGCATTGTAAGACAGAAGTACAACTAGATAACATACTCACTAAACCCCTAAAGAAAGTCAGATCCGATGAGTTGAAAAGAAGCATTAGGATGAGAAGTCTCGAGAACATGAATTAAGAAGTGTGTTAGAAGTTTTAATTCGATGTTCTAATTGAAAGCTAACATTCGACTGTGTCGAAGCAACTAACGAAGTTGTAGTAATTAGATGTATTCGACAGAGTTGAATACAACATATAATATTGTCGAAATGTAACTTGTGATTTTGTATTTTACATTATGTACATTTTAGGTTTGGTTCAGTTTGTATAGTTTGGGCCTAGGCTTTAGTTGCCTGGGTCTTGTATGATGTAAGCAAAAAACTTCACTCAATCCTAATTGCGTAATTCAGTTTTTAGTTTTCTTTCTTTTCTCTTTTCTTCCTCCCCGTCTTTTATCTTTCTTGAAAAATGTTGTTCCAACAGACATAATATGTCAATCGATTATACTTGTAGTATTTCCCCAGAAGTGTGTTAGAAGTTTTAATTCAATATTTTGAATGAAAGCTAACATTCGACAGTGTCGAATCAACTAACGAAGTTGTAGTAATTAGATGTATTCGACAGAGTTAAATACAACATATAATATTTTCGAAATATAACTTGTGATTTTGTATTTTACATTTTGTACATTTTAGGCTTGGGTCAGTTTGTATAGTTTGGGCATAGGCTTTAGTTGCCTGGGTCTTGTATGGTGTAAGTAAAAAACTTCACTCAATCCTAATTTCGTAATTCAGTTTTTAGTTTTCTTTCTTTTCTCTCTTATTCCTCTCCGTCTTTTATCTTTCTTAAAAAATGTTGTTCCAACAGACATAATATGTCAATCGGTTATACTTGTAGTATTTTCCCCAGAAACTAGCTCAGTAGCTGAATGTAACTGGTTGACATGATAGTGCAACCAGTTACATCTGAAAGATTTTATACTTTTATGTTTTGATTATTGTATCTCATTTGTTGTTGTATAAATACCATTTTGGATAGTTCATTAATGATTAATGCAATAAAATTTCACCTTCAATTATTCTCTCCCTCTCCACACTCAATTGTTCACCAACCTTGTGGTTTCAAATTCTAACATTTAGCATCAAGAGCCTGGTTCGATCCATCAAACACCTAGTGTGTGAAAATGAACTTTATTTCCCATGAACGAATCCCTACAAATCTCCCAATTTTCTAAGCGAAGAATTAAGACAAACGGTGTAAATAAATGAAGGTGTTGTTTGACTATTAAGATGTTCTTGAAGTGATCGAGAATGTGGTAACTACATTTGCAGAAGGTGCAACAAGTGAACAACGGTCTAAACATAAGAAAGAGAAGATGAAAGATTACAAGACGTTGTTTTTTATCTATCAATGTGTTGATGCAGATAATTTTGAAAAAGTTGATGATTACTCTAACACCCTGATTTAATTATTTATTTAACTTAAGTAAGTATTTTATTTAAATAATTATTTTTGTAAATGTGTGACATGTTTGATCGGTGACTGTAATTGTGGTGTTTTGTGTTAATTAATTAGTGAAAATTAATTAATTAATTAAAAATTGAAGAGAATGTCAAGAATTGAGCCTATTTTAAAAATAGATAAAATTTAGTGTAAGTGGAGAAAATCTGAACTTTGATTGGACAAAAAGTATAAATTAAAAATATTAAAATAAAATTGTATATATTCTAAAGTTAGACAAAAATTAAGTTATTCGAGACTATTCATCGTGTTAGAGAACGTATACTGACCTGCTGAGTTGGATTTTGAGGTTGACTTTGTCGCAATTAATGATGAGTTGTTGTTTGGTATATTTCGATGAGTATGAGATAATTAATTAAATTATATAATTAATTGAGTAGTATTATGATCCAATAGTGCAAATGATTACATTTAACATAATACTATTTTACCATAACCTTACTGAGTAGTTGGATGTACCCCGTTGGCATAATAATGCAATTATGCAACCGGTTACATTGAAAAGTTTTTTATTTTCTCTATGATAATTGTATCTCATTCTCTCTCTTCCTCTCCGCACTCAATTATTCATCAAGCTTTCTGATTCTAAGTTATAACAAATATAAAATTGAAATAATAATATTAGAAAAATTGTTAGTGTAACATCAATAATAGAAAAGATGATAAAAAATAGACTAGATCATACATGTGAAAGAAAACCTATAAAAACTATTGAAAAGATTATCAAAATTAGCCATTTGAACAGAAACAAGACTCAAAATAGAACATTATGACAACGGACCCCACTTATAATAAGTCTCGTTGTTATAATGAAAATGCTTCTCCTCTATGACCTCTCTTCAGAACATAAGATAAGTTTTTGTTAAAGAGACTGTGGTTAGAAAATAGAGATACAGAGAGGAGAAAGATAATTCAGATAATTCAAGAGAATGTTGTTAGAAAATAGAGATCCAGAGAGGGAAAAGATAATACAGATATAAAGAGAGTTCAAATTCACGGTTCAGTATGCATATTCTTCTCTCGGATTAGAATAGATATACTTAACCCTTGAGATTAAACTTTCACTAAAGAAAACCTCTTTTCAACTAATGATGCATTTTAGTAATCAGGTGTTTTCTTCAAAGTTTTGCTTGTAAATGATATCAATGGTGATATGAATCCTTCATCTGATCCAGTGTTACCAATGCCACAAATTTGAGATCCTGCAAATATACTTTTGACAGTTTCTCAATCTACCATATTCAAATATGTCAAAAACACACTTCTAAAAACTCCGCCGTGGATTGAGAACCGCCAAAGTTTAATCACCACAAAAACAAGATACAATACTGCAATAGCTAATTGTTAAATAGAAGCAGCATTTAGGGTCCAACAATAATGCTTTTTGCACAAGACATTACCTCAGAAAAAACAACATGCAAGAATTCTGCACTATAAGGGAGCAAAATGACTTCATGTATCTTCTGTTCATCTATCTACAGAATGAATTGGGGTCTATACATCAAGCTCATCCTCAAAATACCAAGAAAAAATTAAATAAAATTTATATTCAGTTGGAAATAAGAAAACCAACTTCTTGTGTCACCACTGCAAGATTATTATTCTAATTTATAACAATGTACATGTAACCTACGATTTTCCCTCCACACCGGTATTCAATGCATCCACATTTGTCGACACCTTCAAAGGTGGCCTATTAATTTTCTCAAGTAATCTACTAAATACTAATTTAACTGGTATGCAAGCTACAGTAGTGAGCCCGGAGACTTCTGGTTTACTCAACTTATCTATTTGATAAAAGCTTCTGGTAAGTGATTGTTTTCTGCTAAGATTATCTTCAATAGATAAAGAGGAAAGGGTTCTGGTTTTCTGACTAGATGACAAGCTCGCTTTTTTCACACTCTTTTTAAAGGACTTCTTGTCAATTGACGGCCCGACACCGTTAAGGCTATTCTTCTTCCAATGGCTTGCATTATGACTGGAATTTCCACCATTTAATCTCTTATATTCAATATTCCTTTCTTGTTCGATAGAGAAGTCTTCGTCAACATTTGATGACTGTATATGAGGACGAGGGACACGGAAGTTAGCTGTTCTCCTCGCAGTCCTCCAAGCTGGTGGAAGTACACTACTTCCCTCATAGCCAATCCCGTCATTACTGTAGTCATCAATTGCAGAAAATAGATTGTCAGTTGAACCATCCTTAAGGGATTCGATTTGGATTGGTCGTCCAAGTATAGACCTCCCGTTTAACTTACTCGTAATAGAAACAATAGGGACAGGCTCTTTCTTGTAACTTGTTTGAACCTTTAAGTCTACATCTACCAGCACTGACCTCTTCATCCCATCATACTGATAATGATCGCTATATAATGGAGCATATCCTTTAAAGTCCGAATATCCTTTCAAAGCAGGCTGATCCTCCCAAGGCCATTCATCCCAATCAACACCGCGAAATTTTTTATTTTGACCTTTTGCAACTGCTCTAGGAGTTGGAGAGTATTCATCTTCTGATCCAAACATTTGATCAGTATCTTCGGGAGCATCACTGTAATCATTTCTGTAGTAAGGGTAATTAACCCCCGGCTTCTGGTGATTTAAATGCCGTCTCTGTCCTTCAACATCTGCTCCATATAAAACAGCCCCTCTCCTATCAGAAGCAACAGCAGACCTTTTTACAAGGTTCCGGTTATTCCTCTTTCCTTTTAATTGCCATTTGGATACAGCTTCATTACATGTTCTAGGTTCCCGCGGGTAGAGATGAGGCATGTCACTGGAAAACGCTAACTCATCAGCCTCCTCGCTGCTAGTGCTTTCTAGTTCCTCGGCATCATGCCCAGTTTCTGCAGTTATAAAGTTACGTCAGAAGATAGAAAAATGATGTGATATAGAACTAAAACTAAACAGTTTAACACAAAACACGAAGAACAAGTTTAAAACAGAAATGTTCACCAAGAGCAATAAGAACCCAGAAGGTAAGTCATTCTAAAATCTAAATGATGGCCAAAATGAGGAATAGATCACTGCCATATGGATTTAAAATGGACTCACAAATATAAATTCCTAAAGACAAATTTATGGTCAATTCAATTACAAGTTATAAAGGAAACCGTGTATGAATTCAAACCACATAAATTATAGAATTGGGTAACTTTAAAGCATACTCCATTGTAAATCATGTCAAGTGTTTCAAAGCAGTGTCCCTTATGATTTTCAAATTGTCTGGAATATTAAGTGAGCCTATGTTTTCTAAGAGTACTCTTGATCCTCCAGCTACGTACTTATTTTCTATCATAAAAGATCCGTCTCAACAGAAAAACAATAATGGAATGAAAAAAGCCATTTTCTTAAAAGAAATTTGAAGGGGAAAAAACAGAGAATCTTCACAACTTTGTTACCTAAAATTTTCATTGCATACAACTATCCTTATTTTAACCTCTAATAAAAAAATTGGAAAAGAGCCTATCCTACATTGACTAGAAAATATTGTTGAAGTATCACTATATGATGTCACAAGAAGCATGCAACCATCATCCACGAGTACACATGTAACATTTGAAAGATGGATGGATTAATATATAATATCCTGTTGCAAGTCCACCTGTAACATTTGTCGACCATTTCTTTAAAATTTTATAGTTGACAACACACAGCAGAAACTAGAAATAATCATAAATGGGTTTGACATGCATCCTGTCTAGTTAAAAGTAAAAGATGCATGATGGTCACAATTACACCTCTATATCTCAGTTTCCTCTGTTCTCAGACTAATGCCTTAGGCCTTAGCAAATTACATCCGTACAGCACATTTAATTTAGCCCCCCGGCACTTTGATCACGTATATAATGTAAAAAGTATTTTCCAAAGGAACAAAAAAATCTAAAAACACTATCTTTAGGGTACATTGGCCAATCCAGGACACATATCTAATACCAACTTTAAAACCTTGACGATAAATATTGCAAACTTATTTGTTTATTTCATCAGAAAAGGTGAAATAGAGAGAGGGAAGGGAGGTATTGTGGGCACTGGCAGGAATTTTCATATTGTGCTCTGGCAATTGTAAGCAATTTGCAATGATACAGTCACTGCTCAAATTTACAATTTTTTAAAGGAAAAGAAGTGAGCAATAGTACGAGAATGTAGAATGACGAATAAGAAATTCAACTTTCACATATATAATTTATTATCAATACCCGTGCAATAGTGCAAAAAGGAAAACTAACGTAAGTTTCAGCAAAGAAATATACTAGTGTGAAGGAAGTAAATAGCTGCAAATAAACAGATATTGGCAGAATATGAGTCTTATTCTTTTTCAAGTTGTGACCATTTGATCATAATATCATTTTGTTAAGACAAAAGCTTAAGGATAGCAGAAGTATAGTAGAAGACAAACCTGAATATATAATCATTTCTTCGTCATTGTCTAGTTCTGTTTCAGAAGAATCTGATTCAGAATTTATAGAAGCAGTTTCAGAAGAGTCCGATTCAACATCATTCAGAAAAGCAGATTCACTCTCCTCAGCAAATGGACTTCCATACAGATACTCCCCTCCAAGTTGGGAAGATGATACGGGAACATGGGTTAGAGTTTCATTGAAATCTAGAGAATCACTGGACTCAGCTGGCAAGTACACACATCTGCTCCTCTTCGCTCGGAACGCTGCACCTGTTTGCCCAGTGCCTAAAAAGAAAACACAGCTGGTTATAAGACATCCCAAATTGTTACCAGTTTAAAATTCAATACACACACCGCTTTTTTAAATATTTCTCACTCAATTCCTCATCTAATTTTTCTTTTATCCAAGACAGAATTTTACAATTAGCTTGGATTGTGATTCCCATGTAAAGAACATCACTTGTTCAACTACAAGTTTTTGAAAAACAATTGGATCATATGCGATTATGTTTTCCCCATTTTCCCCTAATAATTTCTTAAAGTTTCTGAAGATGTGTAACTAAGCCCTTCTTTACAGTTTACAGTATTATATGATCATAAATTGGTTTAATCAGAAGCAATACCTAACTTATCTTGTTTCTTTGCTATTTTCTTCTCGAGTTCGAGAGCATGGAGAATAGCATCTTCTCTGCGTGCGTATTTCTCTCTTTTCTTCAACGGCATACCCTGGGCAGACTCCGCCCTCTCAATGCATGCATCAAATTCACCACAACGGAACGGCTTCACACGCTTGGATTTCTCCAAATTATACCAATCTCTGTTACAAAAACATATAAACACAACCAAGTGCAAATCAATAAAAACATTACTATAAGCCATGACACAATCACTTCATTGAATATGCCCAGACAGCAAGTCTTCTTGATTTTATCACACAAAATATCTACTCTGCAGAAAAGCTTTCTGTTAACGTGATTCCAAGTTGCTAAATTAAGCACAAAAACAATCTAAAAAACACGAATTTAACTAGAGGTAGAAACAAAGAACAAAAACCTTGACTTTGAGAAAAACTAGTAAACAGATTGGATGCAAAGTCACTTACACGCTAGCATCTTCTCTTCCAAGGAGCTTAACCGGAGTTCCAGAACGAGGCGAGGTCAGATGAGAGACGGAGAGGTCATCGGAGCACAGTATTTGACCCGGCCACCAAGAACCATTCCTTCGTCGGACCCATACAATGGATCCAACGGCGCAATCCTCAGGAGCTAAACCCTCCATCTCTTCCCCTCTCCTCTTCACTTTCTTTGGCTTCCCCAGATTTTCGCTTTCTTCTAAGCTAAGAAGATGAAATGATACGGTGGCTCAGCCGCCTCCGGCAAAGAAAGGAGATCCTGTTGATAGTGGATGATCGAAGAGATATAGATTAGGGCACAGAATCCCATTCAGATTTGGGAAATTTTCATTTTTAGGGTTTTTCAATTTTGATGAATAGTAAAAAAATCGGATACAAAAGATGAATATTCTAGAAGCTCAATTGAATTAGGTTTATTATTATGGATTAATTATGTTTATGTTGATGAGGTGGCCACGATAGTTTCCAGGTGTCAATGAATAGAGTGTCACTTTGTAACTATCCTACTTGTAAGTTGTGAGGTAAGGGCTACTATAGGCATAGGAATCAAACAACTCTCTCACCCATGGTTTTTTTTATTATTTCATACAAACTAAAAAATTAATTAATTATATATATAAAACATAAATTATATCATTATTTTTATTAATAACATTTAAAAAAATTCAAAGAATTAAAAAAATAATAATAAATACTTTATTTGATCGTAATATAAAAAAATATTTTTAAATTTATTGAATAAACAATTTTTTTTTTAAGATTCAAATATATTAATTATTTAATAAATTTTAAAATTAAACTTCTTCTTATATTTGGGACGGGTAATAAGGAGTAGGATGAGAAAATAAATATTAATGATTTAATGGAATGATAAATAAATTATAATATAAAATTTTATTTTTACAAAATTATTTATAATTTGATAGAAAGAAGGGGGAAATAAATATATTTGGTGAAAAAAAGTTTTTTTTCAAAATAATCAGTATTTTTCATTTAAATCCCTAAATAACCTGTTTTAAAAAATATATCAAAATAACCAATTTTCCTTGGTTATGCGCGTCAGTTGAACTGACGCATCCAACTAAACATCAAATGAGGCGTCTAGAGTTTTGGCGCATGCATGTATAACCAGTGCATGTAGGCGTCACATTCATTGGTGCATGCATGTGTGCATGTGTGTATGCGCCACATGCATGTGTTGTGTGTTATGTGTGTGTGAAGCCTAGTGCATTGGCGCATGCATGCTTTTGTTCTTCTATAAATACCACCTTACGCATCTCCCATATTATTTCACACAACTTCCTACCATCCTCTTATTTTCCTTCAATTTCTTCAATATCCTTCAATTTTGTTTTCTTTAATCATGTCAGAATACATTCACAAGAGAAATGTCGATTTAATCTTTTGAGCAGTCGCACCTCCAATAAAGATTCGACTTTGAAATATAGATTCGTTTAAACGTCTTAATCGGATGTTGAACCGTTGGTTAGATGGAGAAGTTGCAGATGATGAAAGGATTAGAAGAATTCAATGGCTTGAGTCCACATTCAACCAAAATGGAGAATTGCGTGAATGAGTGGATATTAAGACTGACATAGACGTTCACAGGGTGATGTATAATATGTTTAAAATTATTTTGGTGGTTGTAATCGCTTAGTTATAGTAATGGTATTTTATTTGTTATAGTCTGTTATGTTGTTGTTTATGTGTTGCTTGTGTGTTGAATGTGTTGTATTTGTTTGTGATGGTATTTCCTCACAAAGTTATCCTATGAAATAAATATTGTTTTTAATTTAAAGCAAAAAAGGTACATGTACAATTATTTTGTTGTGCTTGTTCCAACACTAGGAGAGTTAGTACGATTGTGATCGGGCTGGTGACATGAACTACATATCGAAACATTTTATTCGTCGTATACATTTCGGTTTGAATACGGGTGTTGTTTGGGCGATCCTTTTTCTTTCTTCGCATAACTTCATTGTGTCAGAGAATGTCCCCTTGATATTCATGTCAATAATCCTCTTTTGCAACAACTGAAAAATGAATTTTGTAAATATTGGATAGGCTTATGACTTTGTAAACGTCAGATAGTAAGTATGATGAATCTCTTAGAACCTTTGAACATGCCGCAATGACATGGGAGCAGGGTATACGAAAGACTTGGAACTTTCCGCAGTCGCACCAACCTCTATCTAGTCCTACTTTGTATTGTCCCATCGACATGCCTTCATTGTAAACCATGGACTCAGCAACAATGTACCAACCTTTAGTATGATCAAACACTGTGACCACGTGTGTGTTAGCTTTGGCAGCTTCGTGTCTAATGAATTTCATTACTGCATCACTGAACAACTGTCTAGATTGCGACACTGAACTCCATTTGAAACGTCTGGTCTCAAACAATGTCCCTAGCCTGAAATATGCTGCTTGCACTAAAGCGGTTATATGTAGGTTTCAGATGCCTTTGAAGACAGAGTTCATTAAATCCACAAGATTTGTTGTCATGTGGTCCCACATATGAGCACTGATCATGTAATGTGGTGAGGAAGATATTTTTTTAAATATAAGTTTAGTGTTTCTACTGATTTGTATGACTATTGATGGTGAATGCATTGATATGTTATTCGCGTGCAGTTAAATAGGGGAGACAGTGTATGTATTGATCACGCAATTAATCTGCAAAAACAAGGCAATGCAATGCAAAGAATCCATGCAGAGACAAGATAATACAAAGCATGCGTCTGCAAGGAATCTCTGCCCTAAGAATATATGCCATAACACTACAAGCATGTGCCTGCACACAAAGAATCTTTTCCCTAATAATCCAAGGCAGACGTCCTTTCCAATGGCACATAAAGCAAGGCATGCGCCCAAGCCTTAGGCGCCTCTTCCTTGCATGCATAAAAAGGCATGCATGCGCCACTAGCCTTGGCGCATGTGACCATGCATGTCATAAAGCAAGGCATGCGCCCTATCCTTAGGCGCCTACACCTATCTCACATGCATGCGCATTATCCCATGCTTTACATGTTGCATACATATTCACATGTTGCAACACTAACTCATTTATAAATAGAGCAACAACTCGCAACACTCAACATTTGTAACATTAATAATCAATCTTTGTAACACTTCACATTTACAATACTCAACCTCTGCATTACTCAACCTCTGCAACATTATGTCTCTATTGACTATGGGTGATGAACACTGAGGAACAATCGACAATATCACGACATTTGTATGCTAATACTTCTTCTTACTTATTTCTTCTTACGTATTTCATACATATTTTTTAATTATGTTTTTATTGTTTATTACTTCTTTTTACTTTATTTCTTACTTATGTTTTATTAGGACCCAAAACGATTTCGATGTCGTGTACATGACTATGTACCCCCATGATCCTTTGATAGAATCATATATTTGAGGATGCGGTTTTGGTAATCTCCTCAACATAGTCTCATACTCGGTTGACTACAAATTTATTCTTGCTTTGTTTGAGAGATGGAGATCCGAGACCCACACATTTTACCTTCCTTTCGGTGAGTGTACCATCACACTTGAGGACGTCTACATGTTGTTGGGTCTACTTATCGATGGTAATGCCGTAAATGGTAGAGTTAACCATGATAACTTTATTTGCAATGAATTGTTGGGCGCCCCTTTATGTGACAACCAAGCTGCGGGTGAGACTTCTGGTCAAGTTATAGGTTAAGGTATTAACTTAAGATATCTCAAACAATATTATGCGAGTATAACATTGACCGAAGAATCTATCGAGTATGAAAAAATAATTAAAGATCGGTGTTATATTATGATTTTATTCAGTAATTTTTTATTTCCCGAAAGTACTGGTAATACAGTAAATATTATGTATTTACCGTTGTTACGAAACATAAATAAGTAAGCACATATAGTTGGGGTTCAACTGTTTTAGCTCATCTATATAGTGTGTTGTGTAAAAATAACAAAAAGATATTTGTACGTTTTATTCATGCGCATATTTGCTACAAGCATGGGGTTGGTCAAGAATGTCGTCACTCGCCCCGGTAAACGAGAAGCCATTCATATTCCCTTTTGCAACAAAGTAAGTTTAAAACTTTACCATCTAATTATTAGACTTTATATTACAACTAACTCTGAATAATATTTTTCAAATGTTTTTGATCTAGGTGGTCAGTTAGAGAGATGAACTACAACAGGTGTCTGAAACATGCTATAGTAGTCTATCGCAATCTATTGGACCAGACGATGTAATACTACCACACAACTCTATTTTGATTTAAAAATGATTATCAAATTATTTATCATCTAATCATGTCGTGTTCTTGTACAGTTTATCTGGAGGTCATATTTGTGTCTTGATCATCAGGTTAACCATGACGATGTTGTAGTTTGGACAACAAAAACACCAATTATCTGGTTCAGTACTGTGGAGATGCACCAGAGTGATCGGGTAAAACTGCAGTTTGGCATGTGTAACACCTCAAAATTTGCCCTCCTCTTTTGGGACTAGCATAACATATTTGCATATCATTTTTAGGTCATTAGGCATTGCATATTGCATACCATGTGGTTACATTGTGCAAGTCATCCTCCTAAGTCTTGATCAGAAGATGAAGAGGTCATGGTGCAAGCTAGGGTTTCATTGGACTGGATCATTAACTGTCTGAGGGTTGTGGTCCAAATTAGGGTTTCTCAAGGAGATTGGTCTTGATCTTGGTTGAAATGATACATCATCATCATCATGGTTTTGTTATCATCCAGGAGATTCAGAAGATTGATGAGATACCTTGAGGTTAGGGTTTTGACCAATGGTCAACCCTAATCAGTTGCATTGGGCCAATCAGGGCATGGCAAGGAGATGGGGTCTACAATGGATATGGGGATCATTTCATGATTGTATTGAGCTTATGGAGGCTAGGGTTTCACCATTGAGCCATTTCATCAGAGGATTGGGGCTCAGCTTGATCAGTGCATTGCCAAATTCATCTATCAGTTGAAAAAGTCTATTGTGGTCAACTGTGCTTGATTTTATGGATTTGGAGGTGGGAGAGAGTTGGATACACTTCATTCATGTTGAAGCAAGTTTCATTTGACATGTCAAAGCTCAAGAATGAAGAAAATAAAGTCAGACAAAAAATTTCCAAAAAATAGAAAGTGACTTGTAATGGAAGTTTCCAAAAATGGAAAGTTTTTCACCACAAAATTACATGTCCAAAAAAGCTTCAAATGAAAATCTGTCCAACATGAAAGTTGTAGATCTTGATCTTACCTTTCCAAAAAGTCCAAGAACTCGAAATTCCCATGTATGGTTGGCAAGTTATGGTCCATTCATTTTCCAAAAATGCTTATAATCAAAGTGGCATAACTTTCACATGGAATGTCCAAATTGAGTGATCTTTTTATGAGCAAACCCCATTTCACATGTACTTTCATGGTGTATGGTCCAAATTCATCAAAAATGGTCAATGCAAAAAGTCAAATTTCAAGTGGACTTAAGTGCATTTTTGGTGTGAATATGTGATTTTGAGCAATACTTGGAATTTGAACATGAGAACCATTCCAACACACTCCAAATACCATTTAGAAGTTGTGTGAACTGTCATGAGCTGTCACATTGCAATATTTGGCAAGGTCATTTTTGACATAGCACCTAAAAATGCAATTACACTAATCTTCCAAATTTTGGATAATTGAGATTAAGAGATGGATTAGTGTGAGGTATAAATGGTTAACTGTAACAGAAAATGCTAATTACATCACACTTCTCAAGAATTGTAACAAACTTTCCCTCCATTTTCTCAAAATTCTCTCAAAAGCTTCATCACTTTTTTTCAAGATTTCTTCACCAATTCTCAATCAAATTGCACGATTCTTCTTGATTCATCTTCCACAAGCCAAGATCCACAACTGTTTTGATGAATCATTGCAAAAAACCTCAAGATCGTGGACTGTTATGCATAGGCTCAACAATGGCATTTGGCTAATTCTCACAGTTGAAGCGACCTCGAGCTAGGATAGCTTTTCCATTCAACTTCCTGTACCTCAAACTACATCTGTTTTTGGCTTTGGCATCGTGAATCATCAAGATCAACAGCTGTCATCAACACAAGGTACTTTTTCGAATTTCACCATTGCTCGAACTATGCTAGGGTTTAGAAAGGTCTTTGGATGTAGATGAACATGATATGCATAGTTTTTGATTTGGTTGAGTGAGGTGAGAGTAATCACGTTTGGAAGTTTGATGTTCATAACTTGTTTCGTTCGATCCGTGCCATATGCTTAGAGTTAGGTTAAATCGTTTACATATTCATGATCCTTGTTGGAAAACGGTTCTTTTGACTATAAGTTTGTTGATTTTGGTTACGATTTGATGTTCTTCAATTTTCTGGAATTTCTGGAATTGTTTTGTTGGAGAAGAAGCTGATGCACGTGTTTGATCCATATTTGCCATTGCCTTGTTTGAAATTGTGTTTGCCGCCAGTATGAGCCATTCATAGCGCGCCATGTAATCTAACTGGAACGGCGTCGTTTTGGCCGATTTCATTAGTATTACCAAATTGCCATTATCTGAATTTATTTATATTATTTCTATTTCTTTTTCATTTTGTTATTTCATTTCGATGCCATAACTTGTAAAATTCATAACTCACTCATTTCTTGTCCAATTTTGGTGAGATTTTTTTCATAATACTCCTGATGATGTGTAGAATTTAATCATGATTTTTTTAAATTTTTTGCATGTGTAGAAAATTAATTGGCCTAGGGTTTGCTTGATGTTGTCACATTTGCACATACCATGCCATATCTATCATGAAATGATGATGCTTCCAAATAAATGAATGAAATTTTTTGTGCTTGTTCTGGACATTTTGATGGTGATTTTCATGTATAGTTTGTGATTTTTGGATACTTGGTTGTTAAGATATGATTTTTTAATTAGACGTGTGACAATTTGTGTCACACCAAGCTAGGTCAACTTCATGATTTTATTTAAAATGCTTAGGGATGTTGATTTGAGCTGAAATTTTGTGTGGATGATCATTGATATGTCAAGATTACATGTGAATTTTGATGGATTTATTGGTTGAATTTTCTAATTGATTGAATATTTTCTTCCCTGTGTGCTCATTTGGTAACATTGTGTGACACATGTTGGTAATTCATTTGTGAAATTCTCATGGTGTATTGGATGAAGATGAAATTTGACATGGGGATTGTAGACAGATTATAGGACATTGTGGTTTTGATCCCATTCATTTCTTAATTGTTGTCACTGTTTTATGATTTATGGAAGTTAATGCTTGTTTGGATGCCTTGTTTTGGCTTGTATAAATGTGTCTGGACTTCTTGATTTTCATTGACCTACTTCCTTTTGTCCAATTGAGCTGAAAATTGACATGCTATGCCTTGAATGTGTCCTGTTTAGGTGTGAATTTTTGTGGAATTAATTGAATTGTTTTGGTATGCTTTTTATTGAGATAGTTCTGTTTAGTCATTTGGAGTTGCAAATTGCATGTTTGGTGCTATTTTGTGCATAAAATGATAATGGTGAATGGTATGAGCATGGGACCAATTGCATTTGTTTCTAAATCGGTTGAATGTGATTTTGGATAAATTTCACTTGCTGTTTTGTTTTTTTTATCTCCTTTGGACCCTAGGCTAGGCCTAGTGGTCTAGTTTCTCACATTTGGTTTGGATTTTCAGGTTGAAATGCAAAAGGCATAAGGAGAACAATGCAAGTTATAAATTGAGTTTGTTTGATGTTGTCAACTGACATTGATTTTGTGTTGTAGGATTGGATGCTTGAGCTTGGGCTCATGGCTTGCACTTATGTGCATTAACTTGTGTTGACTGTACAAATTGACTGTTTGACTTTTGCTGTTTACTGTTGGTTTGTCTGAGTACTGATGATACTTGATTGATTTCAGGTACATTTAGTTGCTTACAGTTCTTTAAGAACTTGCTGTGCTGCTGCTTGGTTTTATAAACCAGTTGAGGTAGACTCTCTTGTCTCCATGTAGTCTGGAAGACCTGGCCTGTTACTTGGCCAGGCAACTGTCTGAAGTCCTCCTTAAGAGGCGATGTTTGTGATTGTTTACTTTTGTGCCAAGCAGGTAAAGACCTCTATGAGGCAATTGGCGGAACCCAAGGGATATGCAATCTATCCCCCGCTATTCTGTTGAGTCGTCCCTCTGCTCACACCACTGTGTTGATGCATTGGGACACAAACCCAAGATCTTGTACTTTGTACAGTTGTGTCAGAGTCCTTGAGCATAGAAGGGTCCCTCCATTCTGGACCCACGCTCCTTTGTCTGAAGCTCTCCCTGGCCAGGGATAAGAGCTGTGAAGTCTAATCTTCACTCACCTCTCATCAGCTTCACCTTAGCCTCTCAATGGCAAGGTTAAGAGCTAACTCTACCTTGTACAGATGACTTGCCTCGGCAGTCCACCCTTGTTTGAGCCTCACTTGACTGGATATAGTGTGTGCTATGTGAAATGTTTGTTTTGTTTGTTGATGCTTGCATGCTTGCTTTCTTCCTGGATAGGATTAGCTTGCTGTTGTGCAAGTAGGTAGAAACCATGACATAGGGCAATGATGCATGATAACACTAGGCTCGAGTACAGCTCCCTGGTAGTGTGTCTCCCCTTGGTTTCTGGCTAGAATTTCTTTCCCTTTCAGGGGAACTACATCGCCCTGATCCTCGTTCCAGACGAGGTATGTAGGCAGGAGACCGTGCGAGGTCTCTCCGGGCATTTTTTCTTTTTTTTTTTTGTGTGCTTGACAGTTATAGGCTCGAGTTCCCGACTCCCTATTAACTTGTTGGTTGTTGTGTGCTTGGAAGCTGATGTAAGTCCATCGAGTGGCATTCGGGTTCCAGTGTGCGTGTGTTTGGTTCGGATGCTGATGTAAGTCCAGTGATTGGCATTCAGGCTCCCAGTTTGCCTGTGTTTGTGTTTGCTTGTTTGGCGTGCGTGAGCCGAACTACGGCAGCTCTGATTCTCGTTCCAGATGAGATACGTAGGCATAGGATGCGATGTCCTAGCGAGCCCCCTCCCTCTTAACCCCACCTGTGTTGTTTTCGGTGCGTGTGTGTGTGATGTCTGTTTGTTTAGCAACCTTTTCTTTCTTTAGAGCGTGGATCCCGTCGAGTACGACGGACGTGAGGGGTGCTAATATCTTCCCCTTGCGTAACCGACTCCCTTACCCTTTCTCTTTGGTCGCGAGACCATGCTTTTCCTAGGTTTACTCTGAGCGTTTCCTTTCCCTCTTTTGGGATAAATAACGCACGGTGGCGGCTCTGTGTGTTTTTTTGTTTTAGCCCGCCGGTTGTTTTTCGCGGATGCGACAGCTGGCGACTCTGCTGGGGACTTTATAGATGTTGACCTATGCTGGTCCATCTTCCCTAAGCGAGTCTCTCCTAGCGTTCTAGGATAGTTTAGGTTGTTTGTGCCGCTTTATTTATTGCATTTATTATTCTGACCATGTATATTTGCATAAATATTTGCATGCATCATACTATCATGTTGCCGTCCTCTGTGCAGGTGGTTCCTTGTTTGGGGTGGGTGTTCTGAGTGGGGCTAAAACCCAGGCCTGAGGGTACACCTAGGATTAGTGTGGTCTCACGTTCCTCATTTGCTATATTAGTATATTGTTGTAACGTGACATACCACAAGCCGGACGAGGTTCATTGGAGAGCTTTCCATTGTGGAACACTCCACTTTGGTTTAGTTATCTCTTCTGGGCTATTGACTCTGGTGACCGATCATTTCCCGGATCTTTGGTTTAGACGA
Organism: Lathyrus oleraceus; assembly: GCF_024323335.1. Taxonomy (NCBI): domain Eukaryota; kingdom Viridiplantae; phylum Streptophyta; class Magnoliopsida; order Fabales; family Fabaceae; genus Lathyrus; species Lathyrus oleraceus. The sequence goes on along the minus strand of NC_066580.1, from coordinate 489,871,331 downwards.
TCTCAGGAGAGCTACAATGGCACACCCGAAAGGGCAAACCCATTGAGTATCTCCGCTCGATTGTCGATACTATTCATTTGCTCGTGCTCGTAGAGTTGTACCTTTGCACTCAACACGCCCTCACAGATACTTTACTCGACGCAATACTCTCAGACTGATGGATCTCCCAAATACCGATATTCTCGAGCTGAAGGATAAGATGAATGAACTGATCAACATCATGCAAGGGTTTGCAGTTGGTCAGAAAGCTTTGGCTGACAAAGTCGAGAAGCTCGAGCGGGCTTCAGCTGCTAACAGCGGTGTCAACCTGGATGGTGTCTCCGACCAGGAGCTGGGTGGTTCTAGAGATGGTGGCAAGAGAACAACTGTGGGTGTAGTGAATAATGCTGGTGGTTTTGGTGCTGCCACAGGGGGTCAACCTGGTCCGATGGGTCCTAATCTGAAGGATAGTCAGTTCCCTCCATTCTTTGGGGTTGATGATGATAGAGAGGAGGACCGAGAAGCTGATCAGTTTTCCATGCACAATGAGCCGTTCGGTCAGTACGGTGCCCAACCACAGAACAAGGAGATCCAACTGCTGGCAGAAAAGATCAGGGCTCTGGAAAGCCATGCCACTCCCGGAGTTGTAAACATGTCAAATATGGGGCTGGTTGAGGGGATTGTGATCCCACAAAAGTTCAAGGCACCCGCATTTGATAAATATAATGGGAGTTCGTGCCCGGAGACTCACCTTCAAGCCTTTGTCCGCAAGATCTCTGCATACACTATGGACCAAAAGCTCTGGATGTACTTCTTCCAAGACAGTCTGTCTGGAGGATCCTTGGAATGGTATACCAAGCTGAAATCTTCTGATATCAAGAGCTGGCAAGATCTTGGCGATGCCTTCTTTAAACAGTATCAGTTCAACGCTGATATGGCTCCGAGTCGTACCCAGCTGCAGGGTATGTCTCAGAAAAATAACGAGGGGTTTAAAGAATACGCTCAGAGGTGGAGGGAGCTGGCTGCCAGAGTTCAACCTCCACTGGTGGACAGAGAGATGTTTGATCTCTTCATGGGTACTCTGCAGGGGGTTTTTGCTGAAAGGATGGTGGGTTGTCCCGTCACAAATTTTGCCGACATTGTGGTGGTTGGGGAGAGAATTGAGAGCTGGCTGAAGCTCGGGAAAATCCAGGGTGGCAATGCTTCGTCATCAGGATCGAAGAAGCCTTTCGGGAACGGTCAGCGTAAAAATGAGGGTGATATCAGTGCGGTCTACGCTCAAAGAGGACCCAGTAGGGATTGTTACTTCCAGCACACCGCTGCGGTAACTATTCCTGCTGACAATCAGCCTGCACAACAACAGCAGCAACCGCAACAGCAGCGTCAGCCATTCCAGCAGAGGCCTCAGAGGGCTGGATATCAAGTCAGGGGGAGGATGAATGATCGGCATTTTGACAGGCCGCCTGTGACCTACTCTTTCCTATTGAAGAAGTTGAAGGATCTGGGGCTGGTACAGTTGAGGACTTTGGCACCTTTGAGACCGGATCAAAGGCCAACCAATTTCGATGAGAATGTCAAATGTGAATTCCATTCGGGTGCTCCCGGGCACAGTGTAGAGGACTGCAAAGCTTTTAAGCACGTAGTCCAAGACCTGGTGGATTCTAAAGCAATCAACTTTGCTCCATCTCCCAACGTGAATGCCAATCCCATGTCGGCACATGGTCAGACGATGGTGAGTGCAATTGCTGAGGATTCAGATCGCGTCTGTGCGGTGGGGGAAGAGACTGACAGCGACTGTGAATTGGGGTCGTGGATAAAATCGTGCGTACCAGGAGACTGGAAGGCCTAAAAAAGATCATCACTGTCGCTCGTTTGGAAGAGTAATATTTCTTGTTTTCAGTTTTATTTGCATGAAAGCCATATGTGTTGCCCGACACGTAATGGTTCATTGTAAGGGCCACCTCATGTTTCATTTTGCAACATTTCTGCATCATTAATAAATGGATGTTTTTCAATTAAAAGCGGTGTTCCCTGTTTTTCATTTATTTTTGCAGTTTAAAAACAAATAAAAATGGCAATGTTTATTTTCATTTTTCCCCTTTTGATTTGTCTCGTTCCGACATCGGAAAAAATAATTCTCCGGATCTCATTGATAACAATTTGGTTACACCTCATATGACTTCGACAATCCGGTATATCATGCCGAAGAAGAAGGCGAAGAAGATTGTGATCTACTGGAAGATTAGCCAGGTTGTTAGAACAAGAGGAGAATGTGATTCAGCCGCATGAGGAGCGGATCGAGATTGTTATTCCAGGCGCCGCCGAGGTCAGGAAGGAAATGAAAATTGGGGCCGCTTCAGAGACGAGTCGAAGGTGGAATGGTAGCCCTGTTAGAGGAGCATGTCGGTACCTTCACCTGGTCATGTCAGGATATGCCAGGTCAAGTACCAATGTCGTTGTGCCCAAGCTACCATGGAGAGAAGACTGCCCTCTAGAGAGGCAAAATGCCAGTGCCACGTATCAGAGTGACTTTGTTTCATGATATGATTCATCGTGGAATCCAATGCTATGTTGATGACATGATAGCAAAGTCCCAAACAGAAGAGGGGCATCTGACAGATCTGGCCAAGTCGTTTAACTGGTTGAGACAATTCAAACTGAGGTTGAATTCAAATAAGTGCACTATCAGAGTGCAGTCCGGTTGGATGTTGGGGTTCATTATAAGAGAGGAATCGAGGTTGATCCTGCTTAAAAAAAAAAAACAAGAAATGCCTGAACCGGAAACAGAAAGAGGTTCGTGGCTTATTAGGTAGATTGAACTACATGTCGTGGTTCACATCTCCTTTAACAGCCACGTGTGAACCTGTACTCAAGCTGTTGAAAAAAAGATCAAACGGTCAGGTGGAATAATGATTGCCAAGCGGCATTTGAAAAAAAAAAGAGTAGCAGGAACCTCTGATTCCGATGTCTCCTGTGAAAGGAGCAATTGTTAATCTGGTACTTGACGGCCTTCGAGGGGTCTACGAGGTGTATTGGGTCAACATGACGAGTCTGGTCAAAAAGAGCATGCAATTTGCCTTAGCAAAAAGTTTACCGACTATGAAACAATACATTCACTGTTCGAGAAAACTTGATGTACTTTGGCATAGACTGCTCGCCGACTGAGACAATATATGCTGGTTCATACCACTTTGTGGATTTCAAGATGGATCTGATCAAGTACATATTTGAAGAGCCAGCAATGACCGGACGAGTTGCAAGAGGGCAAATGATGTTGACGAAATACGATATTCAATATACCTCTCAGAGAGCAATCAAGGGGAGTGTATTGTCTGATTACCTCGCCCAGCAACCTATTGAGGATTATCAACCGAGGAAGTTTGAGTTCCCTGATGAGGACATCTCGAGGTGCTCTAATCGAAAGATTGAGAGTAACCGATCCCGGAGGAGGGGCCTGACCCTGAATCCGAACGGATTCGGATGTCAGATGGGGTTGATGTGAAGGAGTTAGTACTGCTTTGGTTACGCCAACAGGATTTCACATGCCTTTTGTGGCCCGGATAATATTTAAATGCACCAACGAGGGTGGCTGAATACGAAGCTTGTATCCTGGGTATTGAACGTCGGTACGTACATCTACTGGGGCAACGCCTTTCTCGTTGGTATATGGGATGGAAGCTGTGCTACCGGTTGAGGTTCAGATTCCCTCTTTGAGAGTCCTGATGGACGTGAAATTGCAAATGGGTAAGAACCCGGTACGAAGAGCTAAGCCTGATTGAGGAAAAGAGGCTGACAGTTACTTGTCATGGGGCAGGTGTACCCGGTAAATGAAGCGTGTTGTTAACCGAGAAGTGCGACCTCGTGGGTAGCATGGAAGAAATGTGGTGTTGAAAAGGATCCTTCCTCCTCAACGATCGTGGGGCAAGCGGATAAACAGTTATGAATGGTCGTTCGTGGTCAAGAAGGTTTTCTTTGACAGAGCCTTGTTGTTAACGACCATGGATGGCGAGGACTTTCCATCCCCTGTAAATGCGGACGCAGTTATAAAATACTCCGTGTAAAGAGACCCGCTGGACGAAAAGAATAAAATAGTCCAGGCAAAAATGGGCATCCCGGCGAACCAAAAACAGAAGGAAAGGTTCGGGCAAAAATTAGGGATAAAATGAAAAAATTGTACACCCGGCACGTCGAAAACCTGAAAATGCGACTTGGGCATAAAGGGGTATCCCGGTGGACTGAAAACCCAAAAGGGCGGTCCAGGCAAAAGAGGGATTGAAACGAACAACTGCGTCTGGCATGATCGTTTGCGCTTTGGTTAAAGCATCATGGATAATACCCGGTAGGGGTCAGTCGGAGTCGTCTTGTTCAGAAGGCAGAAAGCAAGGAGAGTCTGAGGACATATGGGGTGTAACCGAGTTGGAACTCGATGAGATCACGGGTTTCACATTGCCATTAGGATAGATTTTTCCTTTTGTGCGCAATTACCTCTTTTCAGGAATTGCTTCCTTTGTATTGCTCATTTGAGCCACACTTTTTTTAATCAATAAAATGCATATTCAGTCCAATAATTTTGTTTTTGTTTTCATTACCGCTTTGATTGCAAAAACGTCCAATTGTTTGTGATAAAGAATCTTGCATTATAAGACATACAGGTCCCTTCCAAGGCATGCTTATAAGATTGAAACTTGAAATCTTATTCGGAAGGTTGAGTGACCCAAGTGTTGAAATCCTGACACGCCTGGGGCACGGTTTTATCTAACGATCTCTTTTGCAGGTACTGTTAGGTATTTTCACTCACCTGCAGGTTGTGACGAGGAAGCTGTTGACAAAACAAATTCCCATGGAGTCCGATCAGGGACGAGTGAATGGGTAGTGAAGGGATGACGAAGAGACGTTGAGACGTACGACGATCCTTGAATGATAATCAAGAAGACTCTTCAAAGTCGGAAGATTGGAAGGTCTGTAGAAATTCCCCGCGGAGTCCAATCAGGGACGAATGGATAAGAAGAACGATGAAGAGACGGCAGGACGTCCGACGACCTTTGGAATTAATCAAGAAGACTCTTCAAAGTCGAAAGATTGAAAAGTCTGTATAGTCCCCAGGAGTTCGCTCTCCGTCGAGCGCGGAGCGGTTGGGAATACAAGATGATGGAGCAGAAAAGGTCCAGACGAGTCTGGGAATTCTCAAAAGTGGAAAGCTGATACGAGATTGGGAGGTGGATACCATGGTTCGACGAGTCGACGGGTGTTCTGTACCAACTTTTCTCATTTCCCCAGCTAAGTCCCCAAGCGGAGTTGTGAGGGCTAACTCCCCAGCAGATCCAAGGTCTGTGGATCCCCTAGCTGAGTCAGGATGGTTATCCCCGACGGGTTTAAAACGGTGTCTCCTCAGCAGCCAGGCCTGGAGGTTGCTATTCCCCGAGTGGAGCGGGTTTCAATGAAATATATCTCCAGCAATGTATCCTACGTGTGGATTGGATGGGTTGTCCCCAGCGGAGTAACATTCGTTTCCCTAGCAGGGTCGGGATCGTTATTCCCAGCAGGTGTCAGATCGATGCTTCTCCAGTCGCCAGGTCTGGAGGTTGCTGTTTCCCAGTGGAGCTATCTGTGAGCAGTTCCCCAATGAAGTCGCTAGGTATCTGTGAGGGTTTCCCAAGGCAGAGTCGGGATTGATATTCCCAGCAAATCAAAAGACTGTTGTATCCCCACAGAGTGTTGGTGGTTCTTATCCCCAGCAGTTTCCCGAGCGGATTGGGTGCAAAGGAGGTGCTTCCTCAACAAGGGTTACCTTTTCCCAGCAACAGTGTTATTCCCCAGCGGGGTGAAGATCGAAGTATTGTCGAGTTCCTCAGCAGAGTGTCTCGAGCTCCCCGGAAGAGTCCCTTGAAGGGGATACTTTTTATGCATCCATCATGTAGAATAAGCATAGCATGTTGCATAGGAAAAATAAATCGCGTAGCATTTCCATAATTATGGAGCATTGCGCAGAAAAAGATCATGCATCATTATGGCAAGCATACGCTAGTCTCGAGCCGTGGTATTTGTTTGAGAAGTGGTTTTGCCCAAAGGTGAAGGTGTTACTCTGAAGAGTTTTGGCATCGTGATTTTGAATCAAAGTTTCTGTCGAGCAGAGATGGGAATGTTAATCCAAGAAAGTTTCGGGGTTCGAAAAGAAAAAACAAGAGAGAATAACCCCCAGCTAAAACGCAAAGTGTTCGTTGGCTAGGGTTGAAGGAAAGAACAGTCGGTTTGTGAGTTGTTATTCCCAGCATGGGCCTGTGGCATGTGTGCCGGTTCACTTATCATTGTTTTGTTATCTTCGCCGATACTGATAGGTATGAAGAATTTTCCGGTATTCAGACCGAAGTGGCGTTCAGGCCAATTTTCCGATTTTCAGATCGAAGAAGTTTCCGACGATCAGGTCGAAGTACTTATGGCATTCAGGCCAGTTTTCCGGTGTTCAGACCGACGCGGTATTCAGACCGAAGTGGCGTTCAGGCCAATTTTCCGATTTTCAGATCGAAGACGTTTCCGACGATCAGGTCGGAGTACTTATGGCATCCAGGCCAGTTTTCCGGTGTTCAGACCGAGGCGGTATTCAGACCGAAGTGGCCTTCAGGCCAATTTTCTGATTTTCAGATCGAAGACGTTTTCGACGATCAGGTCGGAGTACTTATGGCATTCAGGCCAGTTTTCCGGTGTTCAGACCGAGGCGGTATTCAGACCGAAGTGGCGTTCAAGCCAATTTTCCGATTTTCAGATCGAAGAAGTTTCCAACGATCAGGTCGAAGTACTTGTGGCATTCAGGTCAGTTTTCCGGTGTTCAGACCGAGGCGGTATTCAGACCGAAGTGGCGTTCAGGCCAATTTTCCGATTTTCAGATCGAAGACGTTTCCGACGATCAGGTCGGAGTACTTATGGCATTCAGGCCAGTTTTCCGGTGTTCAGACCGAGGCGGTATTCAGACCGAAGTGGCGTTCAGGCCAATTTTCCGATTTTCAGATCGAAGACGTTTCCGACGATCAGGTCGGAGTACTTATGGCATTCAGGCCAGTTTTTCGGTGTTCAGACCGAGGCGGTATTCAGACCGAAGTGGCGTTCAGGCCAATTTTCCGATTTTCAGATCGAAGAAGTTTCCGACGATCAGGTCGAAGTACTTGTGGCATTCAGGCCAGTTTTCCGGTGTTCAGACCGAGGCGGTATTCAGACCGAAGTGGCATTCAGGCCAATTTTCCGATTTTCAGATCGAAGACGTTTTCGACGATCAGGTCGGAGTACTTATGGCATTCAGGCCAGTTTTCCGGTGTTCAGACCGAGGCGGTATTCAGACCGAAGTGGCGTTCAGGCCAATTTTCCGATTTTCAAATCTAAGAAGTTTCCGACGATCAGGTCGAAGTACTTGTGGCATTCAGGCCAGTTTTCCGGTGTTCAGACCGAGGCGGTATTCAGACCGAAGTGGCGTTCAGGCCAATTTTCCGATTTTCAGATCGAAGAAGTTTCCGACGATTAGGTCGAAGTACTTATGGCATCCAGGCCAATTTTCCGGTGTTCAGACCGAGGCGGTATTCAGACCGAAATGGCGTTCAGGCCAATTTGCCGGTGTTCAGACCGAAGTGGTATTCAGACCAGTTTTCCGGTGTTCAGACCGAGGCGGTATCCAGACCGAGGTGATGTTCAGACCATGAAAATGAAAAAGGAGAAAATTTTCGGGGTTCAAGAAAAGCATAAAAAAGAAGAAAGAGATAATAATCCCCAGCGGATGTGGTGTTCAGGCCATGGTTATCCCTGTGTGTCATACGGTGAACTGACTTGGGGTATTTTGCTTTTTATCGCAATGTCGCGGATAGCAAGAGTCGCCACCGACTTTTCTTTTATCCAATAAGGAAAGGTGGAAAAGAACAGGAAAGACCTCAATAGATTTTGGGTTCGGGAGGTACATTATACAAAGGGAAGGTGTTAGCACCCTTTGTATCCATGGTTATCCATGGGCTCTTAATTGCTGGATCACTTATATTTTTGTCTGAAAAGTGTTGGTGAATTGTTTAAAAATGTTTCGAAAAGAGAGTTTAACTTTGTAATGATTCTCGTATGAATGTATACAAAGTATTTATCTCGTTTGATTTTGAAAAACAGTTTAGAAAAATATAACTTGGTAATGATTCTAGTATGAATGTATACCAAGTGGTGATTTTCTAGGACTTGCAAAGTGTGTGGGGTGAAAAATGTTTTAGGTTATGATCCAGCAATTGAGAGTTATACCTTCCTAAGGTCGTTATGAACGTTTCCTATCCTTATGAGGGTAAAACTGCCCTTACTATTGAGAAGTAAGTAATTTTACCCTTTGGATGTTTAAGGGTCATCGTAGGGTCATCGATAGGTCATTGAAGGCAACAGTTGTAAGGATACCTTAGCATTCGAAGGGACGATCATCATTTAACCGTAGGCTACACCGAAGGGTCATCGAGGGACAAAATCGTGTTTTCGAAGGCAACATCCGAGGGACTATGATTTATTTTATGATGATTTAACCGAAGGGCCGTTGCTAAGTGTATCCCTACATTCGCGGGACATGACCGTTATACCGTAATACCGTAGGGCAAAAGAGAGGTCCAAGATCACATATTTAAAGGCCATGTTTTAAAGTTAATTAGGTAATTAGGGTGAATCTCCACATTAAAATCAATACATTAAAAATAATACATTAAAATTAATACATTAAAATTAATTAAGCAATTTAGGGCAGCTCTTCACAAGGGTATCCCACAAATAAAGTGGAAGACCTAAACAACAATCTTTTCCTGGGGTGTGTGAACCTTTGCAGCATTCAGCAAACGGGTTAGAATACCAAATCAGGGTGCAATCGAGGATTACACCGCAAAAGAAATCACAACAGTAATATGATCAGATAAACAATGCCTGGCTATGATAAAACATGAGTGAAAAATCAGAATAGAAAAGTCGGCTATTGTCAGGTTCGCGCCTGCCTCGCCTAGCGAAGGCTTAGCGAATACTCGCTTCATGCTCGCTTAGCGACGTGCTAGCGAGCGACTGCGGATTCTGGTTTTGATATCAGTACAATTTCAACCAATTTTATGCCTTATGGCTTTCATTACAGCAATTATATGGTTAATCATTTAAGGTATTCAAGTGCACACTACAATTCACATGACAAACTTAAGATATTTTCATAAATTTAATCATAATGCCATATGCAAATTAAGAACATAAGGTAGTAATAGCAATTATAACCTTGAATTGGCCGACCGGATCGAATTGAGCGGAAGTGACCTTGCTGCCGCCGGCTTTTCCTTCAGGGTTTCTCGGAATTCTCAGGGTTAGCCTCCAGGGTTTTCCGTCTGTGAGCGCGAGGGTTTGCTTGCTAGGGTTCTCCTTTCGTCCTTTTTCGTTCTCCTTTTCATTACTGAAGTGCTGGTATATATAATGCTCTTTTTGTGACCTAATGGGCTCAGAATGAAGCCCGAAATTTTCTGTTGTCTGTCAGCTTCGCTAGGCGAGCGTGTAGCGAACGTTCGCTAGGCGAGCGTGTAGCGAACGTGTAGCGAACAGGCCAGTTTGGGCCATTTTCTGGATTGGGCCATTCGTGAGCTGGGCCTTTGTTCCTTTAAGATCAGTGTCATAAAAATGAGTCGGAATGCCCTGAAAAATGTCTTAAAATATTAATGGGCAAATTTTGGGGTATGACAGCTGCCCCTGTTCAATATTCTTGAACCGAGAGAGTCAGAATGGTATGTACGCCATTCGTGGTCTGGAGGTGGAAGATTATTGAACACTTAGAACGCCCCAAAAATTTGCACTTGTCAATTAGTTAGTCTTGATGATGCCATCTAGGAAGTTTGATGATGAGAGCTTCAGAGTACGTCATACGTTAGAAGATATCTGAAGTCATGGGTGTCACTGGGTCATACGCTGGACCGTATAGTGAGTCATTCATTAGGCCGTCGACTTCATTGGGGAGTTAGGATGGGTCATACGCCGCTGGGGATAACAGATCAGAATGGATCATACGCTAGATCGTATCTGAGTTGCAGAATGGGCCGTCTGTTAGGCTGTATCTGACGAAAAGTAGTCGTACGCTAGACTACACCTCGGGATGTACCGTACGCTAGGTAGTATCTGAGGAATGAAGATCCGAATGGGTCGTACGCTAGACCGTATTGTTGGAGGAGTAATATGTTGTGCCGAATCAAAATGAGATAAGAATCCGAATGAGTCATACACTGCTGGGGATAAAGGATCAGAATGGATCGTACGCTAGATCGTATCTGAGTTGCGGAACGAGCCGTCCGTTAGGCTGTATCGTTACTGGGGGTGAAGGATCATAATGGATCGTATGCTAGATCGTATCTGGGTTGTAGACTGAGCCGTCCGTTAGGCTGTACCTGGTGATGAAGGGGGTAGTCATACGCCAGACTACGCTTCAGAATGTACCGTACGCTAGGTAGCATTTGAGGGGATGAACATCCAAGCGGGTCGTAAGCTAGACCGTCTCTGAGTAGCAGAACGAGCCGTCCGTTAGGCTGCATCTGATAATAAAGGGGTAGTCATACGCCAGACTACACTTCAGAATGTACCGTACGCTAGATAGCATCCGAGGCCTTGAAGGTCCAAATGGGTCGTATGCTGGACCATATTGGAGTTGTTGAAGGTCGGAATGAATCGTACGTTAGATCGCATCTGAGTTGAAAGAGTCATATGTTGAGCTGAATCAGAATGAACCGTACGCTAGGCTATATCTGATAGTATTTGTATATGTTGTATTTGCAATAAATGTCTGGGATGGGCTTATAGATGCCATCGTTAGGAGGATGTCAGAATGAATGTTGACATGGAGTGTATCCAAAAGATGTATTTGAATCTGAACGTAATCGATGAAGATGTCCGTCTGAATGGCTCTCTATTTTGACTGTATCAGGAAGATAATTAACCTGAAAAATAAAGTTAGCTTCATGCCATGTCATGATGCATGAGATGTTTTATGCTTTCGAAAATAACTGCGAACGATGTATGCATGCGTATGCTGTGAAATGATGTAATGAATGAATTATGCATCTGAAAAGTTCTTCTAGAGGACTCTACTGGGGGAAATAAATCTCAATCTTCTGGTTGGGAGATACTGGTATCGATGACCCTTTCTTAGCCGGGGATGCTTGATTTCTGTCTGATGGTAGAAATGTTCAACAGAAGCCTGGCTGGGGGTTGAAGAGATGATCAGCCTGTCTGGTGATTCTGACCTCTTCTGGGAAATAGCTGGTTTTGCCGGGGAATAATGCCAATTCCTTCTGGGGGATAACAGGCTTGCCGGGGGAATAGAATTGGTGGCGGATTCATTGGAAGCATGGTTAGACCTCCTCCTTGATCCTGAAGTCTAGTAGTAATTGTTATTGTCTATTTTATGCATGTATTTTGGTAAACATTTGTCATACCCAAATGCATATACTAATTCGAATTAAATCAATGGACGTTTATGCAAACAAAACAGAGAAAGTAAAACAAGAGCATTTTTTTTGAAACTAAAATTATATTGATTTCGAAAGAGGGCCTATAAACAGGCAATTTGTGTACAAGGAGACAAAAATCCTAGTAAGAGGAAATTGTCAAGAAAACAAAGAGAAAGTTATGCCGAAAACGTCCTATTGACTTTAATTTCACTACTGCCATTATGTCTTCAAGCCTCTCATCTCCTGCTGTCGGATAGAAGTGATTAGCTTGTTCAGTCCTTTGAACTTGGATGAAGCTGTCTGAGAACGGGACATAGTCGTACGCTTTAATCCCTAATTTTTGCCTGGACCGCCTTTTCAGGTTTTCAATCCACCAGGATACCCCTTTTTGCCCAAGCCGCCTTTTCAGGTTTTCGACTTGCCGGGTGCATATTTTTTATGTTTATCCCTAATTTTTGCCCGAACCTTTTGGTTCGCCGGGATGCCCTTACTCTTGCCTAGGTACGTCGACCTAGCAGGTCTCTTTTATGCGTAGTATTTTTTGACTATGTCTGCGTTCACGGGATGTGGGAAGTCTTCGCCGTCCATTGTGGCTAGTATCATGGCTCCACCAGAGAATACCTTCTTAACTACAAACGGCCCTTCGTATGCGCTTTACCACCAAGTCGCCAATTTGATACACCTGTCTCTTGACTCTTTTGTTAAATGCCTGGGTCATGCGCTTCTGATATATCTGTCCATGACAAACAGCCGCAAGTCTCTTTTCATCAATCAAGTTTATCTGATCGAGTCGAGTCTGAATCCATTCATCTTCATCTAAGCCCGCCTCTTTCATGATTCTTAGAGAGGGAATCTGGACTTCCACTGGTAAAACGGCTTCCATTCCGTAGACTAAAGAGAAAGGAGTTGCTCCTGTCGAAGTGCGTACTGAAGTGCGATAACCGTGAAGAGCAAACGGTAACATCTCATGCCAGTCTTTGTACGTCACCGTCATCTTTTGTATGATCTTCTTGATATTCTTATTAGCAGCTTCTACAGCGCCATTCATCTTTGGTCGGTACGGAGAAGAGTTATGGTGTTTTACGTTGAACTGCGTGCAGAGTTCAGTAATCATCTTGTTGTTCAAATTAGTACCATTGTCAGTAATAATTCTTTCAGGGATGCCATATCGACAAATGAGATTATTCTTGATGAACCGTGCCACCACATTCTTGGTGACAGAAGCAAATGAGGCGGCCTCTACCCACTTTGTAAAGTAATCAATAGCGACAAGGATGAAGCGATGTCCATTAGAAGCAGTAGGTTTAATCTCCCCAATCATATCAATGCCCCACATTGCAAAGGGCCAAGGTGCGGTCAACACGTTCAATGGAGCAGGAGGTGCATGTACTTTATCCGCATATATCTGGCACTTGTGACAGGTTCTGGAGTGATGATGGCAATCAGCTTCCATGGTAGACCAATAATACCCTGATCTCAGAATCTTCTTGGCCATCGTATGTCCACTAGAATGAGTCCCGAAAATACCGTCGTGCATATCTTCCATAATCTCTTCTGCTTCCTTTTTATCCACACAGCGAAGCAAAGTTGAGTCATGATTACGTTTGTATAATACTCCATTACTCAAAAAGAATTTAGCAGAGAACTTCCTCAGGAATTTTCTATCATTGATAGATGCCCCCTCAGGGTACTCCTGAGTTTCTAAATATCTTTTTACTTCGTGGAACCAAGGTTTTTCCCGTACTCCCTCGGTGTTAAGTTCATAACAGTATGCCGGTTCATCTAGTCGCTCAATGGTGATCCTGGGAGCTTCATTGTCCCATCTGACTCTGAACATAGATGACATGGTAGCTAATGCGTCTGCCAACTGATTCTCTTCTCGTGGGATATGTTCGAATGTTATCTCTTCAAAGTATGGGATTAATGTCATCACCCGTTCTCGGTAAGGGATGAGATTCGGATGCTTAGTGTCCCATTCTCCTTTGATCTGACTGATTACTAATGCTGAGTCTCCGTACACACTCAAAAACTTGACCCGCCGGTCTATAGCAGCCTTGAGTCCCAAAATACATGCTTCATACTCAGCCATATTATTGGTACAATGAAAACATAGTCTAGCAGTGAAAGGCGTATGGTAACCCTCGGGAGAAATGATTACCACACCAACACCATTGCCCAATGCATTAGAAGACCCATCGAAAACCATAGTCCATCGGGATCCTAGTTCGGGTCCTTCATCCGGTCCAGGTTCTTCATAATCAGTAACAAGCATGACATCCTCATCTGGGAACTCAAAATTCATAGATTGGTAATCATCCACCGCTTGATGAGCCAAATGATCAGCTAGCACGCTTCCTTTGATTGCTTTCTGAGTAGTATACTGGATGTCATACTCTGTTAAGATCATCTGCCATCTTGCTATTCTTCCGGAGAGAGCGGGTTTCTCAAATATGTATTTGATAGGATCCATCTTAGAAATCAATAAAGTGGTATGATTCAACATATACTGTCTCAGTCGGCGAGCAGCCCAGGCCAAAGCACAACAAGTTCTCTCGAGCAGTGAGTATCTTGTTTCACAGTCGGTAAACTTTTTGCTAAGGTAGTATATGGCATGCTCTTTTCGACCAGACTCGTCATGTTGTCCCAACACGCACCCCATTGAATTTTCTAACACGGTTAAATACATGATTAGAGGTCTTCCTTCAACTGGTGGCATCAGAATTGGAGGTTCTTGAAGATACTTCTTGATTTTGTCAAAAGCTTCTTGACATTCCTCATTCCATATCATCTCTTGATTTTTCCTCAGTAGCTTGAAGAGGGGTTTGCAGGTGGCGGTCAAATGGGAGATAAATCGGGCAATGTAATTCAAGCGTCCCAAGAAACCCCTGACTTCTTTATCTGTACTAGGAACTGGCATTTCTTGAATAGCTCTCACCTTGGCCGGGTCAACCTCAATCCCTTTACCACTGACAATAAAGCCCAAGAGTTTACCGGATCTTACTCCAAAGGTGCATTTGTTCGGGTTCAATCTCAACTTGTACTTCTTCAACCTCTCGAACAGTTTGTATAAATGATCGAGATGTTCCTCCTCAGTATGAGATCTGGCTATCATGTCATCCACATATACTTCTATTTCATGATGGATCATATCATGGAACAAAACCACCATAGCACGTTGGTACGTTGCCCCTGCATTCTTTAAACCAAATGGCATTACTTTATAACAGAACGTGCCCCATTGTGTCACAAACGTAGTTTTCTCCATGTCCTCAGGCGCCATCTTAATCTGGTTGTAACCTGAGAATCCATCCATGAATGAGAACACCTTGTGTTGAGCGGTGTTATCTACCAGAACATCAATGTGCGGGAGTGGAAAGTCATCCTTGGGACTCGCTTTATTCAGGTCTTGGTAATCTACACACATTCGCACCTTACCATCCTTCTTTGGCACTGGTACCACATTAGCAACCCATTGAGGATAAGAAGTAACAGCCAGAAAACCTGCATCAAATTGTTTCATCACCTCGGCTTTGATTTTCTCAGACATTTCAGGACGCATGCGACGAACCTTTTGCTTAACAGGACGACATTCTTCCCTCGTCGGCAGTCGATGCACTACTATATCGGTATCCAGTCCTGGCATGTCTTCATAAGACCAAGCAAAAATCTCTACATAGTCATGCAACATCTGAATCAACCTTCTCTTGACACTGTTTTCCAAGCCTGCTCCTATTTTGACTTCTTTCTTGTTTACTTCAGTACCCAGATTTACAGTCTCAACTGACTCCTCGTGTGGCTGTATAGTCCTTTCTTCCTGCAGTAACAGTCTGGCAAGTTCTCCAGGTACTTCGCAATCTTCCTCACTTCCATCATCGGCTTGGTAGATCGGATTTTCAAAGTCATAATGAACAGTAGTAGAACTATTGTCAACAGGATCCAGAGTGGGTATGGATCTGCAATTCGTTACGTGAGTGTGTGTAAGAAAACATAGCTCGTTTCGAAGATGACAGAAAAGATAAAGCGCGCAATATTTGAATGCAAAAAGTCCATTGATTTATTGAATATGAATATGCTTATGAAGATGACAAAACCCTTAACAAATTAGCTATTGTGCCCCGGGCATAGACACAACGCTTGGAGAAGTTCAATTGTAAAAAAAAAAACAAAAATTTGCAACACTAAAATAGACAATAACAATTACTCCTGACTAAAGGAAATCGGGATAGTGTCTTCAGCCTTCCAGTTATTGAGTCCGTCACCAATTGTTGGGAAAATCCAGCTATCCAGGTCGCAATCGCTGTCAGCATCTTCTACAACATTAATTTGACTCTTGTCAGAGCTGAACCCCAGGCCAAATTTGTCAGACTTGTACGGTACGTCAATCAATTGACCCCAGCCAGTACGACCACCATCTTCAACCACGGCTTGAGCGTCCTTCAGAGAAATCATAGCAGGAGGAGCACGAATAACCTTGGGTACACAGGAAGTTGGCTTAAGGACAGGATTGGTCGGAGGAACTACTTCAAATGACTGACAAGGAGTCTCAATGAATTCACCATCCATCTCGACGTATCTGAAGGTATGCACACTACTGACAATGTACTCTTCTTCTCCACACACGGTGACAATTTTGCCCTTTGTGGGATACCTCAACTTTTGATGGAGAGACGAGGCTACAGCGCCTGCCCCATGAATCCAAGGGCGTCCCAGTAAGCAGGAATAGGCAGGACGAATGTTCATTACATGGAAGGTGGTATTGAAGACTTGAGGTCCTATCTTGATAGGGAGGACTACTTCGCCATGGACAACACTCTTCGCACCATCGTAAGCACGTACCACAATGTCACTAGGTTTCAGTTCAATGCTTTTACAATCCAGCTTATCCAGCACAGCTGTCGGCAGCACATTCAAGGAAGAGCCATTATCGATCAACACATGAGACAAAGTGATTCCCCTACACTCAATGGAGATATGCAGGGCTTTATTGTGATTCTTTCCTGCTGGTGTCAGATCAGCGTCGGAAAAGCCTAGGCCATTGTCAACAGCCAAGTGAGCAACATAATTTTCGAACTGATCGACAGATGTTTCCTGAGGCACGTGAGCAGTCTTCAAGAATTTTATCAATGCATTGGCATGAGATTCAGAAGATAACAGCAAGGATAACATCGAGATCTTAGACGGCGTATGCCCCAACTGTTCTACCACATCAAAATCACTCTTGCGAATGATTTTCAGCACTTCTTCCATTTCTTGTTTGGCAACATCTTCGGGAGTAACTTCGACCGGTGTCTCTGACTGAGAAGGATTGACTGGTTTCTTTCCTCGAGTTTCAAGGACAGGAGGTGAGATTTCTGGAGAGAAGATCCTTCCGCTTCGAGTAATTTTACTAGTCCCAACAATGCCACTAGTATTAGCAGCATTATCCACTTGCTTCACGCCATGGACGTAAACATCACCGCCATAATTCCACGGAATAGCTTTGCTTGAGGAATACGGGATCGGGCCAGGTGCAGTGATGATTAGGGGAGCAACCCTGGGCTCAGCAGTAATCTTCACAGGCGCCCTGGTAGCGGTAATCTTCACTGGAACTTTGGACCTAGCAATCACAGATATTTCTTCAATAGGGTTTTCCGCCTTAGGAATCTTTTCGAAGAGAACAGTACGATCGTCCATCAGCCGTTGAATACCATTCTTCAATTTCAAACAGTCCTCGGGCCGGAGTATGCAGAGATTGCAATCTTCAGCACAACCTGGAAATAAACCAGCTTGCAATAAATTCCTCTTTATGATCGGGAGAGGAGATGTTAAGTCCGCCACATTGGAAACGTGAGAATCGTCATCCATAGCATTAACAGTCTTGTCATGGTTAGGCATAGGAGCAGTGATGACATTAGGAGTCTCCGGAGGCTCAAACTCAATTTCTCCAGCTTCGATCATATCCTGAATCTTATTCTTCAATGACCAGCAATCGTTTGTATCATGCCCGGGGCTATCGGAGTGATATGCACACCTGGCATTAGGGTTATAACGAGAAGAAGTAGTGTTGGGATTCGTAGGAGGATCTCTGAGGGTGATCAAATTTGCCTTTAGCATTCCCTGCAGTGCCTGTGCCAAGGTCATATTGATCCTGGTGAACTGCCTTCTTGGCCTGTCTTGTTTGGGCTGGAAGTTTTGAGACGGTGGTGCTGCAATCGTAACTGCTCCGATGTCGTGGTCACGGTTTTTCTTGTTACGACCCTTTTGACCGTACACAGCATTTGATTCGTTCCTCCCCTGATAGGACCTTTTGGTGCTTGCAGAGGTAGCCGCCTGTATCTTTCCACTTCGGATGCCGCTTTCAACACGTTCACCTGTTAATATAAGTTCAGTGAAACCTGATGAAGAACTTCCCAGTAGATGGTTGTAGAATGGGCCGGTCAGTGTGCCCATGAACATGTCCACCAATTCTCTGTTAGTCATAGGGGGTTTGACTCTGCCAGCCAAATCTCTCCACTTTTGGGCATATTCTTTAAAGCTTTCTTTAGATCCCATAGTCGTATTCTGCAACTGTAGCCGGGTAGGTGCTAGCTCAGAGTTATATTGGTACTGTTTATAGAAAGTTGTTGCTAAATCAGTCCAGGTGCGGATGTCAGAGCTCTCGAGCTGATAATACCATTCTAACTGTGTGCCAGACAGGCTCTCTTGGAAGAAATGGATCCATAGCTTCCTGTCAGTGGTATGCGGCTAAATCTTTCTCACATAAGCTCTCAGATGCATCTGAGGACAGGATGCACCATCGTACTTAGTGAAAGTGGGGATTTTGAATTTGCGAGGAATGGTCACATCGGAGACCAGACCCAAACTTTCGAAATCCAGACCGGGTGCCTTCTGACCCTCCATAGCTAGCATACGTTCTTCCAGCAACTTGTACTTATCATCTCTTGGAGAGTACTGTTCATTTTCATAATCTTCATCGTCGTCCTCAGGGTTGAAGAGATCGACATTCTCCTCTTCTGAATCATTCTCTGTCTCCTCTTCTGGACCATTCGGGATCCCAAACTTGACTCCTGCGGCCTGTCCTTTACGCCTTCTTCCCGGGTTAATGAAACTCACAGCTTTCTTGTCTTTCTTCTTTTCGAGCAAAAGAGCCCTCAGTTCCTCCTGCCCCTTGGATAAGCTTAGCATCATCTCCTTGAATTGAGCATTCTGAGTCTGGAGATCTTTGACAGTTTGTTCGAGATCCATTTTTCTGTTTGTAATGAAGACCGTGAGAACATTGAACTTGTAGAATACCTGTTATGCAGTGTTATGTTATGCTATGCAATGTATGAAATGTTTTCAAGGACTTTTGGAATTTAACTTTGCGTAAATCACCAACGAGAGAGAAATGTTTATTGCTAATTTCTTTGATCAATGTTCATTACAAAAGGAATAATAATAAAAATACAATGAAAGCTCAAGTCTCCCAGGGGCGACTTCTTTTTGGGCGAAGATACGCATTGAGTCTTCGTTCCTCATTAAGCTGACTGGTAAGTTCTAGCACTTTCTTCCTTTCTGCGACGAACTGAGTCTCGAAAGTATCCCTTTCTTCTCTCAACTGGATCCAGGATCTCTTTAGTTCCTCAATGTTGGTAGGCATATCTGGATAAGGAATGATCTGAGGAACACCTCCTTCAGCTTCAGGTTCGACAATCTGAGGTCCGATTGCAAGATATGGCATGACAAGTTCACGAGCTCTGGCGCGTACCCATCTGAGATAAGGTTCCATAGGAATAGAATTTTTCTGTCCTAACGTACCTCTCTTCACCATGCCCCAAGCTCGTACAAATCTTTGACGGAGGCCTTGGGAATCATTGTCATAGTCGAACACAATGCCTTCGATGATCATTTCATGTGGACCATCTCTTCGAGCACAACCAAACTGTCGCAGAGCTAAAGCAGGATTATAAGTAATACCTCCTCTTATTCCTAGGAGTGGTACATTAGGGAACTCGCCACAACGGTCAATGATGGTAACATTTTCCTTGAACTGAGGACACCAACAGATGTCTGGGTGGGAGAGCGACATTATCCTTTGAGACCATTTCAAATTCTGCTCGTTCTTCAAGACTGGTTGAGGAAGGTGCGAAATAAACCACCTAGACAACAAAGGTATGCAGCACATGAGAGTCCCTTGCTTCTTCATGGTACGAGTGTGGAGGGAATGCAAAATGTCTCCTAGCAAGGTAGGTACAGGGTTATGAGTGAGAAATATCTTAATAGCATTCATGTCTATGAATTGGTCTGGATTAGGGAATAACACCAAGCCATAGATTAGCAATGCCAGGATGTCTTCGAAAGCACGGACATTCATAACTTTTAAGAATTCTCGGGCCTTATTTGTCAGGAATTTGGCAAGTAAACCCTTAACTCCACTCCTTGTTACCCAATTAGCTTCAATGTCGGACTTCGTCATGTGTAAAGCTGCGGCAACTTCTTCAGACTTCGGAACCTTTTCTAAACCACTGAACGGTAGTTGATCAAGGATAGGTATCCTAAGCAGTCTGGAGAATTCTTCCAGTGTAGGTACCAACTGATAATCTGGGAATGTGAAGCAATGATGTTTAGGGTCGAAGAACTGGAATAAAACTCTCATCATATCTTCTTTGAAACCAGTGGTAACCAAATTGAGGAGAGAACCGTGTTTCTTGATGAACTGGGCATGATCGGAAAGTTCTGACACTAAGTTCTTGAGTTGAGGAGAGATTGCTACAAGATTAATCCGGATGGTCTTCCTGGGAGCCATAGCTTTACAAACAGAGCAAAGTTAAATCCCTAAGTCCTTGAAACGGTTAGTACAATGTTATGATGTCATGATGTTATGATGTTATGAGGTTAAATATATAACAAGCACAAGCAAGTCACACAACCATCATTTCTAGGTTTTAAGGCTTGCATGAGTTCCATAGGTAAGTACCCTCCCCACTGAAGTTTAGTTGGTTCAACCTGTCCTAGAATAGTAACCGGGTTCTAAAAGGATCCCCAATCATCGACCTTTCCTTAAGTCCACTTCAGTGCAACACCAAGTGGTTGACCGAAGCTTCCCTAAAGTCCAATCTCAAGGAGTGTAGTATCGAGTCTCAACCAACCCCAGTCGGAACCGAAGTCAATTATCTCACTACTTTCTAATGGCCAGGATGAGTCAATTAGGGTTCTAAAGGTCTGGTTAATGCTTTGATGACACCACGCGGAAGCCAAATTTTTCCTCAAGTAACATGAGGAACATCGGGACAACCAAAGTGTCACATTAACCGTAGCCATCATTTTAACCATTCCAGTATACGCCGGATAGTCGCGATGATCTATTGCTACTTACCTAAGGTACACTAGATCCGGGTGTAGGATCTTTCACTCAAAAATACCCAAGCAATCCCTTAAAAGTAAATCAGACAATTTGGAATAAGTGATCTTGTTTTTAAGGTAACCTCTCTTTTTAAAGTGTCCCCAGCAGAGTCGCCAGTTCTGTCATACGGTGAACTGACTTGGGGTATTTTGCTTTTTATCGCAATGTCGCGGATAGCAAGAGTCGCCACCGACTTTTCTTTTATCCAATAAGGAAAGGTGGAAAAGAACAGGAAAGACCTCAATAGATTTTGGGTTCGGGAGGTACATTATACAAAGGGAAGGTGTTAGCACCCTTTGTATCCATGGTTATCCATGGGCTCTTAATTGCTGGATCACTTATATTTTTGTCTGAAAAGTGTTGGTGAATTGTTTAAAAATGTTTCGAAAAGAGAGTTTAACTTTGTAATGATTCTCGTATGAATGTATACAAAGTATTTATCTCGTTTGATTTTGAAAAACAATTTAGAAAAATATAACTTGGTAATGATTCTAGTATGAATGTATACCAAGTGGTGATTTTCTAGGACTTGCAAAGTGTGTGGGGTGAAAAATGTTTTAGGTTATGATCCAGCAATTGAGAGTTATACCTTCCTAAGGTCGTTATGAACGTTTCCTATCCTTATGAGGGTAAAACTGCCCTTACTATTGAGAAGTAAGTAATTTTATCCTTTGGATGTTTAAGGGTCATCGTAGGGTCATCGATAGGTCATTGAAGGCAACAGTTGTAAGGATACCTTAGCATTCGAAGGGACGATCATCATTTAACCGTAGGCTACACCGAAGGGTCATCGAGGGACAAAATCGTGTTTTCGAAGGCAACATCCGAGGGACTATGATTTATTTTATGATGATTTAACCGAAGGACCGTTGCTAAGTGTATCCCTACATTCGCGGGACATGATCGTTATACCGTAATACCGTAGGGCAAAAGAGAGGTCCAAGATCACATATTTAGAGGCCATGTTTTAAAGTTAGTTAGGTAATTAGGGTGAATTTCCACATTAAAATCAATACATTAAAAATAATACATTAAAATTAATACATTAAAATTAATTAAGCAATTTAGGGCAGCTCTTCACAAGGGTATCCCACAAATAAAGTGGAAGACCTAAACAACAATCTTTTCCTGGGGTGTGTGAACCTTTGCAGCATTCAGCAAACGGGTTAGAATACCAAATCAGGGTGCAATCGAGGATTACACCGCAAAAGAAATCACAACAGTAATATGATCAGATAAACAATGCCTGGCTATGATAAAACATGAGTGAAAAATTAGAATAGAAAAGTCGGCTACTGTCAGGTTCGCGCCTGCCTCGCCTAGCGAAGGCTTAGCGAATACTCGCTTCATGCTCGCTTAGCGACGTGCTAGCGAGCGACTGCGGATTCTGGTTTTGATATCAATACAATTTCAACCAATTTTATGCCTTATGGCTTTCATTACAGCAATTATATGGTTAATCATTTAAGGTATTCAAGTGCACACTACAATTCACATGACAAACTTAAGATATTTTCATAAATTTAATCATAATGCCATATGCAAATTAAGAACATAAGGTAGTAATAGCAATTATAACCTTGAATTGGCCGACCGGATCGAATTGAGCGGAAGTGACCTTGCTGCCGCCGGCTTTTCCTTCAGGGTTTCTCGGAATTCTCAGGGTTAGCCTCCAGGGTTTTCCGTCTGTGAGCGCGAGGGTTTGCTTGCTAGGGTTCTCCTTTCGTCCTTTTTCGTTCTCCTTTTCATTACTGAAGTGCTGGTATTTATAATGCTCTTTTTGTGACCTAATGGGCTCAGAATGAAGCCCGAAATTTTCTGTTGTCTGTCAGCTTCGCTAGGCGAGCGTGTAGCGAACGCGTAGCGAACGTTCGCTAGGCGAGCGTGTAGCGAACGTTCGCTAGGCGAGCGTGTAGCGAACGTGTAGCGAACAGGCCAGTTTGGGCCATTTTCTGGATTGGGCCATTCGTGAGCTGGGCCTTTGTTCCTTTAAGATCAGTGTCATAAAAATGAGTCGGAATGCCCTGAAAAATGTCTTAAAATATTAATGGGCAAATTTTGGGGTATGACACTGTGTTACCATTTATTTTGGTATCCCGGTCGACAGTCTGTTTCGGTGGTCAGGCCAACTTTCTCCGTACCAGACGGATTTTTGTTTCAAGATTTTTTTTTCTTCGCCGATTCTGACAGGCGTTGTTAATTATTTTCCCATCAGAGTGCAAATTGTTCGTCTGTTCTTGGTATTCAATCACTCTTCATCCTGATCATCTGAAAGCCGGGGCTATTCGTATCGACAGGTTCACAGTGGATTGAATAGGGGCAGCTGTAACACCTCAAAATTTGCCCTCCTCTTTTGGGACTAGCATAACATATTTGCATATCATTTTTAGGTCATTAGGCATTGCATATTGCATACCATGTGGTTACATTGTGCAAGTCATCCTCCTAAGTCTTGATCAGAAGATGAAGAGGTCATGGTGCAAGCTAGGGTTTCATTGGACTGGATCATTAACTGTCTGAGGGTTGTGGTCCAAATTAGGGTTTCTCAAGGAGATTGGTCTTGATCTTGGTTGAAATGATACATCATCATCATCATGGTTTTGTTATCATCCAGGAGATTCAGAAGATTGATCATATACCTTGAGATTAGGGTTTTGACCAATGGTCAACCCTAATCAGTTGCATTGGGCCAATCAGGGCATGGCAAGGAGATGGGGTCTACAATGGATATGGGGATCATTTCATGATTGTATTGAGCTTATGGAGGCTAGGGTTTCACCATTGAGCCATTTCATCAGAGGATTGGGGCTCAGCTTGATCAGTGCATTGCCAAATTCATCTATCAGTTGAAAAAGTCTATTGTGGTCAACTGTGCTTGATTTTATGGATTTGGAGGTGGGAGAGAGTTGGATACACTTCATTCATGTTGAAGCAAGTTTCATTTGACATGTCAAAGCTCAAGAATGAAGAAAATAAAGTCAGACAAAAAATTTCCAAAAAATAGAAAGTGACTTGTAATGGAAGTTTCCAAAAATGGAAAGTTTTTCACCACAAAATTACATGTCCAAAAAAGCTTCAAATGAAAATCTGTCCAACATGAAAGTTGTAGATCTTGATCTTACCTTTCCAAAAAGTCCAAGAACTCGAAATTCCCATGTATGGTTGGCAAGTTATGGTCCATTCATTTTCCAAAAATGCCTATAATCAAAGTGGCATAACTTTCACATGGAATGTCCAAATTGAGTGATCTTTTTATGAGCAAACCCCATTTCACATGTACTTTCATGGTGTATGGTCCAAATTCATCAAAAATGGTCAATGCAAAAAGTCAAATTTCAAGTGGACTTAAGTGCATTTTTGGTGTGAATATGTGATTTTGAGCAATACTTGGAATTTGAACATGAGAACCATTCCAACACACTCCAAATACCATTTAGAAGTTGTGTGAACTGTCATGAGCTGTCACATTGCAATATTTGGCAAGGTCATTTTTGACATAGCACCTAAAAATGCAATTACACTAATCTTCCAAATTTTGGATAATTGAGATTAAGAGATGGATTAGTGTGAGGTATAAATGGTTAACTGTAACAGAAAATGCTAATTACATCACACTTCTCAAGAATTGTAACAAACTTTCCCTCCATTTTCTCAAAATTCTCTCAAAAGCTTCATCACTTTTTTTCAAGATTTCTTCACCAATTCTCAATCAAATTGCACGATTCTTCTTGATTCATCTTCCACAAGCCAAGATCCACAACTGTTTTGATGAATCATTGCAAAAAACCTCAAGATCGTGGACTGTTATGCATAGGCTCAACAATGGCATTTGGCTAATTCTCACAGTTGAAGCGACCTCGAGCTAGGATAGCTTTTCCATTCAACTTCCTGTACCTCAAACTACATCTGTTTTTGGCTTTGGCATCGTGAATCATCAAGATCAACAGCTGTCATCAACACAAGGTACTTTTTCGAATTTCACCATTGCTCGAACTATGCTAGGGTTTAGAAAGGTCTTTGGATGTAGATGAACATGATATGCATAGTTTTTGATTTGGTTGAGTGAGGTGAGAGTAATCACGTTTGGAAGTTTGATGTTCATAACTTGTTTCGTTCGATCCGTGCCATATGCTTAGAGTTAGGTTAAATCGTTTACATATTCATGATCCTTGTTGGAAAACGGTTCTTTTGACTATAAGTTTGTTGATTTTGGTTACGATTTGATGTTCTTCAATTTTCTGGAATTTCTGGAATTGTTTTGTTGGAGAAGAAGCTGATGCACGTGTTTGATCCATATTTGCCATTGCCTTGTTTGAAATTGTGTTTGCCGCCAGTATGAGCCATTCATAGCGCGCCATGTAATCTAACTGGAACGGCGTCGTTTTGGCCGATTTCATTAGTATTACCAAATTGCCATTATCTGAATTTATTTATATTATTTCTATTTCTTTTTCATTTTGTTATTTCATTTCGATGCCATAACTTGTAAAATTCATAACTCACTCATTTCTTGTCCAATTTTGGTGAGATTTTTTTCATAATACTCCTGATGATGTGTAGAATTTAATCATGATTTTTGTAAATTTTTTGCATGTGTAGAAAATTAATTGGCCTAGGGTTTGCTTGATGTTGTCACATTTGCACATACCATGCCATATCTATCATGAAATGATGATGCTTCCAAATAAATGAATGAAATTTTTTGTGCTTGTTCTGGACATTTTGATGGTGATTTTCATGTATAGTTTGTGATTTTTGGATACTTGGTTGTTAAGATATGATTTTTTAATTAGACGTGTGACAATTTGTGTCACACCAAGCTAGGTCAACTTCATGATTTTATTTAAAATGCTTAGGGATGTTGATTTGAGCTGAAATTTTGTGTGGATGATCATTGATATGTCAAGATTACATGTGAATTTTGCTGGATTTATTGGTTGCAGTTTCTAATTGATTGAATATTTTCTTCCCAATGTGCTCATTTGGTAACATTGTGTGACACATGTTGGTAATTCATTTGTGAAATTCTCATGGTGTATTGGATGAAGATGAAATTTGACATGGGGATTGTAGACAGATTATAGGACATTGTGGTTTTGATCCCATTCATTTCTTAATTGTTGTCACTGTTTTATGATTTATGGAAGTTAATGCTTGTTTGGATGCCTTGTTTTGGCTTGTATAAATGTGTCTGGACTTCTTGATTTTCATTGACCTACTTCCTTTTGTCCAATTGAGCTGAAAATTGACATGCTATGCCTTGAATGTGTCCTGTTTAGGTGTGAATTTTTGTGGAATTAATTGAATTGTTTTAGTATGCTTTTTATTGAGATAGTTCTGTTTAGTCATTTGGAGTTGCAAATTGCATGTTTGGTGCTATTTTGTGCATAAAATGATAATGGTGAATGGTATGAGCATGGGACCAATTGCATTTGTTTCTAAATCGGTTGAATGTGATTTTGGATAAATTTCACTTGCTGTTTTGTTTTTTTATCTCCTTTGGACCCTAGGCTAGGCCTAGTGGTCTAGTTTCTCACATTTGGTTTGGATTTTCAGGTTGAAATGCAAAAGGCATAAGGAGAACAATGCAAGTTATAAATTGAGTTTGTTTGATGTTGTCAACTGACATTGATTTTGTGTTGTAGGATTGGATGCTTGAGCTTGGGCTCATGGCTTGCACTTATGTGCATTAACTTGTGTTGACTGTACAAATTGACTGTTTGACTTTTGCTGTTTACTGTTGGTTTGTCTGAGTACTGATGATACTTGATTGATTTCAGGTACATTTAGTTGCTTACAGTTCTTTAAGAACTTGCTGTGCTGCTGCTTGGTTTTATAAACCAGTTGAGGTAGACTCTCTTGTCTCCATGTAGTCTGGAAGACCTGGCCTGTTACTTGGCCAGGCAACTGTCTGAAGTCCTCCTTAAGAGGCGATGTTTGTGATTGTTTACTTTTGTGCCAAGCAGGTAAAGACCTCTATGAGGCAATTGGCGGAACCCAAGGGATATGCAATCTATCCCCCGCTATTCTGTTGAGTCGTCCCTCTGCTCACACCACTGTGTTGATGCATTGGGACACAAACCCAAGATCTTGTACTTTGTACAGTTGTGTCAGAGTCCTTGAGCGTAGAAGGGTCCCTCCATTCTGGACCCACGCTCCTTTGTCTGAAGCTCTCCCTGGCCAGGGATAAGAGCTGTGAAGTCTAATCTTCACTCACCTCTCATCAACTTCACCTTAGCCTCTCAATGGCAAGGTTAAGAGCTAACTCTACCTTGTACAGATGACTTGCCTCGGCAGTCCACCCTTGTTTGAGCCTCACTTGACTGGATATAGTGTGTGCTATGTGAAATGTTTGTTTTGTTTGTTGATGCTTGCATGCTTGCTTTCTTCCTGGATAGGATTAGCTTGCTGTTGTGCAAGTATGTAGAAACCATGACATAGGGCAATGATGCATGATAACACTAGGCTCGAGTACAGCTCCCTGGTAGTGTGTCTCCCCTTGGTTTCTGGCTAGAATTTCTTTCCCTTTCAGGGGAACTACATCGCCCTGATCCTCGTTCCAGACGAGGTATGTAGGCAGGAGACCGTGCGAGGTCTCTCCGGGCATTTTTTCTTTTTTTTCTTTGTGTGTGCTTGACAGTTATAGGCTCGAGTTCCCGACTCCCTATTAACTTGTTGGTTGTTGTGTGCTTGGAAGCTGATGTAAGTCCATCGAGTGGCATTCGGGTTCCAGTGTGCGTGTGTTTGGTTCGGATGCTGATGTAAGTCCAGTGATTGGCATTCAGGCTCCCAGTTTGCCTGTGTTTGTGTTTGCTTGTTTGGCGTGCGTGAGCCGAACTACGGCAGCTCTGATTCTCGTTCCAGACGAGATACGTAGGCATAGGATGCGATGTCCTAGCGAGCCCCCTCCCTCTTAACCCCACCTGTGTTGTTTTTGGTGCGTGTGTGTGTGATGTCTGTTTGTTTAGCAACCTTTTCTTTCTTTAGAGCGTGGATCCCGTCGAGTACGACGGACGTGAGGGGTGCTAATACCTTCCCCTTGCGTAACCGACTCCCTTACCCTTTCTCTTTGGTCGCGAGACCATGCTTTTCCTAGGTTTACTCTGAGCGTTTCCTTTCCCTCTTTTGGGATAAATAACGCACGGTGGCGGCTCTGTGTGTTTTTTTGTTTTAGCCCGCCGGTTGTTTTTCGCGGATGCGACAGCATGCAGCAACAAATTCCATAACCTCTGACGTGTTGGGGATATTGGCATCAACAGAGAGTCGATGCCCGATGGGATAACCTGACTAGAGGGACTTCGCAAAAGAGATGTGTCTTTATTGGAGGAGTCGACGATAACACATCTTAAATGAACTAGTCATACAGGGTGCTAGACCAACTTAACAATATATGGCATGGTTTAGGTCGGTTACAACGCCACAATTTGTGTCTGAGCCAAGGTATTTGACTGATCAACACCAACTAGCTTCGTCATCATACGCCGAACAACAAGTCCCCGTCTAAGAACAATGTCAACCCACCCAAACCCAACGACCAACCTCACACCATCACCATACCATATACACCCAACAACCAAACACCCAACCTCGCAACCCATTCATGCCACACACACAACCTCAAAACCAAGAATTAAACCCTACCCACCAACAACCATACATAGCTAACACAATAATCTATAGCCCAGATGATTCATACAATTCATGTCATTGTAGCCCCCCACCAATGACCACCCAAACATCCAAGTGCCACAAAATGCAACCATTGTTTGACTATAGTACACTCCAGGAACCATTGATTCGTTTTCAAATCGATTCAATGTTCCAATTCGGGCAACCATACCGTCAATAATTCACCCAACCACATCGACCCAACTACGACAACATGAGCACCGAACTCAATTATGGAAGCGGCGTTGGCGAGACCCCCTCAACTATTGGGAACAAATTTTGACACATCTATCAAATACCGTTGAACCTTCCACCGGACCTTCACACCAGCCACCATTGGATAATGTCAGCACTCAGAAACCCCAAACACCTCAAGAAAATCGTGGGAGACCTCAAAGACAGACTAACGCACATGGATGTGGAACAAAGGGACGTTTCAATCGAACATGTCATTGAGTTTCTTGTCAATTCCACAGAATTTTTATTATAACATAAATATAATTTTTATTTTCAGTATTTAGTTAATTTAATTCTAAAATTAACATTTAAAATTAAATAAAAAATAAAAAATAAAGGTGCATGCGCCACATGCATTGGCGCATACACTATGTAGTGTATGTATGCGCCAAGAGGCCTGGCGCCTATATGCATAGCCATTGGGAGCATGCGCCAGCTCCAATGGCGCATCAGTTAAGAAATATGGTTATTTTATTTGTTTTTAATAGTTATTTAGAGATTTAATTTGAAAATATTTGTTATTTTGAAAAAAAAAACGAAAAAATGGATTGGTTTGTTTGAAAAAAATAAATGGTTTGATTATTTTTAATATCATAAAATGATAGTATGATTTTAGATTTTTTTTTACTTTGTTATATATATATATATATATATATATATATATATATATATATATATATATATATATATATATATATATATATATATATATATATATATATATATATATATATATATATATATATATATATATATATATATATATATA
Source organism: Lathyrus oleraceus (assembly GCF_024323335.1). Lineage (NCBI taxonomy): Eukaryota > Viridiplantae > Streptophyta > Magnoliopsida > Fabales > Fabaceae > Lathyrus > Lathyrus oleraceus. The sequence continues at coordinate 489,841,858 of NC_066580.1, read as the reverse complement.
TATATATGTGTGTGTGTGTGTGTGTGTGTGTGTGTGTGTGTGTGTGTGTGTGTGTGTGTGTGTGTGTGTGTGTGTGTGTGTGTGTGTTTATTTCGAATTGTTGGACTCATGCTTATTTTATAATGTAAGAACGTATTGTGTTATTTTAAAGAGTGCACTCTCTCACTTGTGATAAATAATATCTATCTTTTTCTATGGGTCTTATCTGATTTTGAATGATGTTAGGTGTAGGGGCTAGGATAAAATTTTACATTCATTATGTTATTTTTAAACCTTTTTTTGTGGTGGGTTAGTGAATTAATTCACCAGTGAAGGATTTAGTGATGTCATTGTGAATGATATCACGTTCGGTCCTTATTTTTAATGTTTGATGGTGTGCGCCTATCTTTATTTAATTCAAATTTTACAATTCCAACTACTCCTCAGACCTCTGAGGATGTCTTTTCCTTGGATTTTTCTTTGATATTTCTCGATAGCTTTGCTCCTCCAGATTTTCCTTCACAAATGTTAGTTGAAATGGTTTTATGTTGAAACAAGTAATAATGGTTTCATATATTTATAACATTAAAATGTGTTATTCTAGAAATGGAATACAAAATTTATAATATTAATGATATATATGAAAATAATGAAGATAATATAGAGGTGGACACATTTTGAATAGTGGAGTGAGGTTGCTGTTAAGAAAAAGTCTGTACAATAAAAGAGATATTAAACAAAATATTTGACACAAGTAAAAGGAAAATGGTTTTTGTGCGCACTTTTAATCCAATCCATTATATTAGTTTATATCATAGGACTATGTTTTGATTAATTTTAATGTATAACATTCAATAAAAATCTAAGAGTCACAGTAAAAATAGTGCATAACTGTGTTATTTATTTATAACAATAAAAATCAAAGGCTAGTATAAGACATGCATCATCAAAAGCCAACCATGAATAATCTTTTAAGGAAATAAAATAGTCAACTAATGAAAATGTGTTTTAAAGCAAATCTCACACAAATACGGAAACATATTTTCCATTAACATGAATGCAATATAAACTATTAACTATGAAGTATGTTAGTTCAATTCTAATCAAATTTGGGATCAACTTTTGGATTGGATTTTGTATTCTTAACAACTTTTTATGAAAAATGTTGTTGAAATAGTTGAACTTGTTTTGATTTTTAATACTCGCGTGCTTGTATTTCAAGTAATCATATATCATCTTCACAATCTCATATACTATCAACCCATTATAATTCAATTTCACGCACTTTCTAATTTACCCTTTATGTTCTCACAATTTACATTACTAAAAGGGCTTATATGTAATCAACAAATGTACCAATTAAACATCCTCCCCATATCTCATTACATTACATATGACATTGTTTTAACTATCCAATTCCCCCCTCTTTTCAATTTCAAATTTCAAATCAAAGTTCATAAAAAGAGAAATTATTTCTGCTATGAATCCATTTCCCCCTTTTTCTCTTTATCTCTCTACCACATTCTCCTTCTATTTTCTTTTCTCTCTCCTCCTTTTTCCGATTTTTTTTCTTCAACACTAGAGATATGCGTATCTCATAGAAGAAGAAAGCATAGTCGTGTGAGATTTTGAAGTTGCAACAATAACATATCGTTTCTTTCATCTCATAGTGGTGGAAATTGTAAAGGTTTAGGATTTGATTATGTATCATTACATGTTTTTCTTTCTTTTTTAATCTCTTTTTTTCTCCTCCTTCATATTCTTAGTTTTTACTGGATTTTGATGGATCTTTTGTGTAAATTTTTCTTTATCACTATTTGGTGTATTGGGTTATGTACCACATGTTCACAGAATGTTGGTCAAGCACTACATGAACACTATGTAGCACATTAATTTTTTTTAAGGTATCTGTGTGTTTGTTTTTTGTCTTTATTTATGCTACCTCGCCTTCTTCATCCCTAGGTTGGTAATCTTTCTGCTAAATCAATAATTTATCATTCTAGGGTTCAGATTTTTATTTGAAATCAATCGATGAAGTTTGGTAACTAACTTTTTTTTGTAGCCATAGTTGAAGTTTGTTCATTACTTTGTTGCAAAATACGTGTTAAATGAGTTTGTTCACAGGTTGATACTATGTCAGTGTTTCATCTTCCTGAGTTTAAAGCTTTGTTAAAATCATGTTGCACCTTTAAAAACTCTTACAATGTCATTTATGTTATTATTTTGTTAACATTTCATCTATCTATATATGTAACTGTTACATCCCATTACTTTTGATAATGATGCAATTGTTGTATGTATAATTGTTAGGTCTTTGAAAGATGTATGATGAATATCTATTTTGAAATTTATGAATATCTATTTTGTTTATATTGTGTCACTACAAAGTTGTTGTCATCTATTTTTTATGTTTCACATTCATGAAATTGGGTTCTTTGTCTCAACTAATTTCAATGATTGCATACCACTAAATTATAGCTTTTATGAATAGCTATCACATTTTATCATTATACTTTTACTTTGAAACATGGAAATGCTTAATAGTTTTTAAAAATACAGTCACATAATCAATCAATGCAACAATCATACCAATTAAAAGTGAACCATGAAACTATATTTCACACTACATGCTTAGTGAATCATAAAATGCATTATGGTTTTATAAAATGCATTAACATAATATTTCCAATGATACTGTCATACCAGTCCAAAATAAGAATGAACCTGTTATCCACGCACTACTTGCTTCAAAGTGATTCATGAAATTCATATTGGTTTTCTATATTGCATTCACATATTTTTCCAATGAAACTTTCATATCAATTGCAAGTGAACCATGAAGTTATTTTCCACATTACATGCTTGTCCATACTACATGCTTCAAAATGGATCATGCATATGCGTTGTAGTTTTCTAAAATGCATTCACATCTTCTTACAATGGAATTGTCATACAATGTTAGGGAGATACTCATAGGTAACGCTAACATGCACAATATATCAAGCTAGGTTCATTTGCACGCTAATGAGATTTGCCTAACCAAAACTACCTATTTTTATGTTTAGACAAATGTCCTATTATGAAAGGTTTTCGATCACACGGGGGCGAGAAAATAAGTTAAAGTTGATGTGTTGTATGATTTTTAGGTGAATGACGAATATTCAATAAGAACAAGAGGTGAGTCTTGGAACCAATGAATCGGGGTATTGTCGGAATGCTAGACTCTAACAATATCTTTTTCATTCAATATATTCATAAAATTGTTTGATGGAAAATAAACATTCAAAAGATTATTCAAAGGTTCCACCGGAATGCTAGACTCCAATGACCCCTCTTTTCATCCAAGTAATTAGGTATTTTAGAAACGAAAAGAGTGAATAAAAAGCTAACCCAAGACGTGTGTCTCGATAGCAATCATCAAGGATTTAAAGAATGTGAGATTCCAAAGACCTATTTATTTTGTATTTGTTTAGGAAAAAATTTTAACTAGTTGAGAAAACGGAAGAGAAATTTGATGTTGATCGAGTGTTTTATCGCATTAGTGAAAATGGTTTGTGAAATGGCTTAAAATGATATAAGGTGCTTAAAAGCTTTGTGAGATTTTGAAAAATGTATTTGATGTTGATCAAATACCTTTTATCTTAGTATTTTTGAAAGGTTAATTTTAATGGTTATTTTATCTTTTTGGTTTAACAATTATGCATCAACTAAAAATACAATATAATAAACTAAAAAAATAAAGCAATAAAAAAGGTAAAAGAAATAATAAAAGGGATGAGGAACACTATCAATGCAAGATGTCAAAAAATTAAAAAAAATAAAAGGAAATAAAATAAAGGACAAAAATAAATAAATAAATAAATAAAGCAATAATAATAAAATAAAAAATAAAAAATATATACAAAAGACAAAAAATAGGCCAAAAATTGGGGGTGTGGCTAGGAAAATGTTCTAGGCCCAAAGAAGGGAGCCTTACAAGGATGTACTGAGCAATGAGGAGGTGTGAGGGAGATTTCATCTTCTCCAACCTCGTATTTGATTACTATTCTCGTAGCAACAAAAATGAAAGAAAATGAATTCCAACGAAAACGTAAAAACACCATACTTTCTCAATTTTTCACAGAATTAAGCAAATACATAATGAAAATTTATCTACTCGATCTCATAAACATAATGGTATATTCAAAATCAGAAAATAAACAACAACAAAAATTCATAAATCAACAAAAATGCAACAACATATATTTGCTTGATTTGACAATTTTATCCATCCTCATGACAAATGAACTATGGATTCATGCTTGTGGTGATGTTGGGAAATAATTTATGTAAAACAAATATCAATTTTTATTTGACCATTTTTGTTCATGGAGGTTCAAGAACATTTTAAACTCTTGATTTTGAAATCAATTGAGTTTCCATACAAAATGGTGATTATTAAGGTACTAAATAAATAAAGTAGGAGTAAAAATGCAATAAAATTAAATAAATGACAAACATAAGAGTTATTTAAACAATAACAAATTACTTTTGCTTATGGAGGTTCAGGAACACTTTTCAACTCTTGATTTAAAATCAATTGAGTTTCCATGCAAAATGGTGATGATTAAGGTACTAAATAAATAAAGCAAGAGTAAAAATGTAATAGAATTAAATAAAGAACAGACGTAAGAGTCTACCTATTCAATAAAAAGAAAGAAATGCCTTGAAAGAAAATGAAGAAAGTTTTGACTTAGTGTTTATGAATGATTGGTGGTGAGATTTGTGAATGAGAATGATTTTATTTATAGGCTCTAAAAAGGGTAGTTTATGAATTATGTAAAGAGTGTGAGTGCCTTATAGAAACTTATTTAATTAAATAGTGAATAGCGATGTAATATATGTATGGAATAATAATGTAATAAATGAAAGGTATTTTGGATTTTTTAGAAACATTGATTTTATTATGATGCATGAAAATAAATAATAAAATTCAAATGAATATTTTGATGATAAATCAAATAATCATGAGTTTATTTTTTAAAATGCATAATGAAAAAAAATGTAATTTTAGTCAATTTCTTCAACATGTAAAATATTGACTTTATGTTGATTTTTTTTACTATATATGCATATATGAATAATTATTGTGACTTTATTTGATGATAAAAATGCATATGGCTAAAAATACAAAACTGGACAAATGGACTTGTATCAGATAAATTTAAAATGCCCTGACGAAATTGGGGTATGATAGATGCCCCCATTTAATTACCTTGAACCGGAAGGTATGAATGACAACGGTTTTCGTACATTCTTGGTGGAAGATAATTAAATACGAAAGGACCCAAATTTTGTCCTTCGAGATGCAAGGAAGAAATACATAAAGAAAATGCAGTGAGAAATATGGTGAGATAGGTTATCATGAGTAAAATGAAACAATCAAGACTTTTTGAGAATCGTTAGAACAATATCTTGGATGACATAGTCGAGATATTCCAACAATGGAACGATACCTCAATTGTATCTAAGATTTTATGAACATTAGCAGAGCAATGTCTTGAACTGAACACACGAGATTCTCTAAGGATCAACGAAGTAGTATCTTACATGATATAATCGGGATATTCCAACAGGGGAATGATACCTCAATCGTATTTAAGATTCTCTAAGGATACTAGAGTAGTTAAATAAGAGCTTATGGGATTCTTCGAATCAACAAAGCAATATCTCAGGCAACAAATGAGATTCTTCAGATTAATGAAGCAGTATCTCAAACAGGTAAATGAGATTCTCTGAATACACGAAGCAACATCTTATATGATCTAATCGAGATATTCCAAACAAGGGGAAATAATACCTCAATCATATCTAAGACTCTTAGAGAATAGTAGAGCAGTATCTCTAAAATAAATTTGTTTCTTTAGATAAAAAACAGTATCTCAAATAGATAAATGAGATTCTCTGAATCGACAAAGTAATATCTTATATGATATAATTGAGATATTCCTACAAGAGAATTATACCTCAATCACATTTAAGACTCTCTGGGAATACTAGAACAATGTCTTTAAATCAAATGAGATTCTTCAGATAAATGAAGTAGTATCTCAAATAGATAAATGAGATTCTCCGGATCGATGAAGCAACATCTTATATGATATAATTGAAATATTCTTGCAAGGGAATGATACCTCAATCGCATCTAAGACTATTCGGGAATACTAGAGCAGAATCTATAAAACAAATGAGATTCTTCAGATTAATAAAGCAGTATCTCAAACAGATAAATGAGATTCTCTGAATCGACGAAACAACATCTTATATGATATAATCGAGATATTCCTGCAAGGGAATGGTATCTCAATCACATGTAAGACTCTTCGGGAATACCAGAGTAATATCTCTAAAACAAATGAGATTCTTCAGATTAATGAAGCAGTATCTCAAACAGATAAATGAGATTCTATGAATACAACGAAGCAACATTTTACATGATGTAATCAAGATATTACAACAAGGGGAATGCTACCTTAATTGTTACTAAGACTCTTCGAGGATAATATAGGAGTATCTCTAAAACAAATGAGATTCTTCAGATAAATGAAGCAGTATCTCAAACGTTGACCTGTTGGGGGGAAATATTTAAGAAAAGACTTCATTTTAGAGGAGATTTACTGGCAAAGCTCTGCAAGGGAAAAACTCATAAGAGACTTTTTAGGATATCCTCTGCTTGGGGAGTAATGATAGCAAAGATGTTGGGGAATATCATTATCAATTATAAAGTTGAAGAAAGACTTGATGGGAAATAATTCCACGAGCATATGTAGGGTAATAACACTGCTGCTTTGAATGAGGATTGTCTTGGATACTTGTGATTGACCCTAGATCCAGAATTATGTTATGTTTGATGTTTTGTATGACATTCCGTTTTGGATGGAAGTACTTATGCATGTAATGACATATGAGATGCATGTAGTATGCAGTTGCTGGGATATTTAGGATGTGCATGCAGGAATTTGAATGATTTTTTGTATAAGGCTATGCATAGGTATGCTGATGATTGATATGTTTGTGTTTTTTAATCTTCCTATTTGGCAGGAAAAACATTTATGAATGATGCATGCGATACATGTAACAACCCAATTTTAGTAATTAGTTCTTATATTATTATTATTATTATATTATATTTAATTATTTGGAGTGTTAAGTAATTAAGTGGTTGTGAGGTAGTATAATATAATTGATTATATTAATTGAATTAGTATGTTAATTAATTAATTAGTTGATATGAGATATAGTTAAATAATTTAATTAATTAACTTGGTATGACTAGTGAGTGATTAATTATTTGAATTTAAATAAAGGTATTTAAATATTAGGTATTATTGGGCCTAGTGATTAAATTAGATGATTTAAGCCCAACTAGAATACTATTATAAATAGTAAGAGTGGAGGAAGTGAGAATTAGAATTCACTTGAGCACTGAAGGCAATAGAGAAAGAGGAGAGGAAAAGCGAGAGGAGTCAAGGTTTCCATCAAATTGACAAGGTAAGGGGGGAAATCCTTATTATTATGGGTTAGTATGATTGGATCAATGGGTAGGAACATGTTTTAGGTTGAAATCATTAATTGACATGGTTTTGGAATTATTAGGCCTTGATAAATACTCTGGATTGTGATGATTAAATGATGTTAAAACTGTGAATGAATATATATTTGGATGAGTCATAATTTTCTGAACGTGTAGCTTTTTACGGAATCGAAATCGGAGGTCCGGAAGTCCTCCAACGATGAAAAATGCGGGGAAATCTGCATTCTGTTTCGTGTTAGCGCAGGAATAACATTCTGTTTTGCGTTAACCGGTTAACCCAGGGCGTTAACCGGTTAACACTGTTATAATAGTGAGAAAATTGAATTTTGTCTTGCGTTAACCGGTTAACCCAGGGCGTTAACCGGTTAACACTGTTATAAATTGCCAAGAAGCGCATTCTATTTTGCATTAACCGATTAACCCAGGGCGTTAACCGGTTAACACTGTTTGAAAAGTGAAAAATTGATATTTAAATGTTGTGTGCATTTTGGAATGGAATCTATGTGTACATATTTGATGATTGGCCTATATTGGTGAATAATATATTGTATGAATGTGTATGTATACCATTATTGAATTGTGAATGATTTATGGTTATGGATGTGTATATGTAATCGTAATTGATGTGTTGTGATGAATGTGTATATGTACCAATTGTGAGTCATGGTGATATGTGGGATGTTAAGACGGTATATAGATGGTCTTAATTGCATATGTGTTGGTATGTGTGCATTCATTCATAGCATGGTTGACTTCATTGTGGAAGTGGTTAAGCGGTGATCCTTCATTGGAAACAGACGTAGCAGACGTTAATCCTTAATTGGGATTAGGCGTAGTATTAAGCGGTGATCCTTCATTAGAAACAGACGTAGCAGGTGTTAATCCTAATTGGGATTAGGCGTAGTATTAAGCGGTGATCCTTCATTGGAAACAGACGTAGGGCTTTGGTCTTGTCCGGATCGGAAGCGTGGCTTGGATTCTAGATATTGAATCAGAAAGCGGTGAAACTTTGAGTTCACATTGAGGTACCACATGCATAGAGTCACATTGTCTTGCATTGAGTCGTCTATAGTTATGTGATCATTGAATGCATGTATTGATGTGGATGCGATGTGCGTTTGAAATATGTGAGATGATTGTTGGTTAATATTATTGACGTGATTATACCAAGTGTGATGAATTCTTAAATTGTGTTTTAATTCATTGTGCCTTGTTATGCTATTTCATAATGATTTGAATTCTCACCCTTTCTGTTTGAATGTTACCTTTACATGGGTATCGTGCAGATACTACAGAGTAGTATTGCTGGAGTAGGTGGACGGTAGCTCGCTCAAGAATAGCTGGAGAGTTTCCGTATTTAGTTTGAAATTAGGTGACGAGTCAATGCTCTGGTCATGTAACACTGGGTAGATTAGTGGTATTGAACTCGTGTCTTATTTAGATATGTTTTATGTTATTACTTGTTTATTTTAATTGGAAGTGATTACTAAGGGATGATCATGGTATGGGACATGAATCATTTTATGAAATACATGAGTATTCTTTATTTTCCGCTGCGAACGCATATTGCTTGAATATTCATGATGAGTAGAATGTGTTACTTCAAATGGCCAGGTGTATTGTTGGTTTTTGAAAGTTTTAAGTTTCGAAAACGTCGATGTGACGCCCTTTTCTTTATATGCGTGCTTATTTACTCTGATTATATGCTAAATAATTTGGGGTAGAAAAAGGGGTGTTACAATACATGTTGGAATGCAAATGGGTAATTGGACTTTTGTAAGGTTTTATTCTTGATTGCCAATGATCTTGGACTTTGAAGGTGAACTTCCAGATGAGAATTGGTGAAAAGATTAAACTGCCAGACGAGAATTGGACTTAAAGGATAAGTTACCATACGTGAACTGGTGAAAAGGATTAAAATGCCAAACGGGAACTGACTTTGTTTTTGTTTGTCAGACGGGAACTAACTTTGTTTTTTTATTTGTCACACGGGAAATGACTTTTAAAGTAAGCTACCAGACGAGAACTGGTTACGAAAGATAAAATACCAGACGGGAACTGGTATCAAAATAGGTGACTAGACAAGAATTGGTTTAAGAGATAATCTACTAGACGGGAACTTGTATTTGGTAAATGATTTTCCATACGTGAATTGGGCTTTGAAATGAATTGCCATACGAGAACTGGCCTTTGGAAATGGTGTGGCAGACGGGAACTAGGCTTTGAGAATGATTTTCCAGATGGGAAATGGACTTTTATTGAACTTCCAGACAAGAACTAGACATTGGAAATGGTTTGTCAATGAATTTGGACTTTGAAATGGTTTTCCAGATGGGAGTCGAACTTGAAATGATTCGCTAATGAATTGGACTTTAAAATGATTTTCCAGATGGGAACTGGACTTTGAATTGCCAAGAGATGTTGGGATTTAATGTCAGATCTTGTTTTATAAGGTTTTTTGATGTCAGATTCATGTTCTGGGGTTATGCCCGATGAATGATATGATACGCATGGCTTTATGCTTGAGCGAAGCGACATGAATAATGAATGAGGATGATTTATGAAATGATTGTAAGGTATCCAAAAATGCCCATGTGCGGGTAATGGAAGAGAAGGTTCTTTGCAGCAAGGCTTTTATTGGAAGGCAAAGGTTATTGGATGGGTTGATAGCTTGATTCCCTGACACTTGTTTCGAAATTGGCGGTTGAGACACGATAGAAATTACTTGAGCAACTTGAAGATATGGAGAGGACTTGCTCCTATCTAGCTCATCTTTCCCCAATTGGTTGGGTTTTGCAGAAGTTTTCCTTGAAATGATGCTTTGGGAAGTAATCATACCAGGATGATGGTTTGAGATGGCCTGCCCTAGAATGAATGGATTTGTCCCTAATTAGCCGACTCTTGGAGTGGTTGGATTTAACGCGCTTTTGAGGTAGATTGAACCGACATGAGCGTTGAAGCAACTTAACTCACACTGATTGAATATTTAAGGGATTTGCCCTAGGTCAACATAACCTCTAGGTGATCTGCCTTTGTTTGGTAAAGTCTTGAGTTGGTCTGCTCTAGATCAACTGATCCTTTAAATGATTTTCCCCCTGATCAACAGATGTTTGGAGACTTGCTTTAGACTGATTAATTCTTGGAATAACCTTCATATGATCAACTTGATTTTTTGGGTGATATGTCCCTGATTCATGGGTTATGAAGTAGTCTTAATTCTGGTAAATGATCAAGTTTCTCTGATTGCTCATTGTTGAAATTTCCCTGATGTCAAATGCTGAATTGCAATTAAAATTGTTCATTCATAATTGATAATTTTAATGCGATGCTCATGCAAGTTTTAAAAAGAATCATCTATTGGAATGATGTGATATTGTGTGACGAGTGGACCATGAGTCCAAACACAATGTTGTTTTAACAATTTAAAGTGTGAAAGATACAACGAGAATAATAACATCGATGTAGAAGATTAGAAAATCTTTTGGAGTCAGTTTACGCAACCTCGCTATAGAATGCTTTCAGAATAAACCCTGCTTCAATTAGGTCTTTTAAGGGTTGTAACATGGTCTGGTTCATGGTTGTCGAAATAAAGGACATGAGGCTTAAAATTATTTTTGTACCCACCCTTGTTCTTGATAAACTCCAATCCTATGCTCAGTTAATTAAACATACACATTCTTCTTTTAAGAGAGTTTTGAAGGTGTAAGGCTAAAGATGATGATTCAAGGTCTCTTGAAATGGAAGTCATCTTATTTCGTTTTATGGATGTCGATGACCCATTGATTTTGGTATAGTGATCACTAAATCTTGTTTTGTTTTTGCTGAGGATTTTCATGACCTCTTTTGATTTTTTTAATCCCTAACTTTTGCCTGGACCGCTCTTTGAAGCTTTGAGTCCACCGGGATTGCCCTAATTTTTGCCTAAGTCGCCTCTTGTGTGTTCTACTTAGAGAGCCTTTTTCTTAATTTTTTTGTTGAAGGGTCGTGGTTGCCAAGTCATTGGTCATTGAAGAACAACCGACATAACCTTTGGATTTTTCCATGGTGCTTTTGACACTTCAGATGTGTTCGAAGAATATCATGCGGTTGATCCTTATATGGGATGTATTCTCTTGTAATTAGATCGTGTAGTCAAATTATTTGAACACTACCCTGCCACGGGTTAAGCATAAAGGTTTGTAGATCCGAAAGAAACACCTACTTCTATGCTCAAAGTGGTTAACTAGGGATTAACTCCTTATCTCTCTAGTGCTTTGAGATTTGAAACAATGCATGTACATCATCAGCAAGATTTTATCCGAAAGCACACAGTCAACAATTATGGGTATTTTGTTATCGTCATCCTCCCTCGAATATTTTCTAAAACAACAGTTATGATAAAGAGAGGTGAATGGGAGAAGCACAACTGTATTTTTTGTTTTTGATATAAGAGAAGAAAAATGAGTGAATATGACATAATTAATTCAAAACACGCATCATTACTTCATTAATATTACCATTAAAAACAACAATATTTAAACACAAGTAGCTTTTAACAACAAAGAAATTACAAATGCAAATGAAAACAAATCAGTCAAATGATCGCCAATGTTAAGGATATCTTCATGTTTAGACCATCGATTTTTAGGAGATGCCCCTTAAAGTCTTTGAACTCATTCATACGAGAGGTTGACGTGCAACAATAGGTTTCCTTCCGGAAAGGATATGTACTTTTTGTCGATCAACTATTTTACTTTGGCCTTGAAAGCATTGCAATCGTTAATTGAGTGTCCTATTGATCCAGCATGATATCCATATTGCACCTCGGGATCATATCCAGGTGCGTATGGTTCTGGCAACGACCTGAGAGACTTGGGCTCCACCAGTGAGTTTTGAATCAGATATGGCAGAAGTTGACTGTATGACATAGGGATTGGATCAAGAGAAGCATTCCTTCTTTCCAAATTGTTTCTAGGCATGAATTGGTTTTGATGTTGTTTCTGATATCCTCGACCACAAGATCTTTGATTTGCATGAGGAGCAGTCCATGATTGCCGGTATGCCGCTCTAGACGTTGGTGATTGTCCATAAGGATAGTGTGGTGCTGGAAATGGTCAATGTTGAAAAGATGAGGCACTTTTGTGAAGCAATCAATGTACTCATGCAGGGGTTCCTTCTTTCACTGAGTGACCCTGCTGAGCATGGGAATGGTTGTGGATTGTCGCTTTTGGCACTAAATTGGTAGGTGAAGGCATCACATAGGTCTTTCCACGAATTTATGCTCTCATCCAGTAGGGATTTGAACCACGTCATCGTGACTCCAATCATGGTTATTGCGAAGAGCTTTTACTTCATTACCTTTCGGTGTGATAGTAATCTAGCCCATTATTTACATGCTCAACATGCTCATCAAGATCTCTGGTCATGTCATATATCTACAACATCAGAGGCTTCTCCAAAGACCTAAGGATCCCACTATCGAGGACGCAGACAAACATCAAGTTCTTTTTTCACTATAGAGCTAAAGTGTATGTGTCATATCTTTCCCTTCTTCTGGGATGATGTACCAGTGAATGATAAGGATGAAGGACCTCATGAGGAGTATGCATGTTGCTTCGTCCTTGGTACCAATTGTGAATTGGTGACTTTAGGACTCCTCTCCATGGTGTACTTGTGCGAGCTAGAACCGATTCTAGCATATCTCTCATACAATACTGTCTCTTGGTGAAGCGTATTGAAGATTCTCTTTAATCTTGAGAATCCTCTCAACTAGAAATTGTGAATTTTTTTGGTGCACAAGATTATTAACAACATTTCTTTGCCAAGTATAATAGATAGATGAGGATTTCAGTGCGATGTTTTGCCTCTGTGAGATTGTTGTGTGGATCTTAAGGACAAAAGAGCCTAAAATATTCCTTGTTCGAGTCTTGGAGGAGCGAAATCTTGTTGTGTAGGTTTACAAGGAGATATCATAAAAATTGAATTGTCTTCTACAAGAGGAGAATGAGGAAGAGGCAAAACTCTAGCAACTTCATCGACTGTAGTAACAACCTATCATGGAACAACATATCCAATGACTTTGGATGTCACCATACTTGATGAACCTGATGATAAATATGTTGGAGGAGGAGGCTGAAACTTCAAGAAAAATAGATATGGATCTTTGATTATGAATGATGGTTTTTTTATGAAATTAGCGAGAATCGGGAGTCGATTCCCACAAATGATGCCCTGTTCACTTAGGTACTATAAATGAAAGTGAAGTAACAAAATTGTGTCTTTTTGATTTGTACTTCTGATATGGTGAACGATCTTAGATCTTTCTCTATAGACCTTGCAATCAACTTAGCACAAAATAATTATCATGTTTTATAAGTATTTTTATTTTAATATTAAATTATTTATTATTTTTTTATATTTGATTTTTCTTCTAAATAATAATATCACAAATATACTAGTTTTAATATATTATATTTTATTTTGCATTTGTAATGGTGAAGAAATACAATTATAATTTTAGAATTTTTTGAAATATATTTTTTTGACAGTTATATTAAATTTTTTAATGTCTTTTTAGAAATGAGTTTAATGAAAATAAATTAACCGTGTAAAATATATTTACACAATCATCTAATAAACTATCAATTCTCCATGTCATATTAATATTTTAAAAATATATTTATGATTTGGCGCTCATTGATCAACATCAAAAATTATTTTACATTGTTAATGTATTAGTAGATTTTATTTTCTCTTTAAAAATATTAAATTATACTTATTTAAAAAGATTAATTAGAAATGAAAAGTATCTTTACACTATCATCAAATTAAAATTAATTATTTTAGCATATAAGAATAAAAAATAGAAAAGAGAAACGGAGAAGCAGCTATTAAAATAATTTAATTATAATATATTAATTTCCAATTAATCTCTTTAAAAGTTATATGCCCTTACAAATAAAATCAATAAATTTTATGAATTTTATATATTTTTTTATAAAGTTCTTAACTATTTATTAATTCATATATACCTATTTATATATTTTTCAACAAATATTAAAAAATGACAAATAAGCATAAAAATCTATAAAAAAAAAGAAAGTAAAAACTACTAATTAAATAGTTTAATTTGGATCCAAAAAAATAATAATTATGATTTCCCTAATTAAGAGAAAAAGGACATTACGGTCAGACAATTATAACGGCTATATCGATAATATCAAAGGAAAATAGCCGTTGCCGCATCTCGAATAAACTTTGCCCAAAACCCTAATTCCCATTTCCTCTCTCACACTCTCTGCTATATATAATCTCTCACTCTTCTCTCTCATCAATCAAATCTCTCTCTCTATCTCTCTCTCTAATCACCGCTACCCAATCGCTATCATAATCGTTTCAATTTGATTTTCAATTTGTCTAATTTTTTTTGTTTTGCAGGGTTTCATTTTCGATTCCTAATATCATTTCACGGATTGAATTTCATTTCCATTTCATTTTCTTGTGTTTGTTGAATTTTGTGCATTTTTTCTTTTTCCTCTAACCATGGATGCAGGATCTTTGAGTTCTCCAGCAATCAAGTCCCGATCACGCTGTCCTCTTCAAGAACAATTTCTTCAGAGAAAAAGTTCTCGAGAGAATGTAAGAACATTTTTCTATTCTGCAAATCTTTAATTATTTAGGGTTTCAGTGTATAATAATATTTAAATTTGTTTTGCCACTAATTGGATTAGTAGTATCTGGGAATATTTGAAATATTGAATGGGTTTTGAAACTATACTATGTACCAAAACTTTATTTTTTTAATCTGTCTGTAAAATAGTATCACTCTAATCTTTAATTATTTGAATTGTGAATAGATTTTGAAATTATACTCTGTATCAATATATATATATTTTTTAATTTGTTTATACAACCAAGTAGTAACACTCTAATCTTTGATTTGTTTATACTATGTACCAATACTTTATTTTTTTAATCTGTTTGTAAAATAGTATCACTCTAATCTTTAATTATCAATTGGGGGTTTTGAATTGTGAATAGATTTTGAAATTATACTTTGTATCAATATTTTTTTAAAAATTTGTTTATACAACCAAGTAGTAACACTCTAATCTTTGATTTGTTTGTCACCAGTTGGACAGATTCATACCGAATAGATCAGCGATGGATTTCGATTATGCTCATTACATGTTGACAGAAGGGGCTAAAGGTAAGGAAAATCCAGTCGCGTGCTCCCCTTCTAGAGAGGCTTACAGGAAGCAACTTGCAGAATCCTTAAACATGAACAGAACCAGAATACTAGCTTTCAAGAACAAGCCACCTACGCCAGTTGATTTGATCCCTCATGAGATTTCTTCATCAAATCATCAACAAGATAAATCCGCCAAGCCTAAGCGAATTATTCCTCAGGTGCATTACTGAAATCTGATTGGTATTTCATATATTTGTCTTTATCAATTTGGTTGATTGAATAACAGAAACAGCGAAAGTCAGACTTGAAACTTCTTTGAAGTTGGGTGTTTGAAATTCTGTGAATTAGAGTTGTTTTCTTAATTCCTTGTTGAATGGGTTTCTTAAATTCTGTGAATCTGAGTTGTTTTCTGTGAATCTGAGTTGTTTTCTGAATGGGTATTTTCTAGTTTGTATAGTGTGAATCACAATTTGTGCTGATTGATTTGTTGATTTTTCAGACTTCTGAGAGGACATTAGATGCACCAGACCTTGTGGATGACTATTACCTCAATTTATTGGATTGGGGAAGTGCCAATGTTCTTGCAATAGCACTTGGAAACACGGTGTATTTGTGGGATGCATCAAACGGTTCCACTTCAGAACTCATGACTGTGGATGATGAAGATGGCCCTGTCACATCTGTAAGTTGGGCTCCTGATGGGCGTCACATTGCTGTTGGTTTGAACAACTCCGAAGTGCAGCTATGGGATACAGCTTCAGATAAGCAGGTATGGTATCCTTCAAAATACACACCATTATGAACTATTCATTATCCAATTCCTATTAGTTAATTCATAGTACCAACTTTGTTGTTGTATGTTTGTGCAGTTGAGAACATTGAGAGGTGGACATAGGCAGAGAGTTGGGTCATTGGCATGGAACAATCACATACTCACAACTGGAGGAATGGATGGTAGAATTCTAAACAATGATGTAAGGATACGATCACCCATTGTTGAAACATACAGAGGGCATGAACAAGAAGTTTGTGGGTTGAAATGGTCGGCTTCTGGTCAACAATTAGCCAGTGGAGGGAATGATAATCTACTTTATATATGGGACAGAGGCACAGCATCTTCTAGCTCACCAACACAGTGGCTTCACAGGCTTGAAGATCATACATCTGCAGTCAAGGCACTTGCTTGGTGTCCTTTCCAAGGGAATTTGCTAGCTACTGGTGGAGGCAGTGGCGACAGAAGCATCAAGTTTTGGAATACACATACAGGTGCATGCTTGAATTCAGTTGACACTGGGTCTCAGGTGTGTTCCCTGTTGTGGAACAAGAATGAAAGGGAGTTACTCAGCTCCCATGGTTTTACACAGAATCAGCTGACACTTTGGAAATATCCTTCCATGGTGAAGATGGCAGAGCTGAATGGTCACACTTCAAGAGTTCTTTATATGGCACAGAGCCCAGATGGTTGCACAGTGGCAACAGCTGCTGCGGATGAAACATTGAGGTTTTGGAATGCTTTTGGCACTCCAGAAGTAGTTGCCAAAGCTGCACCAAAAGCTAGAGAGCCATTTTCACATCTGAGCCGTATTCGATAAGCAGCGACATTACTATTTGAAAAATGCCAATTAATTTTTCTGATTGAATACATATACTCCACTGTATGTAGATATGTAAAAGCCACGTGTATATCAAAACAATACTGGAATATGTACATTGAGGCAATGTGTAGATAGAGCAAGGGGGATGTATTTCATTTTAGGAGATCTCTTTCTATTGTAACATCATGATATTATAGTGGAAAACATCACTTCATTTTCCCGTGGACGTAGTCACACACCACTCGTGACGAACCACGTATATCTCGGTCTTCTTGCTTTGTTATTCTTTTATATTTCTTTTTGCAGTATCTCATATTTCTTTGTTACACTTGAGGAGGATTAAAACAGTGTTTGTGCATATACTGTCTTCAATGCCTCACTCTGTTTGAAAAAGAATCAGATGTTGATGTGTGTATAAATTGAGAGTGAGAATTTGTAACAGACTTCCAATCCAACAAGTAGATCTCAGCGGTCAATACACAATGAGCAACCTCGTTAAACGTAGCAATTTATAACATGTGAGTTATATAAAATTAACAATGTCTGGGTCACTCGTGCCAATACACTATGAGCCATTAAACCTCCTAGTGAACTTAATATGATCACATTTTAAGGTTTCGTCCAAGCACGTGTGTGAGGTGGTCTTGAACTTCAGTTGTGTGCCCACAAGATCACATTGTTGAATTCTCTATGATTCTAAATGTAGTTGTATACTTCCAAATGCTCTAGGTATCAAGACTTGGTGGTTTTGATTGTTACACCTCTTAGCACAAAACACACTCTTGGTGGTTTTGATTAAATATTGAAGAGACGTGTGATTTATATATATATATATATATATATATATATATATATGTATATATATATATATATATATATAGATATATATAGACGGACTCAAAAAGATAGGCTTGATAAGAATTTCCCCACTAACTTGAAAAAAAAAACATTTTTGCTCTAGGAGTTGATCTTTTTCAGACTATCTTTTATAAATTTAATGTTGGTTCTCTATCTTTACCCATAATTAAAGATAGGCCACATACTTGTTTGATCCTAGAACTTGATGGACATAGAATATTTATTAACTACGGCAGTCTTGATATTTTACACACATTCTACTATCAGTAGAATTCTAATTTTTGAAGAATGATGCCCTGCCCAAAGACTTCTTTATAAATGGCAAGAATGTTTTTCAACGTATTTGTTTCATTCTCATGACCTCTAAAAAAAATAAGAAGTCATCAGCAAAGGAAAATAATCAAAGCATTAATTTTGATGCCGAGAATCTCCTAGCTTTTGATTGTTAAATTAGCTTTTGCTTGTTAAATTAGCGTCTTTATCTCAAGTCACGTCTTACAAAAAAAATAGATCCCACTTTGTTACCAATCACAATCACATAGGAATCTACAAATTTTACACAAGTCATTGGCCACTTTTGAATAATCCCATAAGAATCCAATCAAAGTCTATCATAGGTTTGTTAAGGTCAAGTTTAAGAGCCACTTCGACAATCATTTGTCTCTAGTTTTTGACTTAATATAACGCACCAAATCAATAGATGCCATATAACATTATCAATAATAAAGTTGATTGGTTATTAGAGTCTCTAATTTAGAGATGCGCTAATAAAAAACTTTTTTTAGAAGAACTTTTGCTATCACTTTATACAACATATTTTAGAGGGCAATCGATCTCCAATCTTTCATAGATATTTGTTCTTCACCTTTTGGAATTAAGGATATATTAGTGATATTTATTCTTCACGTTTTGGAATTAAGGATATATTAGTGATATTAAGGCTTGGTGGAAATGCATCAGATTCTAGCCATGAAGAACCTGCGCTGAAATTTTTGGATCGTAGGGGTCCTAGAAATGATGATAAAAGGAAATATATTTGTCTGCATGCATAGAAAAATGATATTATTAAATTCTTCAATGAAAAATAGTGTGGTAAATAACTCATTATCCCCCTCAGAGATGGATGACCCTAAAGAATGGAGAACTCGTCTCTGCAAGCTGGGATTTTTCTAAAGAGCTAAGAGCAAACTTTTGCATTGGTATCTATCAGGATTGGAGGTTTCTACATTATGGTATAATTGAGTATTAAGATTACCATATTTATACTAGTATGCCTTGGTACTTTACTTCCAAAATAAATCATCACAAAAAGAAGAGAGTTCATCTATCTCGAGAGAATTATAAAATAATTTAAATTATATTCATCAATATGAGAACAAACTCTTTCGATCTTTATTCTAAATTTGACAATTTTTCTTCTCAATTTGTGACACTTGTCTGAACTCCACTTAGTCATATCTTTGCCTCAGGTTTAAACCTTGCCCACAATATTGTTATTCTCATATTTGTGTCATTGTTTAATTACGAAATTATTAAATATCGATTTAGTTAATCACATATTTTCAAATTTGAAATTATTGGTGGATTTAGTACTTCTCACGTTTACTTCACAACTAAGTAGAATGAGATTGTGATCAGATCAAGTGATTGTTAAGGACTATAACTTTTGTATTAGTCAAAAAGCACATGCGTGTGTTTCTCTTGTAAGGATATGAGGATTTAGGCATCTTAGTAGGTATATTATGTTGTATGATAGTTAGGACTTGTCCACGGCGGCGAGAAGTCCTGTATGGTGGTGCTTCAAGGTGGTTTATAGGTCCTGCTCATGTGAGGTGAGAGACCTTGTTGACGAGTGGTGTGCTTAGGTATAAGCGTATGCTGTGGTATGATCTATATGGCTTAAGATCTGTCCCGTCTCCCCTTGAGGGAGAACCTTGAGGGAGAAGTATTTATATAACCTTTTTGGACCTAGGATTTAGGTAACCCCTAGGGGCGAAAACGACTCCCTTGTGATCATGAGAAGTGTTTGTCAGCCTAGTCTTTAGTGGGTAGTGGCGGACTCCCTCCTTTGACCAACAACATCATGCATGTCATCAATGCCAGGGGCGAATCATGTGGATATCGCCTAGGCGTCATTCTTGGGCGAGGGCGCCCTTGCTTAGGTCACTTACAAATATAACACTACATAGTCTCTCAAGCACAAGATCTTTGTTAAGGGAAAAGTGTTTTTAAAGCCTCTTTCATTTGTGAAGTACACTCATTACCAAATTTATCAGTCCCATAGCTAATTATGACAATTTATAAAGGGGCGAGTTCCTTAGTTAAAGACAAATATTTATTTAAGGGGCGAGTCACTCAGTTGAAAGTAACCACTTATTTTTATACGAATGCCTCTTGGATCATTGGACGATAGATGGATATTCTCTATTTCTTTCGATTAGAACCCGAGATGTCTAATCGTCAATCACTATTGAAAAATGAGTGTTTTAGTGGAAAAAGAGCATGTGTGACATTTAATGCACTACATGATGATATTTTTGGAGAAAACCAGATTATCCTTCTTTTGCTTACACACGTCTTTCAGGTATTGGGATATTCCTTCTTCTTGTGGTGGTTACCTAATTGGTTGAATGTGTGGCTTGTGTCATTGGGTTTCCCATATATAGTTTTGGGGAAAACCCTTTCCCATTTCTGCTTTTCCAAAAAAATATACAAATCTGGGGCACGAATGGGAAAAATGAAGAGCTCACTCTTTTTCTCAGGGTGAGAACATCTTCTCTTACTTTTATCTTTTCCCAAGAGACCATGGGAAAGAAAGGCTAAACTTATCCATGTTTAATACATTGTATCCCTATATTCTACTGCGGATGCGATCAAAAGGTTTCGTCATGGTATTATATTTTTCAGCACAGGACGTGGGGATGATGTGATTATGGAACCCTGTTCAAAGGGAAAGAGGGCCAACATGGAAACTTCCGGTAAGATATGCTCCCTATCTTTACGTCCACCTTCCATTATTCATGAGATGAGGGTTTTGATTTTGTTAACTTCTTTCAAAGCGGATTTTTTTTACTACAATCAACGTCGCGCCTTCTTAGATTACCTCAAACGTGTAGGGGCATACTTAGGACTTTTTAGATAGTTTGTTGCAACTTGGACGTGTCTTATGTTGTGGGGGGGTTACTTTATTTCTTTAGGAAGGAGATTCTCCCCAACAACGGTTGGGTGACGTTGCACCCTTTGGCCGACTGATGATTGTTAAAGCCCTTCGTAAACCTTTATGAGGAATGAAAGGACAAGTTTGTGGGTGTAAGAGGACGAGGCGATACTTCTCCAGTTGTTGTCGGGGAGAAGGGTGACCCCTTTTTCCCTCTATCATGGACATTGTATCCACGAATTACCTAAAGGGTGGACTCAAGTGTTCTTTTCCCATTGATTGCAAAATGATATAGATTTTGACATGTTTCTGTTCTCTGGAATCCATTATCCTTATTACTTAGGACCATGAAGACGGGGATGAGGTGAATGCGTACTTAGGTATGAAGAAATACCTTTTTTGACCCAATCTTGTTTTATTATTTTTGTGTTTTAACAACATGTTTTTGCGCATGGGACATGGCAGAAGCCCTCATTGGCAAGAGAATAAAGCGCTTAGTGAAAATACAAATCTCATAACAGCGTGCGAGACTGCCTTCATCCCTTCTGCAAGATGTGAAAAGTGACGGCCGAGCAAAGCCATACGAGACTTTCCGAACTGGTGAGGCATGTTTTGTAAAGGTTCCACGGAGGAAGGAGGTTTCCTCTGGACCATCTAGAAGTCGTGAAATAGGTCAAGGGGAGGAGACAGCAGGAGATGAATATGTCCCTCCAAAACTTTTTTCATGAAACAACCTTGCCTATAATGCGGTGGAGTTTTCTGATTTCCACTTCTCCTTCTCTGAGAATTTTCCAAGTGACTATCAGTTGCTCCTTGACATGTCTCCTACCAGACTATCTGATCTACTAGGAGCCCAATGCCTTTTAATGGGAAAGCACAAAGGGATAAGTATTCTCGAACCATGCGAGGAATACTGTCCATGGTGATCCATGTGAATATGAGAATTTGTGAAGGAGGAACGATAATAAGGTGGGTGAGGGAAAAGTGGGAAGCCGTGAAGGCGCTTACCTAGGAAATGGCTACTGAGACTCTCGCCCAATTTGAAGACGCGGGGCGTCTGAAGCAATCACTTAAGAGGGATTACAACCCCTTGTATAGTCTGGAGGAGAGACTCTCGTCATTCAAGGATGAATTCGTTAGCAGATGTGCACACACACACAATATCTTGACGACATATTTTGATCCAATAAGGTAGCAGCTTCCAGGAATATTTTATAGGCTCAGACCTTTCTGTCGAATAGGAAAAAGGAGGGATGGTACCTGTATACATTTCGAAGTTCCATTCAGTGATTTGAATAACACATGACAACGTTTTAAAGGTTTTTTTAGAGTGTGTACTTTGATGACGATCCTTTACCCTTTTTATATGTAGACTCCAGGGTTTTCAAGAATCTAGAACTTTCCCATCGAGCATGTGTCATCCAACCGTTTTCATATGATTGTACCAGGGATATCAAGTGTATTATTAGAGCATAACTTAATATGTTAATTCGCTTTTACAACCTTTCCACTTTAGATCTTTATTCTTCGTTGCCTTTAATCTCACAATCCCTACTGACTAATCAATTGGACTGTATTATTTTCGATAAAGTCCATTATTCTCTAGGGCCATTTTTCTCGGGTCTATATCTAGGTTGGAACGGTAGCCCCTCAACCTAGTTTGGTGGACCTGAGACGACATGACTTGAGAGACTGTTCGAAGAGGTGACCGGTTGGTCCATTACAATCAGAAAATTATGCAATACTCTCATAATTCATAATTAGTGTGAAGATTCATATGCTTGACATTAAATTTGGAAAAACATGTTTTTCATTAGTGTAATAAGGATGCATAAATTGAAAAGATTGAAAATAACGAAATAAAGAATGATGAAGTTTGCTCAAAGAAATTTAGAGGCAATTGAAACATATCAGAATTCCATATCATCAAATAGAATAAAAGCAGCAATTCAAGTCTTGGAGAAACTCATAAACTCCAAAGCATATAGAACACTCCAAAATTCAAAATCTTAACTAATGACCAAAACTATAGTTTAACCAAGAAATGGATAATCTGTATAACCAAGAACCGGATCGGATGTATAGAACGTCTCGCGATCATACTGACTGAGAGGTGCATTGAGCGCGAATCTCTTCGGTAAATCCGGATTTGCTATGAACAAACGACCATAAGCAACAAGATCCGCTCTATTCTCAGCTATAGCATCGTTCCCGTCTTGTCGCGAGTACCCTCCCGCGACTATAAAAGTACCATTGAAGGCCTTTCTCATTGGTAGCAGGCTTCGAGGACATTCGACTTTTCCAGTAATAGTCTTCATTCTTGGTTCCACTACGTGACAGTAAAGAATATTGAATCTGTTGAGGGCATTAACCATATAAACTCCTAGTAATTCAGGATTTGAATCTCCACATTCTCCATATTCTGCGAAAGGCGATAATCTGATTCCAACTCTATCTGCACCAATCTCATCCACAACAGCTTCAACGATTTCCAAAGCGAATCGACAGCGATTCTCGATGGTTCCACCGTACTTATCAGTTCTGTCATTCACTTTATCTTTCATAAACTGCTCAATTAAGTAGCCATGAGCTCCATGGATCTCAACCCCGTCAAAACCTACAATTTACAAACATTCTAGTTTTCAAAAACATTGTATCATGATTGAACAATTCTATACAAAAAAACCAGTGAAATAGTTACCAGCTTGAATAGCATTCCTTGCAGCAAGTCTAAAATCATTGACGATGCGAGGGATTTCATCAGTCCTTAGCCGTCTTGGTGGCGCGAACTTTGCTATATCGATGCCATTGCTTCGAGTTTGTGGTTTGAGTGACTTGTTAGTAGAAGATATTGGTCCCTGGCCATTTGATTGACAACCTGTTCAAGATATCTGGGCATAAATTTATATTTATAAAGTTTAATAACAACATTGGAACGTGTTTGAACCAACAAAACTTCTCCATTTATGTTTTTCATTCTGCATAAACATGTTAAGATTTATTTGACCCAAATGCAAATAAAAATGAGTTAGTAGATTTTTTGGTATAATGATGAGAAACAAAGTCCATGAAATGAAATGAATACCTGAATTGGAAGCCCTTCCACAATGCCAAATCTGACAAAAGAAAATACCATCTTTGGAATGAACAGCATCCACAATAGGTTTCCAAGTTTCCACTTGATCTTTTCTCCAAATGCCTGGTGTGTTTGGATACCTTCAAAGTCACATCATAATCATATAAATATATTTTTATGTAATATCAATCACAGTAACTTTCATGAACTAATTCATTCGATCTGGATTGGTAGTAAGATATATGAGTGGAAGGTTTTTGTTTTGTAAGAGAAGTTAAAGCTCTCAAATTGATTTTTAAAATTTGGAATAAATAAATGTTTAATAACCTTGATTCTCAGATTGACAGTGTAAAAGAGGTGGTAAGAAATGTAGATTCTTTGACAGATCTTAGGATCTTATTTATTGAGGAGATTGAGACTAGGACTAGAATGATTACGAATATGTGGTATTTGTTAAGGATTAAAGATTCTCGATTGTTTCAAAGTTTAAGGTCTAAGTATCTTAGGGAAGACGACACTAACTTTGATTATTTTCATGCTTCTTCAAAAGTAGAGTTTGACACAATGCTATCTTAGTCCTGAATGTTGGAGAATGTTTGATTGAAGGTGTGTGAAATCAAACAAGAGGTTGTTAAACATTTCTATGATATTTTTAGGGAACCAAATGTTGATAAACCATGTCTACATGGTGTTGTGTTCCATTCTATTTCAAAAGATAATAATATTGTTTTGACAACTCCCTTTGGTCTTCAAGAGTTAGATAATGTTATGTCTCAATGTAATGATAACAAAAATTCAGGTTCAGATGAGTTCAATTTCACCTTCTTGAAAAAGTTTTGGAATCTCGTTATAGATGATTTGGGGATTGTGTTTGACCAACTTCATTGGTTTGCATCTCTACCTAATAATGCATCTTGCTTTGTGACTTTGATCTCCAAGGTTAAATCTCCCTCTCATTTGGATAAATTTAGGTCGATTTCTTTAGTGAGATCTTTGTATAAACTAGTGGATAAATTGTTGGCCACTAGATTTGGACTGGTGATGGATAAATTCATTTCCCCTATTCAATTGACTTTTTTTAAAGTGAGAATGTTCATTGATGGAGTGATGGTTGCCGATGAGGTGATAGAATATCTAAGAAATCTTGTCTTATTTTTAAGGTTGATTTTTAGAAAGTGTATGATTCAATTAGTTGGAGTTTTCTAGATTATATGCTTATTAGGTTTAATTTTAATGAGAAGTTTAAGACTTAGATGAGAGCTTGTGTGTTCTCTAATAACCTTGCAATGATGGTTAATAGGTGTCAAACTCAAGAGATTAGCATCCAAAGGGGCTCGAAGCAAGGAAAACCATTACCTCCTTTCTTTTTTCCACTTGTGGCTGAAGGGCTTAGTGACTTAGTTACTATGGATAAGATGATTGGTGTTTACTCTGATTTTAAGGTGGGATCGTCTAGTTTGGTGGCATCTCCTCTTAAATATGCAGATGATACACTCCCTGTGGCATATCTTACTATAGAAATCTACGGAGTACTAAGGCGATACTAAGAGGTTTTGAGCTAGCTTCGGGGCTTCAAGTTAATTTCCTTAAGAGAACTGTTATATGGTTAATATGAAAGGAAAATCTAAGATTTTCTAACTTAAATGAAATAATATTTGTAAGCCTAAGAGAAAAGGGGAGTTAACAATTATAGATCTCAGACTAGTTAATCTAGCCATTTTAACTAAATGGAAATGAAGGTTGCTTATAGGTGATCCAAGTATGTGGTATGATATTCTTATAGTTAGGTATGGTGCTTCATTTGTTTTTGCATTTCGAGACGGAAAGACATTGGGATTTTGATCTACTTTAATTTGGTGGAAATATGTGTCTCTTCTTGAGTCCAAAGAGAATGACCCCTCTATTTGGTTTGTTGATGATATCCTTAAAAAAGTATGATCAGACCTTTATACTTTCTTCTGGAACGACCCTTAGTTAGGACTCATGCCCCTAAAGTTCAAGTTCCATGGTATGTTTCATAACTCCTATCAACTAGATGGGTTGGTGAGAGAGATTAGTAGGGTGGATAACATGGACATTCTTTGGGATCTCAGGTGGAGAATACATTTTTTTCTTCTTATAGAGAAACATGTTTTTGAAAATCTTCTTAATATGATTTGAGATGTTATTCTCTCTCAGGAGAGAGATAAGTGGATCTGGAAGCATACAAGAAAGGTTTTTTTCTATGTTGCCTCTATCTATCATGTTCAATTTTTTTTATTCCTTCATGTTTCTTAGGATTGTAATTTGACCATTCCCCTTATCTAGGATAATTGGGCTCCTTCTAAAGTGTTGGTCTTCTCCTGACACATTTTTTAGGATAAATTCCCTTCTAGAGAGGACTTGTATAAAAGTAGAATGGGTGATTACTAATCTTAGTAGGATCTCTAGTCCCTTTTTCGGGGATTTAACGAATTTAGTAACCACTAATTTATTACTTGCGAGTTATTAATGTTTGTGTGGTATATGATCTTCTTGTGGTTGGATTGACAAGTGGTTCTTCCTAGTGACCATATGTTTTTTTAGTCTTTCCTTTCTTTAGGTGGTAGAGTCAAGTCTAGAGGTGGTTTTGTTATGATCTGACACACTGTAGTCTGACCATTTGGAGAGCCCGTAGTGATGTCAATTTTAATGGTTTTACAAAAAAATTAAAAGAGGTGGATGAAAAGAGTATTTTTTGGCATCAAAATGGTTTTTAGATTCATCAAGGGTAAAATCACGCACATACTCTGACTGACTTCAGAACCATATCATCTACCTAAACTAATAGAGGATTGAGTGTTTGCCTTAATTCTGAGATAGATTCTAGTATGTGGTTTTGTTATTCTCTTTTTGGATTTTGATCTGTTGATGGTGGTTCTAGCGATATGAGTTTTAACCTGATCATATGTGGTCAATCTTTAGTTGCTTGAGGGTGTTTTTCCTTCCATATTATCACTACTACAAAATATGCATTTCGTAACATCATCTTACTACAATCATTTAGTCAACCATATTAATAACTCATTTTTAGTTTTTTTTTTCATTTACTAAAAGACAATTCACCACGGTCAAAAATATCAACCGTAGTGAAAACTACCTGGAGGACAAACTTTGAATCCCAACACAAATAATTTTCCTTTTTTAGTTACAAAATGGGCGTGTCACTTATAATCTTATATTTATATTAAAATTAAAATATCGTTCACCATAGTCTAAAATAGAAACCATTTTGAAATGTACCTATATTTTATCACGGTCGTTTTATCAACCGTGGTGATAAGTATAACCTACATATAAGCAAAAATTCTCTTGTTCAAGACAGAACAACCGTCTCTCTCATAAAATAAAAATCCAACATCTCTATCATGCCTTATCCTAATATCCATAAACAATTGCATATTATTTCTTCAGAAAACTCCAACATATTATCTTCAACTCTTATGGATCAAGGAAAGGTGTTGCATGAAACTCATTTCTTTCACTTCCTCTTAACATTTTAGGTACGTGGGGCGTTTCCAACTTTTCTATTATGACTTGTGATATTTATGATGTTTTTGTTGGAATATTTTATATTTTTGATGAGTTATGTTGTATGTTATTGTTAAGGGATGTTGTTTTTGATAAAAGTTATATGTTGTTGTTGATAAAAGTTGTATGTTGTTGAGATATGTTAATGTTTTTGTTGAGCCATATGTTTTTGTTGGGATATGTTAATATTTTTGTTGAGCTATGTTGTTGTTATGGTAGGTTGTTGTTAAGCTATGTTGTTGTTGATTATGTTGTTATTGTTGTTGATATAAGTTGTATGTTGTTGATGATTTTGTTTTTGTTGATAAAAATTGTATGTTGTCGTTTAAAGTAAGTTATTGTGATTGTTGTATTGTTGATGTTTTTGTTGATGTAAGTTGTAAATGTTTGTGTTATTGTTGATGTTTTTGTTATTTTTAATGATATATATTGTACATTATAATATGAGATATTTAGTTATATTAAAAATAACTTACACTTATCAATGTTTTACTAGCTTTAAATATTTTGCAAAATAAACTAGAGGTGAATGATGTGCTAGCAGAATAATGAGAATCATTGAAATACTTTCTAATAGGTAAAGGGCATAATGTGGATAATGAGTTGTATGAAACTCACACATCATTGATTAGGGTAACTTATTATTCTAATATAACTTAATTTGTCATATTATTGATTTTTAATTTGTCATTTTTTTATTTTTGAAATCTGCAAAAATCCAGGTGTTGGGTATCGAACCCCCTAACATCAATCTTTTACTACTGTTCACGCTAACATTTTATGTTTTTACCACAACTAGTAGTCCATGATAGTAAAAATGGCACATAACTACACATTTCTTTACCACAGTCCACCATAAGTGGTGAAAATCGTCTCCCAACCATGGTGAAATGTGTATTTTGTAGTAGTGTAGGTTTGGTGAAATGTGTATTTTGTAGTAGTGTAGGTTTGGTTTGTTGTTTTGTTGGTTAGTGGTTTTCTTTTTGTCGGTTCTTTAGCTGTATACTTGGTAGTCCTCTAGGCACTTTTTGTGCTTTGAGATTATTCATATTTATGTGGTTTTTATTATTAGACTAAATTATAGTTTTGGTCCATCAAGTTTACCTGATTCACGAAATTAATCACTCTATTTTAAATTCAAATAATTTTGATCATCCATCTACATGTTTTCATAGAAAATCGATGAGATATTATTTTTTAACTTATACTTTTATTTATAAAATTTCACAAAAGTCTATATACAATGATTTATAATGTTTCACAAGAAACTTGTTACTTAAAAAAATAAAATCATTGTTAATTTTAAATGCAAAAATATAAGAGATGCATCAAGATTGTTTAAATTTTAAATAGGGAGGTCAATTTTATAAATCAGATAAAATAGGATGAACAAAATAGTAATTAAACTTTACCATTAATATATTATTTTACCATTAAAAAAAATATTAGTATCAAATATTTAGTTGGATCTTTAATTTTTCTTTAAGTATTCATTTAGTCCTTATAAATAATTTATTTTTAATCTATGCAAAAAAAAACCGCATCTTTATAAATGTATCACTTTTTTTATTTTTTACAATTGGGTTTTGTTTTAATTCCTACAAATGTATTTAAATTGTAAGTAGTCTTTACAATATTCATTATATTTAAATGCATTCAAAGATAAAAATTACTTTTATTTTTATGTAAATATCCAACTCAGTAAATATATTTAAAAAATAAATTATTTTTCATTTATTTCACTTTTAGGGAAAGTCGGTCTATTTAAATTAATTTTTTTGTTAATGTATAACTAAAAACATATTTATGATTTGTTTGAATAAGTTTTGTTTTTTAGTTTTTAAATTTATTTTAGATATTTACTTTAAAAAAAATTGTCAATTTTATTTTTCAAAAACTATTTTGAATTTTGTCAATATTATAAATATGTTATTAATAAAATTTGTATCATTTTTTTTCATATTTTCCCTTTTTAATTTTAAAAAGTAAAAAAGTAAAGCAATTAAAACCCATTTTAACTTTTTAATTTTCAAATAAGGTTTATTATTTTTAAATTTTAGATATTTTAGATATTAAATTTTTAATTAAAATGTTTATTATTTTAGATATTTTAGATATTAACTTTTTAATTAAAATGTTTTTAATTTTAAATAACTGTTTGAATAAGGTTTATTATTTTAGATACTAACTTTTTAATTAAAACCCATTTTTACTTTTTAAATTTTTAAAAAATAATTTTATAAAATTAAGTAATTAAACAAATAAGGTTTATTATTTTTAAATTTTATAAAGATAAAAAGTCTTCCAAAATTAAAGAAAACATACCTTTGATGTTTTTTATTCTAAAATGACATAAAATGATTTTACTTAAATTGATCATGTAAACCCATTCAGATTAAAATTGATTAAAAATAATATATATATTAGCATTAAGAAATTATAATTTATTTATCTAGTGCAAGTTAGACATGAGAGTTTGAGGTGAAGAAAAGAGAAAGTAAAAGCATGATGGTGTACCCTAGAGAGGTTTCAGAGACACCAGTAGATTCAGCAATGAGAAAACCTCCTTGAGAAGTTCTTTGAGAGTAATATAGACAAGTATGTGGTTGAGGAGCATTCTGGTAGAATCTTTGTCTTGTCAATGGTGCCAAAACTACTCTGAAAATTATAAGAATTGTGAGAAAGATCCATCATTGAAAAAACATGAAAACTAAATGTATTTATAGTACAAACCTATGAGATAGATTGAATTTTCCCATCTTATAAGGAGTAAGAAGTGGAATGGGATCAACACTCAAAGCACCACCCAATTCCATTTCTTGCTTGAAACTTGGCTGTATTACAACTTTTTTTTTGGGTCTCTTCTTCCTCAATATGTAAGACTTCATATATTTTATATAGTAAAAAATATTTGTTTTTTATTTAGATTCTCTAATTGAATCGATTGTAGGGCTGGCTCAATGGACTAAGTATATAGGTAAAAAAATATTTGCATGTTTTTTTTTTATAAATAATGCAAGAAAGAGAGAAACAAAGCATTTCATCTAGTTTAGTTTGAGAACTCTAAAAATGCAGGAGAGACAACTTCCTTTATAACCCTAAATAAATAAAAATAGCTTCTTGATAACATTAAAGAAATGTTTGTATTTTGTATTCTCACACTTTGTATATGAATGCGTGTCTTTTTAGAAAAGTGAAAAGATGTTTCTTAGAGAAGCAAATTATAATTAATATAATAACATTATTTTTATTTATGAAAATATAATTAGGATTGCAAATATCCATCAAAACTTGCTTGAGATTGATGGAAAAATCTGTTAGGACTGAATTTGAGTTTTTTTGGATTTCAAAATTTGAGAGGACGAATTTGTCTTCAAACATGTTCCGATAATAATTTATAATATTTAATTTTAATAATATAAAATAGAGTTAATATATTTTTTTATTTATTATTTAAAATATTTAAAATTGTATATATGATTTTTTAAAATAATTTTAAATTCTTATTTTTAATATATGTTAATATTTATTAGAGTTTGAAATATATTATAAATTAAAAAAAATTCATTTTGGTTTTAAAAAACTAATTTCACTATAGAAATAATGTGAAATGAGGGACTCAAACTCATTCGAAGTAAATTTTGATAGATGAAAGTTACTAGTTTTCAAGGACTTGCATTTGACTAAGAAATGTTTTGGGAGAAAAACTCAATCACAAGATAATGATGGATAATGAAGAGATAGAGAGAAATAGAGAAAATTATAGTGAAAATATGGTGTTATTTCATTATTGGCCCAACATGGATATTTATATAATCATACAAAATAATATAGTTAACCAACTATAAGAAAATAAATTTGTAAACGGTTACAGGAAGCTACTGACTTCTAAAAGTTAAAAACTGGAGGATGGTAACTGGTTATACTAAACTTGTAACCGGTTACAAGAAGCTACCGACTTCTAAAAATTGAAAACTGGAGGGTGGCAACCGGTTACACTAAACTTGTAACCGATTACAGGAAGTTACTATAAGATACTGAACTCTGCTGAAGGGGTGGTAATCGGTTACACTCCTGCTGTAATTGGTTACACTAACTTGAATTACTTTATTTTCTTAACACACCGCCTTAACTCAAGTACTCAAAGTCTTCCATTTGGTCTTCATTTTTGCAATATCCAAACTTCAAATTCCCTTCACTCACAAGCTCTATCAAGTAGTGAAATCTCATCTCTATATGTTTGCTTCTCTCATGTGCAATGCGATTCTTGGCAAGGTTTATAGCGGAAACGTTGTCTATCATCAATGTTACTGCTTCATACTCTTCGTTGCACAACTCCTTCATCAAATTCACCAACCATACAGCTTGACGCACACACACACACACATAAATACTGTAATGTACTCCGCATCGCAAGAAGAGAGCGCCACAATTGGTTCCTTCTTAGAACACCAAGAGATTGGTATTTCTTCTTACATAAAGATGTATTCAACAATTGATTTTCTATTATATTTATCTATACACCAGTTTGAGTTAGTATAACCGAGCAATTTGCAGCTTCTACATTTCTCCATTGTGGGAAATCAAAATTTCGCAGTCAATCGAACATTTGACGTATCTTAGATTTCTCTTGACTGTTGCCAAGTGTGATGCCTTTGGCTTCCCCATAAATATACTCACTATGCCAACACTAAATTCCAAGTCCGGTCTCGTATTGTACAAGTACCGCAATGATTTAATTAACCTCCTATCATGCGCTTGATTTATATCTTGTTCGTCTTAATTCTTTGCTAGTTGAAGTCTTTGCTCTGCATGGTTAATTTCCTCATTACACTGCTCCATTTTGAACTTCTTCAATATCTCAAGAGCATACCTCCTTTGGTGCATGAGTAGTCCC
Source organism: Lathyrus oleraceus (assembly GCF_024323335.1). Lineage (NCBI taxonomy): Eukaryota > Viridiplantae > Streptophyta > Magnoliopsida > Fabales > Fabaceae > Lathyrus > Lathyrus oleraceus. Next base: position 489,809,004 of record NC_066580.1, on the reverse strand, counting down.
CTTTCGGACTTGTGAAACTCAATGCCAAGGAAATATGTCAAGAGACCAAGGTCGGTCGTTTCAAACTCCTTCACTAAATTACCTTGAACTCAGCAATGTAACCTTAATTGCTACTCGTAATGTGTAAATCATCAATGTAAAGACGTATGATGATCACTCATTTTCTTGTATCCTTCTTCACATACACACCATGTTCGGATACACATTTATCAAATCCTATCTCCTTTAGAAACCCATCAATTCTTTTGTTCTAAGCTCTTGGTGCTTGCTTCAGCTCATACAATGCCGTGTTCGATATTTAGAACTTGAATTCCTAATTTTTCACAATAAAAGCCGGTGGTTATGCCATATACACATCCTCTTCTAAAGGGTCATTTAAAAATACAGATTTGACATCCATTTGATAAATTGACCAATTATTATTATTCGCAATACCAATAACCAGTCTAATGGTTTCAATCCTATCAACTGATGCAAATACTTCTTCAAAGTATATGCATTATCTTTGCAAAAATCCCTTTGCAATTAATCAAACCTAATGCTTGATTATTTCACCCTTGGGATTTTCCTTTACTTTGTACACCCATCTTACATCAATTGACTTTTTTTCTTGAGGTAGATCAACTAATATCCATGTCTTATTTTTCTCATTTGACTCCGGCTTCTCCTTCATTGCACATATTCATTTTGGATCACTTAAGACCTCCTCCATTTTCACCAGTTCAGATTCATCCATAATCACAAAATGGACAAGATTGCCATTATCGTTTACTTCGTTATCTGGGAACAACTCAAAATCTTGTAGTCTTGCAGACATGTCTCTTTGCCTCGTCGATCTTCTCATTTTCTTCAACTTGGACTTCATCGGCTGCATCTTTTTCATTTTTCAAACACTATAGGAACAATTCCAACACCATTTGAATTAATTTCAGCATGCTGCCAATCTACCAATTCATTAAAAACCATGTCCTTGTTGATTATGATTCTTTTGTTGACTGCATCATAAAGTTTATAGCCTACGATAGAGAGATAACCAACAAGTATAACTTGTTCTCCCTAGTCATCTAGCTTCTTTTTAAGCTGATCCAAAACATGTCTATATCCAACCTAACCAAATAACATCAAGTAACTCATATTTGGCTTGAATTTGGACCATGATTCTTCGGGCGTAATGTTTTTCAGCTTCTTTGTTGGACACTTATTCAACAAATATACAATTATGGATACCGCTTCTCCCCATATTTCTTTTGGAAAGTTCTTCCCTTTTAACATGCATCTCGTCGTGTTCATAATGATCGATTCTTCCTCTTGCCGACTCTATTTTATTAAGGAGTATAGGGTGACACTATCTCTTGTATAATGCCTTCTTGATCACAAAATTTCCCCAAATCATTTGAGACATACTCACCTCCACCATTTGTTTTTAGAGTTTCTATTTTGTGATCACTTTGTCTTTCCACCATGGATTTGAATTTCTTGAATACTTCCAGCACCTCATATTTTCTTTTAATCAAGTAAGCTCATAACTTTCTACTAAAATATTCAATGAAAGTGATAAATTACCTATTGCCTCCAATTGAGTCAACTTGCATCGGTCCACAAACATATGAACGCACCACCTCAAGATGACACTTGGTTCTGCATCCTACACCTTTGCTAAAGCTACCTCAGTGTTGTTTGGCCTGCACACACTCTTCACATACTTCAGTTGGCATATTGATTAATGGGAACCTCGTAACCATGTTATTTTTCTGCATAACATTGAAGTCCTTGAAATTCAAGTGCGCAAGCCTATAGTGCCATATCCATTCTTCCATACTAGCACCCGTTGCAAGACACATATGCTTTATTACTTCTAATTCAACCTTGAAGGTTGTATTTTGAGCCATATGAGCTTTTAGGATCAAACTCCCATTTGCATCCATAACTTTCAGCACTTTATTATCCATGTGAATCTTGTAATTTCTTTCAAGCAATTGATCAATGCTTAAAAGATTATATTTGATTCCCATAATATACAACGCATCTTTAATCAAAAAGTGCTCACCATCTTCCTCTTGATTGAGACATCATCAATCCCCTATGCTGCATGTGTGCTATTATCCACGAATTTCACCTTGTTTTTTAATGCTTGATTGACTTTAACAAACCAATTGTTCATTCATGTCATGTGCATTGAACACTCGGAGTCAAGGTACAATTGATCGTTGCATTATGCATCTTCTCGTGTAGTCACCATCACGTTTTTGAGTGATTTTAATCGATTTTGGATGCATTTTCCTGTGTTATTTTCTGCTTTAGCAATCACCATTAACACTGTGATCTCATCATCTTATTGCCTTGCAAAATTTACTTCAGCTTTTTGTGGATCATTCTTGTTGGCATGAACATTGCGAGCAAAATGTCCAAACTTTTAGAAATTATAGTATTGGACGTTGCTCTTGTCATCTTTCCATCTTTCTCCTCTTCCTCTATTGATGCCACTTTTGTAATTGTTTGATCCACCACCTTTGTTGCAATTGCTTTCACTCTTTTGGAACGTTGAATTGTTGAAACTTTGAGAGTTTGTTCCACCATTGTTGTGATATTTTCCTCTACCTCTACTCATGGACCACTTTCCATTCACCCTCATATATTTTCCAACAAAACGAGCTTGCAAAGCAACTTCAGCCTCTGATTTGTCAATATTACTCTACTTCATTCTCTGCTCATGAGCCTCAAAAGAACTTTGCAACTCTTCTTTGCTCATGGTTGAAAGATCCTTGGACTCTGCGATAGTAACCACTACGTTATCGAATCTTGACGTCAACGATCTCAAGATTTTACCAATCACATATTGCTCATTGATTATCTCTCCTCACACTTTCACTTGATTAATCAATCTTGTGATTCTTGTAGTAAATTCACTAACGATTTTCTTCTCCATTTAAATTAATTTCAGCTGCCTTTTGTGAGTTTGTAAACTCACCATCTTTGCCTTATTAGCTCATGCATAATTGTTTTCCAAAATTTCTCAAACTTCATTTGAAATGTACAATCACCAATTTTCTCAAAATTATCAACATCAATACATCGATGAATGAGATACAATAAATAATTTAAAATAATTAATTGATATGTGAATGAAAATAACTTTTTGTTAGCATCATGAATGAAGTGCGTGGCTTTTTTAAAAAAGAGCTAAAAGGTGCTTCTCGAAGAAGCCAATTAAAATTCCAATAATTTTCTTTTTATTATGGAAATATAATTTCTTTTTAAATAATTATTATAGAATAGTTATTATTAATTTGCTTTGGAAAAAAAAGGAAAAGAATTTAGCTAGTACGGTGCCGGCCTCTATGTAGCTTGTCTCATTTTGTTTTTTAATTGCAAGGGGTCTCTCTATGTTTTAAAAATTCAAAAAGACAATTAGTTACCATAGTGTCTCTTTGTAAAGAAAAAATTCATTTCCTTAACGGCCATTATATATAAACACCCTTAAATTTTTATATATTCTTTTGACACATGGACTTAAGAAGAGAGAGTGATTGTTTTATTTTTGTTTTATTTTACTTTCTATGAGAGAGAGTGGGTGTTAATTAGTTGTATGGACAATAACATTTAATTTGAGATGCTATTCAATATGTGATTAATAGGAATGGAAAAACATATTTAACCTTTAAGACATGTCCGTTTTGACTTATTTTTCTTTTCAAGAACGAGTTTATGTCATCTAGTACGCCCATTCGGTTCTATCCGTTTTTTTTTCCGGACGTAGATATTAATATAAATTTTTATAATTTTTAAGTTTTAAAAGTGTAGTGTTTATCTCACCCTCAATTTTTTTCCGGGACTCGCCAAGATTTTAGACTCGCGTCCTCAATAATGCACATCCGCCCGCTCTATTTTTTTCAGGCTTTTGTGGAACGGACCTAAACATGATGGTCATGACCGTTTGCCACCTCTACCTATGATTAAGTACGTAAAAAGGCTTAAGGTTCTAACAAGTAAAAAGTGAATGAATTTATTCAATAGCTTAGCTGAGTATTTATATATGAGAACTCTGATGAAGGAGCCAATACAAAGATCATTTCTTGCTCCTATAAAATTGACTACACGTCTCTCAAGTTTGACTTGTTAGTAGCACGACTAGGGTGAATCATCCTATTATGTTGAAATTGAGGTGGGTCTAATGAATACTTTAGTTATCACTTGAGGGAGTCTTACTCGACTTAGTTAGCGTGTGATTTACCACGTCCTCCCACGAGAGGAAGTGGGTCGGGCTAGATCACATGCTCGCCATGTACTACCCAAGTTATAGGTACTCACATGTTACTTAGATGTTTGAGAGTTGGTGGCTTGAGCCCTTTGGGTCTTTAACCAAGATATCCCAATCCACAATGCCTCAAACAAAAGGCATATGAGGGTGAAGTGATTCAGGCAAAATATCTCAATCCATAATCCATAAAGCATGAGGCTTGTAGTGGTGGACATTCTAGTCCATAGCCCTTCAAACACGACACTTATAGGGGAGAGGTAATTTAAGTGTGTGTAATGATGCATGCAGTTGGGCTTCATTTTTGGTTGTGACTTTTCATAAGAGTTAATATGTGATTCGTATAGGAGCGACAATTTAATTGTGGTATTGACGGTGTATTTAATATGATGCAATGATGAAAACTCTCTTGGGAATGACCAAATGATCTAGGATGTTCGCCTATGTGCATGCTCGCGATAAGGGCCATTGAATGTTCTGCAATAATAATGATGGCTATGACCCTACATACAACAACAATGATGACCCTCCAAATACCTGCTCGTTCTATGAGGAAAATTACCCCCTTTGAGTAAAAGACCCATGATATTTCTTTTTTCACCATTTCCTTCAGTGTTTTTCCTCTTTCCATTACAAATCACATTTCCTCTTACAAGTTCATCACTCCAATACTTTCTCAAGCAAATATTCATCACATGTATTGAGTTCTACTTCCCTGATCTTTTTTCCCTTTTACATGACCGAATGATAGTGTTTACTAGAGAACGTGATGAGAATAATGATCTAATAGATCCTAGAACACATGAGGAAAGGTCAAGAATATGGGATAATTGTTTAGCATATTCAAGGTAGCGCAATGGCATGATTGATTGGAAGCTTGTAAAGCTAGGAATGTTTGGGTGCTACAATAGTAGTTCGAGTATCTCTAATCACAATAAGAGTAATGATAATGACCTTGTTTTGTCCTCTTATTTCCCAAGACAATCGATATCGTTGATGGCAACTAAAATTACTACTCGCTTCAATGGCGGAGTTGACACCAGTATCTTTGTCTTCACTGGTTCGGCCATTGTGGCCTCGTTTCATAGTATTCATATCTACCACTAGAAGCAAAGGTGACACTCTATTAGAGTAGTTCAATAAGGGCAAGAGGGCCAAATTATTCTATGCGTGATTGATTTAAAATTTCGAATCCATTTGTTATAAAAATATTTAGAAAGAGTTTTGTAAAAATGTATGCAGTTGATTAGATGAAGACATAAAATCAATATGCAATCACTTTTTTCAACATAATCCCTAATAAAATGGTGCCTAATACCAATGTGTTTCATTCAAGAGTGAAGAATTAAATTCTTTGTGAGGTATATGGTGTTAGGGTTGTCGCATTTTATTAAAACAATATTCTACTTCAGGTAACTTGTACACAACAACTACCCGGTATCGATACATTTTGCTTCAATTGTCAATAATGCAACACTTTCTTGTCTCTTACTATGCTAGAAGTGTGAGTTTCCAAGAAAGTGACACATATCATTTGTACTTTTCCAATCTAATTTATAACCAGTGAAATCAGAATCATTATACTCAACTAAATCATAATCAGTCCCTTTTGGGTATCATAAACTCATAAGTGGTGTGTTAGTGATACCTAATATCGTGTTTGATCGTAAAGGGTTATGATTCATTGGGATTTTCTTAAAAGCATGCACATACAGACATATAGCATTATATCAGGATGAGATACTGTATGGTAAATAAGGGAACCGATTATACCTCGATATTTGTTTTCTTCAACCACTTTGCCTCCCTCGTCCTTATCTAGACTACACAAAGTGCTAACGGAAGTTGATATAGGTTTCTCTTTTCCATACCGAACATTTTGTAAGTTCAGAGTGCAATATAAGAGGGGGTGAATTAGATTTTAAGACTTTTTTCGGTTATTTTAAAGATGTTTTTATGTTCTTATTTTTCCTCTAATATGTTGATGAACTCATGAAGTAAAGTGCATCATTTAAATGAAAAAATGTAAAGATCACAAAGGATATATACTAGTTCCTCTTATTAACTAAGGGTACATTTAGTCCCCTTACACCCCGTGAGAGATTCTTTGTATAAGCCTCAAACCAAGACTTCTCCTACAATCTTCTAACAACAACAAAGAAGCCAACAGTTCCTTGATTTCCAAACACCAACAACTATGATGGATTTTGAATCAACCAAATTCAAAGAACCTTTTCCAAAATCATCACCCATTATATTGATTCTCACATAAACCATAAAGCACATCACTTTCTGTTTACAACACTTATAAAGTACGTCACTTTCTATTTACAAATAATTGTCACCACATAATTGGTGATCAAGTTACAACAAAATGATAATTTTAAATAAAAGATAATTTTTAAAAAATTTCCAAAAATAAATAATTCTTCTTCCTTTTTCAATATAAAATTCAACAATATATATATAAATCTTAAGTGATCATAATATATTATGAAACTTTTTGAATGATTTTAAAGTTATGCACAAAGTTCAACATTTTTTAAAGTGAATGAACACTTAGAAAATTAATTTGAATTGTATTAAATTTTTTATGAAAGAGGTTATTTGAAATTATGACGTCTTTTTCCTTAAATACATTCTAATAAACCTCTATCAAATTGATGCAAAAATTTGAGACATTTTCATGAAGGTTTGCAATAGTTTAGAATGACAATGGTTCATAAAAAGAAACAATTACGCATTATGTACAAGACTTCTAAATCGGTTAAACAGATAACTTATTTAACAAGTGCAAAACAATTTTTAAATTTCAAACAATTTTTCAAATTTCAAACAGCAACAGGTTTTGTTAAATCGGTTAACTAGGCCGGACGTAAAAAGTGTAACGGACCTGACTTAAAAAGTACATACAACTTTTTAAAAATCAGCTTTTTAGGCCTTTGCTTCAAAGATTTTTTATGCATGATAGTTTGAGAACTTTAGAGATGAAGATGAGTATTATTTTCTTAGCATTTAAAGTTTTTTTATAATTAATTTCAATTGAATACCTTAGCATCAAGATCAATTTCATTTACTTCTAAAATATCCATAAGTTTGTGCATTCTTGATTCTTGATTCCAAACTTTTTCTTCTTTGATATTTCTTCATTGATAAGTTTTTTGTCTTCATCAAAACCAAGCTATGAAGGATGCTGAAAATATTTTTCACACCTTTTTGATAGATATTTACAATATTTAGCATAATTCATGAATGTGCCTTTCTTTGATTGATATATTTATAAACCTAGAAAGTATCAAAGTTCCCCTATCATAGACATTTCAAATTTAGTCTGTATCATAACAGAAATATCCTTGCACAAGTACTTTTTAGTAGAACCAAATATAATATCATCGGCATATATTTTCACAATTAAAATGTCATGCTCGTATTTCTAAATGAAAAGTGTTCTATCAACTTTCCCTCTTTGAAAACAGTTTTCAAGCAAAAGTTTTCCCAATCGGTCATACCAAGCTCTAGGGGCTTATTTCAAGCCATAAAGACACTTTTTGAACTTGAAGACATGATTAAGAGAAGATAAATTTACAAAATTGGGAGGTTGATCAACATACACTTTCTATTGGATGTAATCGTTCAAGGACACGCTCCTTACATGCATTTGGAAGAGTTTGAAATTTAAAATGCATGAAAAAAGATAAAAGCATCCTTATGGATTATAATATATCCATAGGGGCATAAGTCTCATAGTATTTTAAGCTTTCATTGTTATTGTACCCTTTCGCAACAAGCTTTGCTTTATTTTTGAAAATATTTCCATTTTTGTCAAATTTGTTGCAAAAAATCTATTTGGTTTAAATTGATTTAACTCTTCTTTTATAGTAAGATACCAATGTTCAACAATGAGAAATTCATTGACATCCTTTGTCTCAACTTAGGAACATAGAGGAAACCTTGGTTTGCAAGAGTGAGAAAAAATCACTACTAAAAAAATTAAATTTAGAGTGGGAATAAATTCGTCACTAATATATTAAAATTCCGTCACAAACTCTATTAGTGTTGGAATTTATGACGTCTAAATATTTGTAACGAATTTACATGTCAGATAATATTAATGAGGGAATTTTTGTTTCGTTACGAATTGTGATGGAAAAAAACGTCACAAAATAAATAAATTAGTCATATACAAATGATCAAAATAAAATATTTATTCTCAAAACTCCTTCACTAATTAATGACGTGTTAAAATTCCTTCACTAATTAGTGGGGGATTTCAAATTCCCTCACAAAATTAACTGTAATTAAAAAAAAAATTAAAATATGATTTTCTTGCCCATGATTCTCTTGAGCCAAACATGATTTTCCATGGAAAAATATAACTTTCCATGTAATACATAAATCAACTTGTCATTTATCTTTAATTTTCTGTCATATATATAAATTTTACCATATAAATTTTATTGTCCAATTCATACCAGAATGTCAAAGTTTCTAACTTGTTACCATATCTTGGCTGAACTTTTTAGCCAATCTCATTCTGTAACGAGTCTTGTGATGATGTGGGCTTGATGGATAAAGTCTAACAAAAATGTTAGCATATCACAATGTCCTAAGTTTTACCGATTATCAAAACTAACTGATCTATAAGAAAACAGGAAGATCCATGTATTCACTTTTAGGAACTGAGCTAGAGCTTTGTGAATGGGATGAAGATAGTAAGGATGTGTCTGAAATATCATGCATCTGCAAGTCAAGCACAACACTATCACTCATTTTCAATACAGCAGTAGGTTTAACATTGTAATGTTTGAGTGACAGAGAAATCAAAATTGAGAATAGTAGGGTTATGGTGTACTGATGTGTATTGGCCGGTGGTTTGAAAGGGAAACTCAAATGAAATTGCTTTGGAGTGAGAGGAAAATATTAGAGGGAAATGAAATTCATTTGAGTGAGAAGAAAATGTGATAGGGAAAATATTTTACTATAATTTTTAATAAAAGTTTAAATTACATTGTCATCAAAAAGACATTTATTTTTATAAAAAAAAGGACAAGAATATTTCCCAAACAAAATTTGGTACTAACAATATCTAACACATTTATGAGGGAATTTGTGACAGAAAAAATTGAGAGGAATAAAATTCATATAAAATCCCTCACTACATTTACTCTTATCTAATTTGTGATTGGTTTATTTTGTTTGGGAAAGACTAGACTCTCTAATCCTAGTGGTTGTATTTAATCATGCATTTAATTATGAATATTGCAATTATTATTGCACTATAAGGATACGCAGGCATGATGGCCCCAATCCTCACATAGCACTTTATCTATTCTTTTTCGTTTTCCTTATTCTTTTGCGAGTAATCTTTAGATCATACTCATTCGAACAAGAACAATCAAAACAGTTCCCATGAAATACCATGGATGTTAGGGGTGCTAATACATCCCCCTTGCATAATTGACTTCCTTATCCAACATATCTCCTTCCCCTGAGTTTTATCAATATTTTCCCTTTTCTTCGGGAATAAATAAAGTTCTATGGCGACTATGTTGTATGTTCGAGCGTGCGATGCGTTTGGGTATATTTCCACTAGCTTCACTTGACAAATCTTTAGAGGCTCTTCTATCAGAGCCACAATCAGAAGCTTTAGTATAAACATTCATCACAATTGTTGTCTAAGAGCATTCCAGAACTTGACATAATCTTGTAAAGCACTTTTGTATCTCTTCAGAGTCAAAGTGCGTTGAGTCTAGAATCTGATGATGTCACACGCCAAATCTTCAGAATCAGAACCTATTAGCAAAAGCTACGCACTAGACAAAAACCATTAGGGTATAAAATTATTCTCTAAGAAACAATTTATTGTTATCATCAAAACTAAAGGCCAAATGCAGAACCAAATCTTGTTCTTACAATCTCCCTCTTTTTGATGATGACAAAACCATGTATTTTGATGAACAATTTTTACTTGGTTTAAATCACATAAAAACATCAAATGGAGGTTTGTAAGCTCCCCTTGAATTTTATACTATTAAAATTATTTTCAGCTTAGAATTTCAAAGTTAGGTTTACAAGCTCCCCCTGAATTTAAGACTCAAAATAATCTTAACATATAAAATATCTCAATCAGCATGAAAGAAATAACTTCCCAGAATGCAGAAGCCTGGTTACAGAAGTATTTCTATTCAGAGTTGACTTTGCTTGAGTATAATAAAGTCTGATTATCAGCCTTGTATCAGCGCTTGATTTGTCAGAACTTGTATACGCTTGGTTATTATCAGAGCTTGTATACACCTAGTTCAGAACTTGTATATGCCTGGTTAACTTGAAATAAACTCAAATCAACTTGGTTAAAGCCTTCAACTTGATTAATGTCTGATGATAAATGTCTTAACTCTTGAAAAGCTCGGTTAACTTGAAACATGATGAACTTATTCAAAGTTCCCAAAAAAATTACCAGAGTCAGAAATAAGAATATTAAAGATAAATGTTTGGGTGTTAGAGTTAGAAATAGGTATATCAAAATCGTATCACTCTTCTCCCCTTTTATCACCAATAAGAAAGAAATAAACAAAGTAAAAACCAAACCGAATTTCATTTCATTTAAAAAAGGAAAGAGATACATAATCAGAAACATAAAATCTTAAACTAAGAAAGCAATAAGTTTTAAAAACACAAAGGTTTAAGAATGGGGTGGCAGTCTGGATAAGATAGCTAGAAGCATCCATTCAATCTTGTTGTTTGTTCCAGCTTGAGCCTTGAACATCCCGTCCTGCTTGTCCAACCTCTCTCTAACGACATCATACTCAACCTTGAGCTCTTTTAAGGTCTTCAGAATGACTTCTTCAGAAACCAGAGTCTTTATTACTCTAGATACACTGCTAATCTCAAAAGTCTTCTCATAATAACAAGAGTCAGTTGTTCATATTGAGTTTCTTGAGGAGGAGGAATCACTTCTGGTGCAGGGAGAAGAAGTGTTGGAGGAACCTTCTGAAGAAAAGGTTCAACAATACCAGAGAACCTGGAATGGAAGTTCCTTTGATTCTCCTTTAAGCACATGATTTCCAACTCTATAGAAATTAATTCAATCCATCTTCCGAAGTTGTTCCACAGAGTACACACTTCAGAGAGGTTTGCATTAGAGGTGCAAACTTTAGTGAGAATGTTCATTCTGGCAACAAACTGACTTTCAAACTACATAAATAATTCATCCAAGGGTGTGGAAGAATGTTAGTTTGAAAGGGGTTTTGGTCAGAATAGAGATGAGGTGTCATGTCAAGAATGGCAATGATCTCAACATCTGACTCAAGATCAGAATCATTATATTCTGATTATGCAATTAGAGCGTCAGAGTCAGAGCTTTGGGGTTCAAAGTGAGTGGTGTTTTCTGGTTGTTAGTTTTCAGATGGAATTGGTGAGGGAGGTTTTTCTGGTTTACTAAGTTGTTATAGTTGGGGTGGTGGTATGATACTGGATGTAAGAGGTTTAGAAGGTGATGGTGCGGGAAGTGGAATGGTAACATTTGGATTAATAGTTCGAGGAGAAAAAATAGGTGGATTAATAGTTATGGAAGTTGTTTGAAGAGGATTGGTTATAAAACCAAAAGTATTTGGATTGTTGGTAGGTGAAGTGATAGTGGTAGATGGAAAAGATGAATTGTTATCAACAAATTGACAATGAGTTTCAGAAGGAACAAACTTACGTAAGACATTTCCAGCAGAAGGAGTAGAAACATCAGTTATGGGTTCTTTAGTATAAGTAGGTGAAATGGTAACATTTGGATTAATAGTTCGAGGAGAAAAAATAGGTGGATTAATAGTTATGGAAGTTGTTTGAAGAGGATTGGTTATAAAACCAAAAGTATTTGGATTGTTGGTAGGTGAAGTGATAGTGGTAGATGGAAAAGATGAATTGTTATCAACAAATTGACAATGAGTTTCAGAAGGAACAAACTTACGTAAGACATTTCCAGCAGAAGGAGTAGCAACATCAGTTATGGGTTCTTTAGTATAAGTATCCAAAAGCCTCCTAGTAGAACTAGAAGTCTTAGCCTTCTTAGCAGTTCCATCGGAATGCTTCTTAGACTTCTTCCTCTTCCTCAAAAGTTCAGAAGCTCTGTTTTGGGCACCTACTTAACAACTATTAAGGTAGTCTATCACAACATTAAGAGGATCGTTCATTGTAAAGATTGGAAAGTATTCTAGAGGGATCCTTCTGTTGGATATAGTTTCCTTGGAAACTTCAGCTGTGTTACTTGTCAGTTTAGATATAAGGCCCATGTTCTTCAGACTTCTGGCATTGAACATCGTTCCAACCCGAGGTTCCAAATCTTTGGTGATCTGAGATTCTATTAGAGAGTCTATCATATTACTCTCCATCCGAATATTTGATATCATGCTTCCAAGGGGAATCCAATTCCTTATCTTCTTGCTTCCATCCCTGATTTTCTTCACCATGTACCTTAAGTATTGAAAGAGGAGTGAAGGGAGGTCCACCTTTTTCCTAGAAGAAATATTGTATAGAACATATTGTTGGTCACCATCGATATAGTCTGCATAATTCGTCAGATTTATGTGAGGAACATATCCCAGAAGAATTCTGGCCCAGATCCTTAGATGAGGTAGAAGATCCTTCGTCTTGTTGGAGTGAACTCCAAAAGTGAAAATAACTTTTGAAGTTTCAATGAGATCAAACCTTTTCTCCACCATATGATTACATCTCATTCCATGCCCATCTTGTTCAATGCGTTTAGAAATTAGTTTCTCAGTTATGACTATTTTCTTTCCCATAACAAAGGAAGTAACTTGAAAAACTGAAGTCTTGGCATGAGTCCAAAATCCTCTAACCGAATGAAAGAAAGTTGGACCTTGAAGATAATCAAAATACTTCTCCTAGCCTTGAATCTTTACAACACTCAAGAGGTCAAAAACATTGTCTTTTAGATTCTCAAAATTAACCATGAGTTCACACAAAACTTCCAATTCATTTACAGGATTAGTTAAGGTGAGTTCAGGAGTCTCATAAGGTTCTTCAGAGAATACATCTTGAGTAGATCCGAAGAACTGGTTTGAAGGAGATGAGGAGTTTGTTGTTGTTGTTGTGATGACGAAGATGAACCACGAACAACTATTTGAGTTGTTGAAGCAAGTTGTTGTTGAGCTTGTTCTTGAGATTATGCCATTATTGATGAAGAATAAAGGTTTGAGCTGTAGAGAATTTTTAGGCTTAAAAGAGAGAAAGTGTAGGAAATGAATGTAGCAAAAGCTTGTGAAGTGAGTGAAGTGGGTTTATATAAGGGTTTTGCAATCATGAATAAAATCTTGAACAATGCACAAAATATGACAAGGGGTAAAGTGTGAAGATTTTACCTAATCCCAAGAAATTTATTCACCCAATGTGTCACTCAGTCGTTTAGAAGCAGTTCAATTTTATAAGACAATTGTCTTTAAAACTGTCCCACTAACCAAGACTGTTTGACAGCTAATTAATGCAAAAACTATTCAGTATCCAGAAGATAGAACGCTTAACCAAACAAGTTTTGATTGGATACTTCTGAACTTATGAAACCTTCTCACTTTAGAAGACTCAAATGTTCAGAGTCAAAAATATCTCAGAGTCTCATTAAACCATTTTGAGTAATTAAACATTCTAAGATAATCATCTTTTTTCATGCTGTACATAAATCCATTTTAAAATTCTTTAGAATAAAAACAAATCTATCTTCAGCAAGGGGTTTTATAAAGATATCAGCCCATGGGTGGTTTATATCAATAAATTTTAAGTTTAAAATTCCCTTTTGAACATAGTCACGTATAAAGTGATGTTTAATATCAATATGTTTAGCTCTAGAATGTAAAATGAGATTCTTAGATAAATAAATATCAGAAGTATTATCACAGAGAATAAGAATGTTACTCTTATATATATGAAAATCTTCTAGATGACTTTTCATCCAGAACATCTAAGTGTTGCATCCAGAAGCGACAATGTATTCAGCTTCAGCATTTGATAATGCTATGGTTGATTGCCTCTTGCTGGACCATGAGATCAAGTTGTCTCCCAAAAACTGACAACTTCCAGAAGTGTTTTTTCTTTCAAGTCTATCTCCAATGTAATCAACATCATAATAACCCACTTACTTGTACTCTTTTGATTTTCTATAACACAAGCCAAGGTTAATAGTACCTTTCAGATACCTGAAGTTCCTCTTAACGGTTGTTAAGTAGGATTCTCTAGGATCTAATTGGAAGAGAGCACACATACAGACACTAAATAAAATTCCAGGTACATAAGCCGTTAAGTATAAGAGAGAACCATTCATACCTCTGTATACCTTTTGCTCTACCTTCGTACTTACCTCATCCTTCTCAAGGATACATGTAGGATGCATATGAGTCTTTTCAATCTTGCATTCTGACATGTTAAACTTCTTCAAAAGTTCTTTAATGTATTTAATATGCTGGATATATGTTCCTTCTGGACTTTGATTAATTTTAATTCCTAGAAAGAACTTGAGTTCTCCCATCAAACTTACCTCAAATTCTGCCAGCATCGACTTAGCAAATTCCTTGCACAAAGAGGCATTAGCAGAACCAAATATGATATTATCCACATAGATTTGAACAACAAGGATATCGTTTTTGAATGTTTACATAACAAAGTCGTATCAACCTTCCCTCTGGTGAAATTATTTCCTAAAAGAAAATTGCTTAGTCTTTCATACCATGCTCTAGGAGCTTGTTTCAGATCATACATGATTTCTTAAGTTTGAAAACAAAATCTGGGTTTTTATGATTTTCAAAATTAGGAGATTTGTGTACATACACTTCTTAAGTTAAGTTAACATCCATCTGATACAAGATGATGTTATGATTAACAGCAAAGGAAATTAAGAGACGAATAAACTTGAACCTAGCAACTGGTGCAAATATTTCTGTATAGTCAATCCCTTCTTGCTGACTATAGCCTTGTGAAACCAGTTTGTACTTGTTTCTTACTAACTCTCATTCTTTGTTTACCTTGTTTCTGAAGATCCACTTTGTCCTAATGACATGAGTTCCTTTAGGTTTTGAAACAAGATCCCGTATGTCATTTTTGGAGAATTGAGTTCTTCCTGCATAGCCAGAATCCACTATGTGTCCAGAAACGCATCATCAACAAATGTAAGTTCTATTAGGGGCACAAAACCCAGAAGCGTCTCTTAGAAGGTTTGAATGAGGATATGGTTCTGACTGGTTCAGATTTATCTCCCATAATCAATTCTTAAGAGTGTGAGGATCTTTATTTGTGCTTCCTTAGAGGAGTCTGAATTTCAACAATTTCTGGTTGAGTAGCTTCAGAGTCTTTTTCTTCTGAAGTTTTCCCTTCAGAACCTGAATAGCTGATCTTCAGATCTGCAAAATTCTAACTATTATTTCAGAGCCAATGATCTTCCCTTTCTAATCACCTCTAAAACCAACGACGCCTTCATGCTTAAGTTACATGCTTTGGAACATATGCCTTTTTCCCTTCATGTGCCGCGAGCATCCAGAGTCCAGGTACCATGATTGGTGTCTTAACTGTACTGCTAAGGATGATTGTAACATAAATTATCTTATCTTTAGGTACCCATAACTTTCTGGGTCATTTTTTATTAGTCTTCCTAGAGTTTTTAACAAACTTGGGTTTCTGTGCAGGATAATCATACATGCAAGCATAGCTGAAACGGGAATGAGCTTTTTCTTTAGCCTTAGGTTTTGAAAAGGTTTTACGTTTAGGCACAACCCCATTTTGTTTGCCATAAGGGACAAAATGGGAATGAAGAGTTTTTGGTTTACCATCTTTTTCAGAAGTAGGTTCTTCATCAGAATCATAACCAATTCCTCTTGTTCTGTTTTTGCTTACGCCATAAATCATTGAAGTCATTATGATTCTATTTAGTAGTATTTGCATTTAATTCTGTAGTATTTGCATGCTTAGGTTTTTCAATTCCATCGTATTATATCGTTTATTCATTGATAGAGATTTATTGCGTAAGCATTAGGTTTTGTTGGAATTGGATGACTTGTTAAGCAAGGTTGTTGATTAATTATTCGGAAAAAAAATTGACCTTAAAACTCCATATATTGAATCAATGTGTAAACACTTCTTGTGCATTATGCAATTGAATCAATCCATACCAAACATTTCATCATATTGATCTTTGATATTTGTGAAACAATTCATGTTAAATTGATCAATATTTGAATAATATAATTTTCATTTTCGCATCAAACCTTCCACTTGCAACTAATATTTGAAAATAGTCTGATTTTGGAAAACGAAAGTTGAATTTTAATTTGGGTCTATTCACCCCATCTATACCATTTATCTACTTCCATATTCACACCCAACATCAATGACATTCAACAAAGCAGTTGCTCTAGAATGATTAAAATTACCTTTTTTCACTTGGATGAATGATGTCGTTAAAGTCTCTAATCAACATCCAAGGACCGTCAATTATGTTCCTCTAATCAATGAGGTGGAGCCACAAGTCAAGACGAAAGGTGTATACAAAGAGAAAGTTCCCAATGATAACTTGATAGTAATTGTATCTATAATGACATCATGCAGGACAGTTACAATGTTACTATTATTCTGCTTTAACACCCAAATGCCCATAGATTGACCACGCGCATCTACGTAGTGAACACTCACATTTCCATCTCTATGCCAGAAGGATTTAGTTTTATGAAAACCAATGTGTGTTTCCATAACAATTAAAAACATTGGAGAGTGTTTTCTAATCGCATCCACCATGTGTCTTTTAGACTTACTATTAGAGGCTCCCCATATATTTTCGGAGAGCACAATGACTTCTTTGAAACCTAACATAACTAGTCTAATTGAGGAACGTGACAAAGCAAGTCCCAGATATGTGACAATTTACATAGTCGTCTCCCATTCAATGGGAGTTTCACAAACAACTTTCTCTTCTTGAGTAGAACCCGCATACATAGCGCATTAGTTATTTTCATCTTCCTTATTTGTTGTTAGTTCAAAATGTAGAATATTGTATCGTGTGACAGTCTTCAAACCCAAATTTACTATGGGAGCGATGAATGGGGTATTTGGCAGTATTAGACACACCTATTTGTGTTGGATAGGAATTAAAAGTTGGCCCAATTTTGTGCGAATTCCCCCTAATAGCAAGATGTGGTTCAAAAATGGAAGACTTGGCCTTGGAGCATGGGTCCCCTCTTCGTGTTGGTTGACCCGCATCTGAGGCGGGTCCACTCTTATTAAATTATCGTTTCTCAGAAATTGTGTCAAGTTGATTTGGTCAAGCGATTTTGCTATCAGGGCTTATTCCTTGTATGGAAAATTCAATCCCCTTAATTTTATAACTCCTCGGATCTCTAGGCGCATTATTAGATAAAGATTTCTCTTGACCATAACTAACTATTTTCTTGTGTTTTTCCTCTACACCACCAACCAATCACCATGAATTGCATTTGTTTCTCAATATTCTCTTGATACAATTTCAACGCTATTATCGCCTACTTCCTGATGCAGTTCCATTAGTCTTTGCTCATGGGCGACATCGTTTTTGGAGGATCTCTTGGTTGCACCACCGTAGGAACGGCCGACCATATTAGGTTATTTGGTGCATTCTTGCAATCACTGGTGTGATGTCCATAACAACCACAACTGGAGCAAACAAAGTGAAGACCTTCATAGTGCATGTTGTACCAATGGCCATTAACATTGACCTTTCAGACAACCAACAATGTCAGATTAATCTGGTGTGTGTGACAAATTTTACAGATTTTTTCAGAAAAATCCAGAAACAAAACAAAAACAAAAAATTGAAGGAAATGATCATGTATTTACGCGCATTTTCGAAAAATGTCCTATTCTACACACATTTTATCGAAAATTTTCAAAAAGACTGATAAAAATATATGTAGATATTAGATTTAATTGAATATTTCGACAATACTAATAAAAAACAATTTTTATTAAAAGTCAAATATAAATTCAAAAATTATCGATATAATATATTATTAATTTAATACAAAAATGCTTACTTTTAAATATTCGGTAAAAACTTACAAAAAAATTGTGGCAAAAATTCTGAGTTTCCTTAAAAAATAACAATCTAAATAGTTAAAATTGTGTGAGGATATTTAGTAAAAGCTACCTATAAAATTGTAAAATAATTTTAGAACTTGAAGAACCTATTAGATATATAAATATTTATTTATAATCTTAACATTAAAGAACCTATTAGATGTATAAATATTTATTTTGTTTATATGCTTGAGTTGTGAAAATTAACCATAATCTAAATGAGTTGTTCACTTTAGAGGAACATATCAAAACACGAAGTGAGGTGCTTTGGTGTCTTCATATCCATCCACCACCAAACAAATATTATCTTTTTTCTTCATAATAAAAATAAAAGTATTCTCTCTTCCAACACCAACTCAACCAAGCTTGTGTCTACCACAGGAGGAAGGAACCATGTCATCTATGGTTGCAGGTACCTCATCTTCATTATCTGCCACCTTCCCCACAATCAAAAACCCTCATCTCACACCTCCATCCCAGGTACTGTTCTTTTCTTTGCATGATTTACAATTACAATTTAGAATCACGTCTTTTGATATATTTTCTTAATTCTTGCATGTGTCTGTGTGTATTTGCAGAAAACTTCTTTGCTTGGCCTCTCGCTTCACGAAGCCAAAAGAGGTGTTTCAGCATCTTTCTTAAGTGACAACAAAAATGGCTCTTCCTCCATTGCTAGAAGGAGACTTGAGATAACTGCAAAAACTGCCGGAGCTTCAAAGACAATTGAGGCTGAAGTTGATAAGCCACTTGGTCTCACTTTAGGCCAAAAGAGTGGCGGTGGCGTTGTCATAACTGTCAGTATCTTGCTCACTTTCTCATTAATTCAATGTAATTATTGATCTCGTTTCATATAGCACCGACTCTTCAGATTAAAACCATGTGTCTGATTCATGTGATTACATTCATATATTTTTAGTGATGTTGATGTGTCAGATATTTGATGTCTGTGTCATGTGTCGGTGTCTGACACCAATACATGTCCGATGTTTGAAGGGAATGATTTCAATTTGTGAATGAAGAAGATTATTATTTTGATTAGGCTGTTGAAGGTGGGGGGAATGCAGCAAGAGCAGGGTTAAAGTCAGGTGACCAAGTACTTTATACCAGCAGTTTCTTTGGAGATGAATTATGGCCAGCAGATAAGCTTGGATTCACTAAAACTGCAATCCAAGCTAAGCCTGATTCTGTCTACTTTGTTGTCAGCAGGTAGGTATTTTCTTGCCTTTTACTAATGAAAGTACTAGTAATGCTAATAAGCTCAGTTTGCCATCTAATGAATTGTGGAACTCAATCTGTTTATCAGTTACATAACAGCTGCAATGGCATAACACTTAGAATATTTTCATGTTTTTGTTATGAAGAGGTGCTGATGTAGATGTCAAAAGGCTTCCGAAACGTCCCGCTCCTCCTCGCTTCGGGAGAAAATTGACAGAATCTCAAAAGGCAAGAATCATTTTTCATTATGGAATAATTTTCATTTCTGCCTATACCTTTTCTTTGCATGATTCAAATGGTTAATCGAAATCATGCAGGCTAGAGCTACTCATATTTGCCTCGACTGTGGATACATATACTTCTTACCAAAATCCTTTGATGACCAGGTAAGTCCGCCAGACTTTATTTCTGGATCTATATAGCACTGACACTTCAGATTGAAAATGTGTCAGATGTCTGACACACGTGGCCAAATTATTATTGTCTCTGGCAGTGCTTCGTAGTTCTTTGCGGATGATTTTTGTGATTTGAAGGTTATTTATGTTATTGCAGCCGGATACATATAACTGTCCACAATGTCAAGCATCAAAGAATAGGTTTGCTCCATATGATGTTAACACTGGAAGAGCTATTGGTGGGGGAGGGTTGCCTCCAATTGGAGTTATTATTGGACTCGTTGCTGGTTTAGGGGCTGTTGGAGCTTTGCTTGTTTTTGGTCTTCAGTGATAATATTATTATACATTTTAGTGCACACTGAAGTTTGTATCTTACAAACTCATTTATTGTATATGTGCAAGTTGAAGCTTTATGTATGAGATTGAGCATGTTCTGCAGAATGAATTTCAATCTATGAACAATTTGCAGAGCTAAATGTGATGATTATTTACTTGATAACATTGTCCATTGAAGTTGACCCCATTATCTTGTTGATCCTAAAGGGAAAATAATACACAACTAAGCAGGAGAATGGACCATAATGCCCTTTGATATTATTGTAAAGTAACTATTGATCACTCATATCGTTTTGAAGCAAAAATTGGATCAAATCACTGCAATAAAGTATCATATTGATAACCTTGTATCAACAAAGGAAGTTATGCCTCCAAAAAAAGTATATTTTAATTGGTTTTTTAAAATTTAGGCCCAGTTCTAAGTACGAATTCATGCGTGAAATTGCAAATTTTAAAAAATTGCAAGTCGTATAAAATTGCAAATCTAGTTGTTCAACTCTGTCTCAAGTCTGACTTCATAAATTGCTGACACGGTTTAGAACGGGAAAACACGAATTTGTGAACCATGTCATTTTTATTCCTTTTAACTTTAAATTCAACTGGTTTAATTCATGTTTCATAATGAAACCGGAGATATATGTAGATTAAATGGACTTGAGCTCTGATGCGGTGGAGTGAAGTTCTGGTGGAGTGAAGTTCTGGTACGGCGGAGCGGAAGTGGATTTATAAGGTTAACCCTTTAACGCTCAAGTTATGGTATAAGCGAGAAAATAGTTTAAGTGTGTGAATGAGAAAATACTTGACATTACGTCCATTGTGCTTCTGATGCGGTGGAGTGAACTTCCGGTACGACGGGGCGGAAGTGAATTTATAAGGTTAACACTTTAACGCTTAATTTATGGAATAAAAGAGAAAATAGTTTAAGTGTGTGAATTAGAAAATACTTGACATTACGCTCATTGTGCTTTATATAAGTTTTACAG
This sequence comes from Lathyrus oleraceus, assembly GCF_024323335.1. Lineage (NCBI taxonomy): Eukaryota > Viridiplantae > Streptophyta > Magnoliopsida > Fabales > Fabaceae > Lathyrus > Lathyrus oleraceus. The sequence continues at coordinate 489,787,726 of NC_066580.1, read as the reverse complement.
TTGAAATCGTCTCCATGTGATTCGTCGTTTTACGAGAGTGATCGTTCGATCAAATCCAACGGTGGAAAGTGTGTTGAAGGTCTGAATCTCGTGCCCTCAACTTGAGTGAAGTCTCACTTATTCTGCCGTCTTACATGTGTACACTTAGATATAGCCGTTAGATTTGTTTTTGACTTATTCTAATACATACATTGGTCATGCTTGACGATAGAGTTGACTGGTGTTAGCTTTATATATATATATATATATATATATATTAATTAGGGTTTAGTCATCTATCCAATAACAACGAATATGATTTTTTTTCATCCTTTATGATGTCATCATCACATAAATATGGTATCAGAGATAGAAATATCTCTTTGTTTTTCTCTATCTTTTTTACACGTGTAATTGTGCATGCAAGTCTTTGAGTTTATCTGCCACAACGCCACATGTCCATACATTATTGCGCCTCTACAGATTCCATATTATCTTGATTTTCATCAAATTACTGAGAATCAACAAAACCTTGCATGGAATCTGTAGAGGCGCAATATATATATAAAGTATGGAACGATGTATGGAATCTGTAGAGGCGCAATATATATATATATATAAGGGGATTTCAACAAAACCTCTTTCATCGTTCCTTGAAATCCCCTTATTTTCTCTCAATTTCGAGAACACCACATATAACATACCCCGAAAATCTTCCCCAAATTCATTTGTTCTTAATTGTTCCTTTTTCATAATTTCTTGCATCCTTCATCAAACAATCGAACCCTCATACGAATTAACTGACAACCCAAACTTTCTCCACAAAATCCAAGATTTATCCATCAAATCCTCAAGATTTGCTATTATTCTTCCAAACCCCAACATCTTTCTCACAAATTTTCCCTTTTTCCACCGTATTTCTCACCGCCAAAACCCTAATCATTCGATATCTTCATCTTTTCAACCTTGTTCTTCGTCCAATCGATCATGGCAGACCAACCCTACCTTGATTTGGCAACGAACCCCTATAACTCTTACAACATTCATCCAATTGAAAACCCAACCCTAATTCTGGTTTCTCTGCCCCTTGACATCAAAAACTACATCTCTTAGGCTCGCTCCATGAAGGTAGCTCTCATCTCCAAAAATAAAATTCATTTTATCGACAACACTTTCCCAAGACCTAACGTCAGCAACACTCTCCTAGATTAGTGGATTCGCTGTAACAACCTCGTTCTCTCATGGATTCAACGATCCGTCTCTGAAAACATTGCTCAGTCTATTCTCTAGTTTGGCAATGCTTCAACCTCGATATTCATTGTATTTAACTTGTGTTAATCTGCTTTCTTAAAAGCAATACTTCAAAAATAAAATTCATTTTATCGACAACACTTTCCCAAGACCTAACGTCAACAACACTCTCCTAGATTAGTGGATTTGCTACAACAACCTCGTTCTCTCATGGATTCAACGATTCATCTCTGAAAACATTGCTCAGTCTATTCTCTAGTTTGGCAATGCTTCAACCTCGATATTCATTGTATTTAATTTGTATTAATCTGCTTTCTTAAAAACAATACTTGTAAACACACACTTGTAAATCTCACAGTTATTTGAGTGGTTTCTGAAGGAAAATTGCGATTCAAAATGCAGCGAAAATTAAAAAAAATTCTTTAGTGATCCTTACGAATGAGAATGATCAGTGATAGAAATCGTTACCTCTTGTGGCGATTGAAACCTTTGATGCATATCTAAGGAGTGATCACGAGCGTTGAATGGTGACAACGCCTCTACTCAGTCCACGAGAACGAATTCCTCCAGTCTCAGTGCTAGCTGCTACGAATGAAGGCTTTGAGAGAGAGAGTGTGTAACACCCACAAATTTTAAGATATTTAAAGTATAAATATTTGTCTCAATAACTTTTTTGAATTGTTATTTATTAGATGAGTTATTTTATGTGTAAGAAATTTAAATAAAATTTTAAACCATCAAGTTTATTAAATTAGTATACGTTGTGTTTATTTATTCATGAGATGGAAAATATGAATTCTACAATAATTGACTTTTATTTAAATTCAAAGATATCCACGGTATGTATTTTATTATTTTAGGTGATACAATATTTTTCCTAACATAATACATTATTTGATGAGTTATTATATTATGATAAATTGATTTAATTAGATTAAAAATATGTATCTTTTTCTCAAAATGATTTATTTGTACTTGAAATTAGAATTATTAGAATTCTTAGAATTATTTTACAAATGATTAATTTAGTAAATTAAAACACCTTTTATTTTATTTAAGTAGAAGTACATAATTTAGTTTAATTAATTAGTGATAATCACATATTTTAATCACTTAGAATAGTTAATTTAGTGAAAATTGCATATCTCTATTTTGATTGAATAAGTAAAAACCATGTTTTATTCATTTATTTAAATTAGTCAATTTGATGTGAATACAATAAATAAACAATCAAATTATTCACAAGTTTAAGTTTAAGGGAAAACAAATAATCTAAAACTTGAGAATATGTGTTGTTGTGAGTAGCATTTCATAAATTAAGTTTGAATTAATATATTCAATAGGTCCAAAATAAAAGAATACGTATCTTATTATTTCCTAATTTAAGTTTGAAGGAATTAAGTAGTGCATATGCTATTATTATATGAATTATGAATGGACAATTATGAGTGAGGAAAACAAATGGATATATATATATATATATATATATATATATATATATATAGAAAAGTAACTTGAAACATCATAGGAGTGAGAATGATCAATTCTTAAATAGATGTGTTATGATCATTAGGAATTGAATAGTTATAATAAAGTAATATTGAATTAATTTAATGAAATGATACTATACACATTTTACTATCATAAAACTTATAATTAATTGATTAGTTTTCTCTAGTGCTTCTTTTATCAGATGCCACTCATATTCCTCTTCTTTTCCAACTTTCATTCCTATAAATACTCACAAACTCATCTCATATATCACATGCAAAAAGAAAAGAAAAATTACACAAATAAAATGATTACTCTCTTTTTACTACCACCTATCTTGCGCATTTCTACGTTGCGGAAATTCTTAATAAAATGAAGTACTAAGCACTTGATCGTTTAAAATTAGAAAGCGCACAAGGTAAGAGTTTTTTCCCCATACACTCATACTATGTAAGATTATGTTGTGAGATGATATTAGAATCTTTGTCAAATTAAAGTAGTAATAATAATAATACATTTATAAACAAATAAAGAAAAAATAGTAAAATAATAATACTTTATGATTTGATTAATACGTGTAGATTTTATTGTTAATTGTGGTTTAAATTAATCATCATATTTAATTTTATTTTATTATTATATTATTATACTTTATTTGTATGAATCAGATTAATAGTAAGAGTGTTATAAATTTTAGCATAATATAATAAAAACACAAATCAAATCTCCTTACCAAATGACATAGTAAATTCTATGATCTAAATTATTTTGTTACTGTTACCATATTAGTATCATTATTGTTGCTAATTAGTCACTGAATTTCAACTATGTGTCCTTTAAAACTTTCACTATGTAAGTACTCTTTTTATCTTAATGTGTGTGTTTTTTCTATTTTTTTGTTTTCTGTTGGTGGTTGACATACTAGGAAAATATGATATAGTAATATCTACCTGAGTCAAAATATCATTTCTGTAAATAAAAAGGAAATTGATGGTATTAGAAAGAAAGAAATAAACAAGTATATAAAAAAAATACATAAGATCTATTTATTTTCATAGAAAATATAAGATAACTAATATAATCATTTTATTTTATATATATTGCTATGGTTAGGCACGATACCGATCTTTGTGAAATAAGTTATATTTTCCTTTTTCTATGTAAAGAATATATGTGAAGAAGATAAGTTATGATACTTTGTGGTCACATGTGTGATTTGTCGGAAATGATTTTATTTATTACATGGACATGCATCATATATGATATGTATAGAGGTGTCATTGTGTTAAGCCTTTGTGTCAAGAATGATGTTTTTCGGCCTTTGTGGTAGTTTTCCCATTGGAATGGGTTTTATATTGACGCTTTTCGGTCTTTGTGGCAGTTTTCCCATTGGAATGAGTTTTATATTGACGCTTTTTGGTCTTTGTGGCAGTTTTTCCATTGGAATGCGTTTTATATTGACGCTTTTTGGTCTTTGTGGCAGTTTTCCTATTGGAATGAGTTTTCCTATTGGAATGAGTTTTATATTGATGTTTTTCGGCCTTTGTGGCAGGAGCCTGTGTGACAGTTTTCCCATTGGAATGAATTTTATTTATCCAGATCATTTATGTCATATGTGTCTCATGTAGTTGTTATGGTCACATTGCATTTTATATGACATAAACAACCGTCAAAATTAATAAGTATATTTTGAATTGGTGAAGTTTTGTTATTATTTTATTACATTTTCTTATGGTGAATATGACTCAATATGGATAAGGAAATTGGCCCTTTATAATTATGATTTTAGGTACGAAAGGAAAAAGGAATTATTGAATATGTTTCTTGAAGCGTGCACGGGGGCAAAGAGGGTTTTTTTCAAAATATTAGTACTTTATGTAATAAATGAAATATGATGGTAGACTATTTCTATTTCAATAAATCTTGAGACTTTTAAACTTGTTTAGAAATGCGGACATGAATCTTTCTACTAGGAATATTCGAACGAATTCTAAATTTTAACTAAGTTCACTTTCTCTTGTTATTTTATAATTATTTAAAAAAAATATACCCGTAAAATTTTAAATAATCTAAATATTACTAATATCTCGGATAAAAATTTGGGATGTTACAGAGAGAGAGAAACGAAATTTCATCTAATCAAATGCTTCTGCACAAGGGTTCTATTTATATAATCACTTGTGTGAGATGCAAACTAAAAAGTCCACTTAAGTGTATGTGGCTCATATCTTATGATATACCAAAAAATTACTTAAGTGTGTGGTACCTTACCACATTTCGTATTCTACTTAAGTGCATTGTACCTTACGATGTTTCTTATTTACTCTATCTCTTATCAATCCGTTCTTTTTGTGTGTGGCCCTGTAGGTTTTCGCGACATTGACAATTATATTAAATCACATATTTAACATAATAAACAGTGAACGGTATCTAGCAACACATCACTGCTACTCAAGACACGGAAATTCCACATGATCTGACAAATCCCTTTTTGTGATAATACTTGTGTGTACAATTACCCTTTTTACCCTTATGTCTATATTGAGCACAAGGCATAGACTGTGTCATCCTTGTCTTGTTCAATATTGGGCTCTTAGACATTTATCTTGTTACGCGGGATAGGCAAATTCCATCTAGGTCACTCATGTCCCTCAGCATGCTTCGTGGAGTACCCATCAACTGTCTTTATGGTTATCCAGTTACAAACAATGTTTAATCAGTAATAAAGCACTTGACTCTACATCTAAGGTCCATAGTGGTTTCAGGTCGAAGGATGGTATACACCACTATCACCATGAGAATAACTTATGACACTTTGTGTAACACCCTAAACCCCACACATAGTTTATCGTGTAAATTAAATATAAAATAAAATCACGTATGGTGTCAGACATTCATAACACACATGACCTGCTCTGTAACATAGGTTTAAACAGTAAATTACAATACACACATTTGTAATAAGGATGTTTACACGACATCCCACTTATCTGAATAATACCTGGGATGTTTACACGACATTCTTCTCATCTGACCGATATTATATATTCACAAAATAAGACATTCATAACTTTCACTGCATGCTCACTTCCATTTTAAAGTATCTTCGCAACAGAATTCTCATCACAATTATGGAAGATAAAACAAGTAATAACATCTAGTCTCAACTTCAATTGTAATAACAAAATAAGAGAGTTCTAATCAATCAACTCAACATCTTAAGAATTCTCAACAACAAAATTAGTCTTATGACTTCAACATAATCAGACATAAGGAATAAAATAAGCGTTTAACCCAACCCGATGTTACATGATCAAAGCAAGGTACCACTAGTAAAAGCGACAAAATAAAGAAGTAATCCAAGAGCTACCTTCCACTTACTTCAGCAATACTACTCTTGAGTATCTGCACGATGCCCATGTAAAGGCAACATTCAAACAGAAGGGGTGAGAATTCATTTCAATAATAACAATATAGAATGAAGAATATAGTACAATATCTACACAATCATGCACAATAATATATCACATTCTTACATCCAAATCATTATCAACATCATACACGAAAACATCTCAATTATCATCAAGATCATACAAAACCACATCTCAATTATCATTAACATCATAAGCAACAACATCTCATCCAACAACACATAAATAGCAACCAATACAAATGCAACACTTATTCAATGTACTCAACACCGATTCGACATGCATGTGGTACCAAATATGAACATTCAAGTTCATCTCACTCCATGATCCCCACCATAGGATCGATTCCCTCTTGGAACCGGAGCACACCTAAATCGCTACCATCACCATAGGTAACACTTCACTAATCCCCCATAATAGGAATTAGCTACCCATACTCGATCCATCACAATGTGATCGAGGCTCACCAAAACTCGTTACATCAACATAGGTAACGCTTCACTAATCCCTCATAATAAGAATTAGCTACTTGCACCCGATCCATCACCATAGAATTGAGGCTCACCAAAATTAGACTGAAGTCTGTACACCAAGATGCATGACTCTCAAATAACATGCATTAACACCACAAGGTTCACCTAAAGGATCCCCACAGACATCTCATCATTTATGCTTCACACCATTCATCATGAAACAACCAATTCATGTTACCACATGAATAATATCAACAAACATTAGTAACTCGTCAACATCTTAACATCATCGACATAACAACATAATTATCACATCGCGGTATTACAATAATACAACGATTCATTAACCAAACATATAAACCAATATATTTATTAACATATTAGGCATGTTAATATTATTAAAACATCTTAACAATCACTACCATGTTATAGGTATGAGCATTAGCTTTATAACGCTTCAAACGACATCAAAATCGGACTTACGGAATAAAAGTTATGACCAAAATCGTCGGGATATGTCAACAATTCATTAACCGAACGTATGAACAAAACTTCATAAATACAATAGGCTTAGGAATAATACTTAAACAATTTACTTATCACCATCGTGTTATATCTCTAAGAGTCAACTTTCTAATGCTTCAAACCCCAACCCAAAATGATTCACGAGTTGAATGTTATGATCAAAACCAAGCATGAAGACGTTACTAAAAAGTTATTATTTTCTAAAATTTCCAACATAATTTTCATCTTCTTCAACCCCAAAAACTTCCACGAAATAATCACCAAAATTATTGTATCCCTGAAACAAATTTATAACCCTCTATTTCAGATATTCAACGCTTCAAACGGCACTCGATTTGGACTTACGGATCAAAAGTTATGGCCAAAACGATTTCGACCGAAAAACACAAAAAATGCTCCCGCGCACTGAGCACGATCGTGACAGACAGAATGCAAAATTTTCTGTGTTTTTCATCGTTGGAAGTCTTCCGGACCTCCGATTTCGATTTCGTAAAAAGTCAAACGCTCAGAAAATTACAGCCCATGCAATAATCTAATTATCTAAAGTTAATTTACAGTTTTAACACAATTAAATCATCTAATCATTGTTTTAAGATTATGCCTAAAACCTTCAAAATTGTTACAATGGTGAATATAAGTACAATCATCAAAACAGAAAAATACACGCACATAAGGGACATGAAATTCATCATATAATCACCATATAACAACCATCATAACATCCAAATTCAAAATTATGAATCAAAACACCCAACCCTAAGGAGGTTAAGGATTCCTCCATTTTACCATTCTACCATATCAATTACTATTGGAACAAATTCTCACCCTTACCTGAATTCCTTGCAAAAATTATGAATTGAAACCTTCACTCTCTTCCCTTGATCACCTTTTCTATTGCCTCTTTGCTCATTTTTTCTCAAATGTCATGTAATGTGAAAATTTCCTTAAACCTAGGTTTCTCTTAACTTTTTATTTTTAGGGTAAACTTTTCCAAATCACCAACTTGACCCAAACTTAATTATCTCATATTCTTTCCTCCCACTAACTTTCTCAATTTCTCATATTTTCCCCAATTATTCTATCTTCACTAATTAATATAATAAAAATAAATAAAACATTTTTTTAATTATCAAAACAATTCTAAATTATTCTACTTACTTCTATCATCTCTCTATACCCCTAACTCAATGACACATACTCCGTCAACACCCAGCCATACAATAAATCATCAAAATCCATAATTCAAACAACTAAAGTATAATAAAATATCTAATAAAAAATTGGGGTATTATACTTTGCATAATATTCTATGTAGTATTCTCATAGCGGGTCAATCTGGTATAAATATTACTCCTAATACCTATGTTTAAGACTTGATAACTCCTTATCCATGATCCATGAGATGTGATCATCAGTCTATATACATAATAGTCTTAATGCTTTAATATTATCCCATTTCACAACAAAGCTCGACTACAGATACTTTAAGAACAATGTCCTTATGTTTAATGAGATCTCATGATTAAGTCACACTTGATACATTAAACGGACTAGCTATTCTAAGGACTTTATTAAACAAACATAATAAAGAAAAAACCTTTTATTATTAATAAATAATTCGATACAAGTACCAAAAGTATTGGCCTCTAGTGATTACACCAACAGTTTCCTTGAGTGACTATGTTTTAGTCAGATAGACTCAATAAGACAAAGACAGTTTTTCTTTGTGGTGTCTATAATCAATTTCAATTATAGTCAATTAAGTCCTTGTTGGGAAGGAAAAATCACCTTGGTATGGTGAACTGGAGGTAGCTTCGTTAATAAAGAACCAACATAAAAATAACCTTGTTATTTTTCTTGTTCGTGTTATTGTGTGGTTGAGTTGGTTTTGAAAAAGCTTTTGTTCTTAGAAACCTAATTCAAACCCACCATTTCTTGTGTTTCTTGCCACCTTCAAGGACATGTTGTTTTTCTAGGGGGCACACTTTCCCTCAGCACCTTGTAAGGAATGAGGTTTTTTAATGAGGCTCATCATTCCATTATTTCTTAAGAATTTGCATTGTTGTCTCCTGTTTTTACAAGAACCCTAAAGGGTTTTAACAAGACCATCCTCTGAGGAGATCGAAACGATGGATCTCCAAGAGGGATCTTTGTCACCCTTGGAGGCAATGAATCGCTAGATCCCTAAGATGGATCTTTTTCGCCCTTAGAGGAAATCAAATGTTGGATCCTCATGAGGGATCATTGACGCCCTCGGAGGAAATACAATTCTAGATCCAAAGGGAGGGATCCTTGTTACCCTTAAAGGTAATCAAATGGTAGGTCCCCACGAGGGATCCTTGCCTCCTTTACAGGCAGTCAAATGTTGGATCCCTAGGAGAAATCCTTGTCACCTTTGGAGGCAATCAAATGTTGGATCCTCAAGAAGTATCCTTGCCTCCATTCAAGGCAATCAAATATTAGATCCTCAAGAAGAGTCTTTCTTACCCACAAGACGGTCGAATTGTTGGATCCACATAAGGGATCTTCGTTGCCTCTGAGGCGATCAAGAATATTGTATCCTTACAAGGGATACTAACGCCCACCAGGGCTTTTAATACAACAACACTAATAAGGAACCATATTCGTATTCCGCTTGGCGGGAGATGGCTTAGGTCCCATGTAGCAAGTAATTTCACCCAAGCATGAGTTGAAAATAGAATACAAGCATAACAAGGGCCCATGCAAATAAGAGTGTCATTCAAAAACATTAAAAAACTATAATATTACAAAAGAGGGATATTACAAGAAGGTCAAAATATGGGAAGCTACTCGTCATCCATCAACCGACCATCTTAAACCACCCGGAACAGATCCATCCAACTCAAATCCAGGTCCGGGTAGAATAAGGCTTCTTGTACTCTTGCCTTTTCAAAATGCTGGGTAGAGGCAGCCACAACCTCATACTTGAGAAATTATGTCGCCTCCTTCAGGATTTGTGCAGAACTAAGAGATTCCTCAAGCGATTTTTCTAGATGCTTCCCCTTGTCAACACGAGTCAGTGTCGTGGTAGCCATTTCCTTGGCATGCATCTCTAAAACAACATGCTCCTTTGTCAATGCCTTTACTGTCCTATGACGTTCTTGAATGCTTCTTATGACAAGGTTCATCCTGGAATGTAACTCTTGGATAATCCACAAATGTTTCTCCCTCTGGGCTCTCCCTATCAGAAGACACTACAACATTTGGACCTCTAATAGGTTCTCTAAGTGGGTGCAAGACTTGCCAAGAGGTTACTGGTAGTCGCCAGGAAAATTCTCCGAAAGAGAAAGGTGATTCTCAGAGAACTCCACTATGTTAAAGGTAGCATTATTCCACAGTTAAGTTCCAGGAGCTCTATCCAAAAGGGAAAGTTCACCACTTATTTTCTCTCTCTCATCTTCTACTTGTCGGCTTCCTAATGGTCTAGCAGGACACTCCTCCCGCCTCTAATTCTTAGGAGGGAAAGCTTCACCAGCACGAGATTTCTCGAACTTTCACTTCTCACCAACCGCGGTTAAATCCCTGAGGAAAGGCGACCATTTATTGTGTTGCTTGCATTCGAGTCAAACATCCCTTCCTATTGCCAAGCGAAATATAGGTCATATCCTTTGCAATAAAGGGTAGGTGTTGTTAATGCATATAAAATGGTAGATATGGGATTGGGTTAGAAGGTTCCTTTCACACCATAAAGCTTACCCAAGTATTTATCTACCCCACCCCATCTTCTTTGTCTCGGGTAATTAGAGTGCAAGAGTTTAGAGTCCAAAAGCAACTCAATATATGAATCACCTATTGTTCAAAGAGAGTAAGGCCACTTAATATATCCCTTTGATAAGCTAAGGATTCAATGTCCATGATAAAAGAAAGAGAGAGGCACCCATTTCCACTATAGTCACCATAGAGGCCCCGCCTCACCCTTTAACCCGTCTGAACCTATCTTTCCAATCCTCATAAGGGTCTGCATAGGGTTCCAAGAAATATATGCATGGTAGAGAGCATAAATTATCTAGCCACTATTGAGGAGAATCTATATGCTAAATAATAAAAGGAACACCCAAATATTAGGGGTGGGGGGGCTCATGTTAGAACAAATTATCTGGAAAGCTGTAAGAATGCTCCATATGTTAGGGGTGATCTGGAAAGGGGAGACATTGATAGCCTCTAGAAAGTATACCTCAAAAGAGGTAAAAGGGATCATAACCCCCAACTTATGGATAACAGGCATGTGACATTTAAAATAAGGAGAATATGACTCGCCCGCGGTGGGTAATATTGACTTTCTTCATCTCGGAACAGGGTTATATGATCACGTCCTCTTCTCACCATGTACTTGAAAACCCAATACCATGATGAAACCTATTGACCATGTTATAATTTAAGTATAGGGATGCAATGTCTCAAATGTTAAAACATTTGATTTTCTTCTTAGCCATAGCTTTTGATTAAAGGAAGGAGGATGGGGGGGGGGGGGATAACATCGTTTATGCCCTAGAAGGAAGAACGAATATCACAACCTTTTTTCCTATCTGAAGCTTTCCCAAACCTGTGTATTTTTCCCAAGGAAGAAAGAATAAAGAAAAAGGAAAGGGAAAATATTTCCTTAGGAAATGTATCAGCTTATTTTATAAAAGTCAAATAACACAAACAATGTATCCCTTCGAACCTTTTTTTCCAAGTGATATGATTTTAACAAGGACAACAACTTTTTATAATAACAACAATGATGAAAACTAATTAATAATGTCAACTAAGGACTTCTAGTAAGTCAAGCATAAGTTATTAAGTGAACAAAGATGCAAACCTAAGTATTAGGTTTTGATGGACTTGAATATTTGATGATGGCAACCAAATGGAATATAAGCTCAAGCCTCATCTCAAGTGAACTCAAGCAAGTGTCTACAAAAGAAAGCATCTGACAAAGCCTTGAAGTACAAGAAAGCCCTATCTTCATTAGTCAAGGAGGATACTTTGTAAAGTAAAAGCAAATTATCGTAAAAGTGCATGGCTAAATCACACACACTAAAACATATATTCTAACTGATTTTTCTCAAGAAAATATCTTCTAAAATGTCTTGAAGTTGTGTCAGATAAATTGGGAGTTGTCAAAATTGTTGTGGGTAAAGTTTTTTCTTTTCTAATCGATTGGGACATTTATCTAATCGACTAGCTCGGTTAAAAATTGAGTCCTAAACGATTAGGTCAACATCTTAATGATGTGAAACTACTAGATATCTATTATTTCCTATATTGAACTTACAATCGACTATCTTTGAAGTATCTAATTGATTGGCATTAGGTGTCAATCGATTAGAATGTCTTAAAAAGCATTAAAATCAATTCCCTTTTGAGTCAATCTCTAGCCTATAAATATAGGTCATTTCCCTCATTTCAAATAATCCAGAATCATATTTTGACATTTCTCACTCTCTCCCTTTCTCTTTAAACTTCTCTTTTACTTTATGTCACTAATATTTTAGCTGAAGTGCTTATGCGAGAAAGTTCTTTTGTGAGTGAGGATAAGTTATAATTATTGAATGGTAGAATTGTAAAATTCACCAAGGGAATTTTTAATTACACCTTGGTTGAATATTATCCACTTAGGGATTGTTTAGAAGCTAAACTCGTAAAATCTTTTGGTTTGGGAATTGTGTGATCGAGCCCTTATTTAGATTCGAGATCAACCTGTGCTAAAATCTCATAGGTTCTTGGTTAGATTCTAGTAAAACAAAGGTTAGATTAAAGCTTAGCCCGACATTAAAAGCTTGGATAAGGTTCAAGATTAGCTCGGTATTAAAATCTCCCAGGTTATTGGTTAACCCGTGTAAAAGCTTGCAAAATTTGTTTAGAAGCTTGAAGACTAACCGCTCCAAGATTCTGGTGGAAAGAAGACTAACCGCTTCAATCTACTGTATAGAAATAAAACTAACCACTTCGATCTACCGTTTGAAAGAGAAGACTCAAACATCTAAATTACCAGTCCTATTGTTTGGTTGGAAGTCAACCATTTTCCTTGTATAAAGGGGTTCGTGAGTATTACCTACTAAAAGCTCTCAAAGTTTATTGGAGGCACTCAAGATCAATTCTTGGGGATAGGAGTAGGTTTTTTTATTTTTGAACAAGCCTCTATAATTCCTGGTGTTCTCTCTTTCCTTTAACTCTTTATTTTTCGCAATTTATTTTTTACAATTTATTCCACTACTTAATGTTTAAATTATCTTCAAAATGTTTTTGAACTCTAATTATAATCTGGAAAGTTTTCTAAAACCAAATTTTTATGGACCATGCAATTCACCCCCTCTTGTGTGGGAAGTCACATGTCCAACATAAAGGTTCCCACACATTAGGGACGCAAAAAAGGGTTAGATTGATTTCCCTGGGAAAATCATCATGAGTTGCATTAAATGACACCCAAACTCCTTTCCCACTAAGCATTCAAGCTTTCATAATTGACTAATATTTTGACGTGTTTAAGGTCAGTCGAGTGATGTTTGACATCTCCCATTACCGATTTGGCTACTCAAGAGACATCTGGAAAAGAGGTGATGACTCACCATAATTAAAGGAATCGCCTTTAGTTTAGGGACTATCTCTCAATTAAAAGAGTCACATTCAATTAAGGGAATCACCCTTTGTCGAGGGACTCACCCCAATTGAAGGAATTGCCTCCCATTAGAGGAGTTGCCTTGAGCTGAGGGACTCGCCCCTGGATGAGGGAATCATCTTAGAATAAGGGACTCAACCCTGACCACAAAGCTCAACCTAAGGGAAGCTTGAAAACACTTCACCCTTTACAAGCCCTTGTGCTTGAGGGATTATGTAATGATATATTTATGAAAGTCCCAAATAAGGGTGACATGTGCTCTTCAATGGGTGACCACCCCATGAAGCGTTGCTCGAGGCGTGGCCTTTACATGGCATGTGAGTTCGTCCTTGAGGAAGAAGTGTACAATATTGTTATCCAGCCACTAATCGCATGAACAAAGTCATACCATGACTCTCTAAGAAATAGGCAATAAATAGTTTCCCCCAATCAAGGAGGAGCGGCTACCATATCTTGGGGTTTCCTAAACTTTAGGCCCAATAACCTCTATAATTACCTCAACCCTAGGGTTTGAGGAGACAAATCATAACATCGCCAAATACACACACATAATATAGAGCTTCTCGCCTTATGTGAGTTTGCTCTCTCCATAGCCAAAAATACCACCATACAAGGTCACTTACCATCGTGAGAAAGTCCTAAACCACCATAATTTAATAAGGCCTATGGTTATCTCCTGCCCGCGTAGGGATACCACACACTTATGTACTTTTTGACAAGTATAATTGTACACTATATTTTTTTAACCTAGGGTTACCGTCATTATGATCTTGTCTTTAGCACGATGTTAGGATAATATCGTATTTATTAGAAAGTCGCTATGAGTGATCCTCTTGGTTTGTTTTCACAAGTAAAATATTCATTCATACATATATACTATGTTGTGTAGGTGTCCATGGGGTTGAAGCCTACTGTGGTGCATCCATGGGGCTACAACCCATGATCCCGACAAGAGATCATTGTCTTATTAAATATCAACCATTGTTGTGAGATCTTTATTTGAAGAAACTTATTTTGTATCATTAATTTTTTGCAAAAATGTGTATTTTGTATTTCGTGAGTCCAATATCAATCATCTTTCTCTAAGTCATCAATTTCATTATCACCATAATCATCATTCTTCAGTGACATCTTCACTCTGATCAGCTTGCACCTGTTGAGCCTCAAATTTTTCACTCATCTCATCCTGCACATTATATGTCTCATTAAAATTGAAAGAAAGAAAGAAGGAAGTATAAGATGAAGAAAAAAAGGAAAGGAAACAACAAAGAAAAAGAGGCGTTACATGGAAATTTGCTTCACCGGAATTCTTCGTTAGAGCACCATTGCCCCGATTTGGTACCTCCATATTGAATTCATGCTTGTTTCTTGTTGATTTTGTTTTTTGCAGTTGCTCTAATTGTTTACCCTTTGCTAATTTTTCTAAATTGTACTTATTTTGGCCAAATTGTATGATTTTGTTTTTCTAGGGTTCATGAGGTTTAGGTTTGGTTTTGCATAATTTTGATTTTTATTGTTATTTTTGACACCGGAATCTTGTTTAGGGTGATGTTTTAGCTAGGTTTACTGTTGAGAGTTTTTGGATTTGGGCGTGGTTTGATGATTTATGGGGTTTGGACTCAAGAACGTTCAAGATTTTCTTGAGTTTGTTCTTCATGTTCATATGTATTTTGAAAAAAAGGAAGGTTTGATCTTAGAGAGAGGTAAGAGCATTTTAATATATATATATATATATATATATATATATATATATAGAGAGAGAGAGAGAGAGAGAGAGAGAGATACGCGAAATGAGAGAGGGAGTAGATTCACCTCTTTTTATCAAATGCATATTACGCTTCTAATGGCCAAATGGCGCCTCCATATCCATTTGAGCATGGCATTAGGGGGCCCTCTACAGGGAGCCCCACCTTAGTTCTTTGGATCTCGTTTGCTTGATCTTGATCTAGTGTTCCTGTTTCGTTTGATCAAAATTCAATCCAGACCATCTAATCACCATTCAAGGGCCACATGTGCATAGGCTCCTCTCACCCTCTATTTGGACTTTGGGCATCTCTCATTTGCTGATCTCACTCCTTCATTCAGTCTCACACCCCCTGTTGGTGTGATACATTTGAATAATGGGCCTCCTCTACTGGGCCTTGGGCATGCCACATAAACTTACTAAATGCACCCCTTTTCCTTTTTTATTTATTTATTTTAGTTGAATTGGGCCTTCAACCCAATATTCTTTTTTCTGTTTCACCCCCCATGCTAAGTACGCATCCCATTGCATTTTGGTTTTTATTCTTTTACTTTTGTTATTATTTTATTCTCTTTGCTTAATTACAACTTTGGTCCCCCTATTTTACTTTTTTTTTTGGTTTTGATCCCCCCATTTTAAAAATCATAGTTTTGGTCCCCTTAATAAGTTTATGCGCTGGATTTTAGTCCCCAAAAAGGGACCAAAATCCAACACAAAACTTAAAAAAGAGACCAAAATCGTAGTTTTTAAAATGGGGGGGACCAAGATCCAAAAAAGACAAAATAGGGGGACCAAAATTGCAATTAAGTTTATTTTCTTTTTTGTTCTAATACTTGACTAATTATTTATATTAGTAAAATAAAATAAAAATAATAATGAAGTCATTTTCAACTTTAAAATCAAACTTTTTTTTAATAAAGATCAATTCTATTTTCAAATTAAAAATCAACATATCATTCTTTACAAGTTAATCTAAACCAAATCATTCTCAAATAAAAAACCAAACATATTTCTCAAACTCCAAAAATAAAATCAAGGTTATTTTCATATGCAAACCAAAAATACTTTTCACACTTCAATCAAAATATTTTTCATAATTAAACCGGATAAAAAGTAATTAGGTGGAGGCAATATCATTCCTAGTCCCCGAGTATTTAGATACAAACCATAATAGTCTGCCTTTCGAGTGGTCGTCTTCCTCTAAAAAATCTAATACTCGATTCTTATTCAAACATCTTTCTCTCAATAAAATTGGATGTAAAGGGATTAGTTGGATGTAATATACATTCTAGTCCCAGAGTATGTGGATATAAGTTGTAATAGCTTGCCTTTCGGATACCCGTCTTCCATTCAAAAATATAATAATTAATCGAATTTAGTTCATGATTTCATGGATGAAAAATGATTAGTTGGAAGTAATATCCATCCTAGTCCCCAATTATTTGGATACAAGCCGTAATAGCTTGTCGTTCAAATGCTTTCCTCCCGTTAAGGAGTCATGACTTAATTCGCCTCACAAATTTCATAGATAACGTAGACGAACAAGGATTAGTTAGACATAATATACATCTTAGTCTCGGGGTATTTGGATACAAGTTGTAATAGCTTGTCATTCAAATGCTTGTCTTTCACCCAAAAAACAAACTCAACCAATCAAACGCATTTTTCCCAAGCACAATCAAAATTTTCATAAATGAACGGTGTTTTATCCATTCCCCGCGATACACAAATAATTCTTCAGCCTCCCATGCGCGAGCAACAAGCAATGTTTAACCGCTCAAATGTGATCCAAGCAATTTGCACTCTAACGCGATATATCAACAAATGCTTCATCCTTCCGTGTCCGAGCAACAAGCAACGTTTAACTGCTAGAATGTGACCTAAACATCGTTCACTAAAATTAATCAACACACAAACATTTTCTATAAAGAACTACGTAACTTTAAATTCCTTATCACACAGGAGGATACGTAAGAGCAAGATTCGACACCTTGTCAAACTCTATAATAAAAAAAAACCTTTTTAATTATTTTCTCCAAGAACCACGTAGCTTTAGGTTTCCCATGACACTTGGGGATACGTAGGAGAAATATTCACATATTGTCAAGTACCCTAATAAAAAAACCTATTTTTAGTCCTTTTCTTTTCACGTAAACACTTAAATATTTAGAAGAAATCAAATAACGTACACTAACACTCATATTTGCAAAGTTGATTAAACGGTTGCCGTTGAGTAGTCCTGATATGTGCAGTGCTAATACCTTTCACACGCATAAATGACTCCCAAAGCCGAATTTGGTTAAGATGACCATATTTTTTTCTTTTAGGATTTTATTAATATTTCCCCTTTTAAAAAACAAACTTCGGTGGCGACTCTGTTGTTATTTTGAGCAATCGTATGATTGGGTATTTTTTGGACCGCGACACTAGCAATGTTTTGAATGAAAATCAAGTGAATTACACTATCACTAAAAAATAATTGTTATGCGTAGTATTTGCATTAGAAAAATTCCGTATGTATCTAATTGGTTCGAAATTTGTTATTTATACAATTCATGCTTCTTTGAAGTACTTACTACGAATGGTTATTCCAAGCCCAGATTGCTAAGATGGATACTTCTGTTGCAAGAATTTGATTTGGAAATCAAAAATAAGAAATGAGTTGAAAATGTTTTTGGTGACCACCTCTTGATACTGGAAAATAACAACGTAACTAAGAAATAAAATAACATACCTGAAGAAATTCGTAATGAGCACTTAATGGCAATCAACGAGCGAACTTGGGTTGCTGACATGGCAAATTATAAAGCTACAAATGTTGTACACGAGGAGTACACTTTGCAACAAAGGAGACACTTTTATAGATAAGATAAAGTTTACCTTTGGGATGACCCCCATCTGTTTAAAATAAGTCCATATGGGTTGCTTCGGAGGTGTGTTGCAGGCATTGCAACAAATAATATTATGTGCCACTGCCACAACTCAGCTTATGAAGGCTATCATAATGGGGAAATGATTGCAATTTAGGTGTTACAAAGTGGTTTTTGATGGCCAACATTGTTTCAAGATTGTAATGCTTGTGTATTGATATTCCTCGAATATAGAAACACATGAATACTACAAAGAGAGACAAGATGCCCCTTAATATCATGGTGGAGGTAAAACATTTCGATTGTTGGGGAATTGACTTTATGAGTCCTTTTCTCCAATATAACTCTAATATTTATATACTGGTATGCGTTGATTATGTTACTAAATAGGTTGAAGTTGTTGTGCCTAGTTCTAATGATGCTCGCACTATCACTGAATTTTTGAAAAAGAATGTTTTTCCTAGGTTCAAAGTACCTAGAGTATTTACCAGTGATGGGGAGATGCATTTTTGAAACAAGTATTTGGAAAGTGTGCTAGCAAAGTATAATGTGAAACATAAAGTATCCACACCTTACCAACTGCAAACTTGCAGACATGTAGAATTTCCAAACAGACAAATTAAATAGATTTTAGAAAAGACAATTGCATCATCACATTAAAACTGGTCAAAGAAGTTAGATGACGCTCTTAGGGCATATATAATGAATTTCAAAACACAATTGTAATTATATTTGTATCAATTAAGCGTATCACATACTAGTGGAATTAGAACATAAGGTGTATTGGACTGTTAAATTTTTTAATTTTTACAAGAAACTTTTTGGAAGAAAAAGATTGCTTAAGTTGGATGAATTATAAGAGATACGAATGCAAGCTTATGAAAATGAGTTGATCTAAAGAGAAATAACAAAAAGATATCATGATAAGAACTTGGTAAAGCCAGACTTCCAACTTTACAAGTTCTCCTTTTCAATTCTAGAATTAAACTTTTTCTAGGAAGTTGAAATCAAAATGGTCATGATCGTTCATTATTGTAGAAGTATTCCTGAGCGGTGCTATAGAAATCCGAAAACCAGATGATACATTTAAATTTAAAGTGAACGAACATCAGTTGAAATAATACTTTGGAGGTGAGATACCTACGACAAAGGGTTCACTTATGCTTTCAGAACCTTAGAATGCCGCTGTCAAACTAGTGACGATAAATAAACGCTTAATGAAAGGCAACCCGTCAGATTTGAAAAACATTTTGTAAGTTTAAATGTTAGTCATTCACAAGTTAGTTTAGTTGATTTTTTAAGTTCTTCTTATTTTGGTAATTCGAGTAAGTTTTAGAGTGTGAAAGTGTGGACTTAGAAGTATTATGGAAAATGAAGGGAAAAAAGAGTTAACCTTTGGAAAAATCATGCCACAATACTAACGTATCGCAACACGAGAGAAGTTACACTGCAGCGTGATAAGGTTGGGTCGTGGCGCGATACCACATGTTCCCAACTACTGATAAGTGAGATACAAATAATTGTTGATCATCATGGCATGATGGGAGATATATCACGCTGCAATGGCATCAAATCTTGGCTATCAATTGTAACTCTAGGTCGCTTTTATGTGCAGCCTCCATGTTATATTCTAATTCCTTCTTCTTATTTACATGAAGTTACATTGCATTAAATTTGTGTTTTCTTTCCTTAGTTGTGGTGTTATTTTATTTTAGTCTTTGTTGTTTCAAAGCTAATGATACCTAAGCATAAATGAGTCATTGATCCATCACAATCAATCACTCTACAATAATCGACCTTTCCAACGCATAATTTTCTCACTCTAAAACATGTTGAAATATTTTTAAGATTAAATAAGTTCACCGTGTGTCTGAAAGGGCATTTGATTTACAGAAATTGGAAGATTACGAAGATTGACACAATCATTTTCAATGCTTTCCCTATTTTGTAAACTGCATGTTCTTTATTTAAGTAATAAATTTGTCATGTGTTTTTTCAGTGAGTATTATCTTGCCATACCATTGACTAAAGAAGAAAGACACAAGAAAAGAAAAGAAAAATGCAAGCAGAATTCGAATGAAAATTGCAAATGCGAATTGACAACAATGGAAGAGGGGTGATTTTTCAAAGTTCTCATGCTCAACCTCCAGAGACCTCAACAAGTAAGGTTTGAGGTAAAATTTTCCACTTTTTTTTTTCAGTTTCCTTGTAATGAGTGTCCATATGATTATATATCTACTAGAACCTGCATTGTTTATGAATTGTTATCTGTTCATTTGATTACACATTGAGACATATTTTTTGTTTTAAACCGTAGAAAGTTTCTTAGGCGTCCACTTAAATAATTTATCCTCTGTTAAACTCTTTGAGTCCGAGTCATTATTTTAGTGAGTTAGCCACATTATTAGCCTATTAACCTGAAATATTTATCTTTCCACCCTCTCTTTGGAGTTAGGTAGTTGGTATTCTAAGTGATACAAGAATCTAAGTTTGGGGTTGCTCTTAAAATTAGCAATGTTTAAGTTTGGGGTAGGGGTATTAGAAATCTCGAGTCATATAAAAGAATGGTGAAATGATGAAAAAGAAGCATGAAATAAGCAAATTGTTAAATTATAGCTTTTGAAAAAAAGAAGAGAAAAGAAAGAAAAAAGAACTCAAGTATAGTACCCAATTGTAATAAGGAAGGTAAGAAAGATGAAATGTTTAGAAAATTAAAAGGTGGTGAACTCCAAAGAATTAAGTCTACTGACAAAAAAAAGATGCTACCCTGACATAATCCATGTTACCATCTTGAAATTCCTCAAAATAGTGTTTTCAAATAAAATGTGATAGACTCTTTAGAAATTTCACAAGTTCATATGTATGATGTCAATTATGTGTGAATGATCGTACCAAGAGATTAGGAGATTATAACTTAGGATAGCGAAGTATACACCAAGAGATTGGGCATACTAACTTAGTTAGACCATCATGGTAATTGAATTAATAATCATAAGGATAGATAGATGCTAGCATCAAAAGAGACATACACAGGATTCAAGACGAAACTTAATCGCCTATCGCACCCTGATAACCTTTATATTTTTCTTTTTTGCTTTCAAACTCGAAAACCCCACATTGTTATTTTTAATTTGCACAATCGTACACTTTGTTAAATTGTAATCCTTTTAGAGACGATCTTTTAAGTATTACTTCAACACTATTGGTACACTTGCCGATTAGTCATTAGCATTCCAATGACAAGTCAGTTAAGGTTCAAGATAACTATAGTGAAAATAGAGATTAGAGATTGTATATCTGAAAAACCTTTGTTAAGGTATTTATACCTCGGGCTTAGTGCAACGGACATAATAAGTGAGCCTTATCTTATTGTGCCTTTGGGCGACACTAGACACATGGCAATTACAATAATCCAATTGGTACATTACACATATTAATTGCCACATATTATTTTTTTCCACATCAATGCTTATTATCATTAGAAGTGCTTCTAATTGAACCCATTTGAATTGTTTTTTTTAGAAGAGCAGTAACTGACATTGGTATAGCAAAAACAACCTTTGATAATTGCTTATTTTTACCAGCTAACTTATATATTGGCTCTAAATTTACGGTCTTTGAACTTTATCCTCTTTTCCCTTTTAGAAGGGAAGATAATGAAATATTTGAAGATGTTGAATTTGAAGAAGGTACACAAAACTAAACAACATTGATGATGAAGAGCCAATCAAGGCATTATTATTTATATTAGTATTTTTCATTTGAACAATCTCAAATAAACCTGAAAAACCAAAGTGATAAACTCTGTCCTTAACTTTGTCCCATTTCAATAATGTAATGTTGTGATTCCCTTGGTTTAACCAAAGTGATAACCTTGGCCTTTGTAACTCCATACTCAAAGAGTTGTTTGTTTCAAATTCAATTGAAATCTACATGAAATACATATGAACCAAATTATGGATGTGGAACTCCATGGAAGATTGTGACCTATTTCAAAGTTGAAGGTTTTGATATCTCTGAAAACCTTTGTTGCGTATTTCATATATAACGTGTTTGTTTCTATAAGTGTCTTTGGTGAAAGAGCAATGACCTTAACATCTGAATCTATTTAATGAAATTAATTTCCGTAACCAATTTGAAAACTATTGAAAAAAATACTTGCAAATTCTTGGATGAGCAATGATTTCCGTGAAATGATGCTGTCAAATTCTCTATCCTTTTAAACAAGCATTTCATCAAACACCTCAATGTATTATTTTTCCTCAGTCAACAACATTGGATTTAATTATTCGCATATTGTCAACATCATTAAGTTTGTGGGAGAAAAGAGAAATATGAGAGCTTTCTTCCATTGACAACAAATAGTTAAGATTGTTTACATTATTTGCAGACCACTTGTAGAAATTGAATTTTTATCAAGAATGACAATACGAATTATAATAAAAAATTACCATTAAGGGGGTAGTCAATGAAAAACAACTTCCGATTATGAGTCCCAAAGCTCTTTGAAAATTTTGGATTTTGTGGATTTGGGAAAGAAGATGAAAAACAATAATTAAAACCCATAAATAATTTTTAGTGACATATTTTTTTTATCGCTAAGTGAGTCACAAAATTTGGTCAAAGCTTTGTGGAATTCCACGTTAGTGTCAGATAGTCTGATTGGTGGACTTTGACTAGCAGAATGGACGGAAATGATTAACATGGTTCAGTTGTATAGTTAAGAGATTCAAATGATTATTTTGTATGTTAAGAAACCAAAATGAACCTGAGTACAATATATAAGACAAAAAATGACAATAAGTCTTATCATAACCAATACCAAATCATTTATTACTAAGATTCTTTTTAATTACCAATTCTCTTATTTTACCTCATTTGAAAAGGTAATTAGCCCTTATTTCAAATTCAAACCATCTTCTCACATTTTTCACTGAAAATTTATAACGTGACAATTTTTTAATAACATATAATTTATATTTTTCATCTGTAAAATTCTACGTATGTTTGACAAGTGTTACGTCATTTAAAAATGGACACATAAACAATTTGAACTTAAGTAAAAAATATAAAAAGAAGAACAAAACTGTTTGAATTTAAAATACATGAATTAATTCCTTTAATGTGATAAAATAGAGAAAAAACAAAATAAATCAAAAAATTATTAAAATTATATTGTATTTTGTTTAAAAAATTCTCTAATTTTAAACTGCAACTACATCTAATCAAATGACTATATAATAATTCTTTTTATTTAAAATCAAAAGTAAAAAAGATTGAATATCATATAAAAGAATTAAAAATTTTGTTTAGCATAATTTTATCGAAGTCATGTCAAAAATTGAATAAATAAATGAAGTAAAAGGATTAACAAGTTAGACAAGGTAGATTGACTCAGTTGATAAAATGTTGATTCACACTGAAAAAGAGGTCGAGACTTCAATTCCTGCTACTGATGTGAGGATCTTTCTCAAAGTTTAATTCACCTATTTTCTTTTATAAATAAAATAAAATAAAGAAATTGAATTATAAAGATAATTTCGATTGAAAAGAGAGGGAATGGAGAGAATTGAGAGAATTAGTTAGAGAAAAAAAGAAAGGTTTTTCACATGGAGCCCTTTGTTTTCGTCGCTTCCATGCTACCACTGCAAGTCAAGTCACCGAATGGAGGTGCATCTAAGACTCATAGGTCGTCGTTTCAGGATATTCTCACTGAAGGTCAAGGAGCCACTATTGTGAAGAAGAAAGTGGACATGATTGAAAAGGGACTTATGAAAGTCTCTCTTGAAGGAGGAAACTGATTGCTACCGAAGGTCACGATGAATGAGAAGTTTTTTCAAGAACTGCACAATCCTTGAAAGGAGGTGCTAGTCATTAAAGTCCTTATGAATAACATGGGCTATCATTTGATGAAGGACGAATTGAAGAAGATGTGGAAACTTACCAGAGGTTTTGAGATAATGGACATTAATAATGGTTTCTTTATGGTCAAGTGCGAACTGCTCGCAGATAGGGAAAAATTGGGTCAAAAGGCATGTGGATGTTGTTTGACCATTATTTGGCAGTGACTTGATGGACTTGAGACTTTGCATCTCCTCTCATAAAAGTGGAACTCTAGTTTGGATTCAATTTCCAGGACTTAACTTATTGTATTATGATGAAAATGTCATTCTTGGTTTGACATCTATTATGGGTATTCCTGCTAAGGTAGATACTAACACCCTGAATATAGAGAGGGAAAGGATTGTGAATTTATGTGGAGATTGATTTGACCTTTTCGGTTTTCAGAAAGTTCAATGTTAATGGCCACTGATACAACATGCAATATGAAAGGTGTTCACATTATTTGCTTCAGTTATAGCTAATATATGCATCACACCCGTGACTGCAAGAAAACACTAGATAATTTGATGTAGTTGGTCATTCCTACAGTGGCACAACCAAGAAGCTCGCTGGAAAACAATATTGTCCATGAGAAAATACTAATGGAATTGCATCAGGAAGTCTGCGACGATAACACTAAGATTGTAGCAAAAGAATATGGAGAAAGAAACACAGTTCATGGTGATTGGCCGATGGTATAAAGGAAAAGACGCAACAAAAGAGGCGGTTATGGTCAAGGGAAATATTTATCTAATAATGCCCCTAGAGATTCATGGAGTTCTAAAAACAAGGGGATTGGTGTTTCTTCAAAAGGAAGAAGCATTGACAGCAAAACTACTAGACCTAGTCATCTTGACGTGGTTTCCAAGAAAAGGTGATTTTATAAGAGGTGATCCACCCCAGACGTGAGTCAACTAACACACAGAGGGGACTCGCGTACCAAGTCTTAGTCATCCATTTTGGAACAACATCCTACTCCTAGTAGGCCTTCGCACAAAACTAGGCAAACTTTTAATTCTTATCTAGTACATAAGGGTGTGTATAGTACTACTAAATACACCTCTATCATTCCTATAGTAAAATTGGGTTTAGAGACAATCACATGATACAACATTCTACATGTTAAGCTGACAACAAATCAGACAAATAAAAATAAACAACGCGCTATGGATGAGGGTGATACTCAAAAAGAGGAAGTTGCTCGCGAAACTCCCATTGAATGGGAGCCAACTACATGTTGTCTCTTATCCGAGACTTGCTTTGTCACCTTCATCAACTTGACTAGTTATGTTAGGTTTTAAAGAAGTCATTGTGCTCTCTTGGAATATCTAGGGAGCCTATAATAATAAGACTAAAAGATAGATGATGTAATTGATTAGAAAACACTCTCCAATGTTTATAATCGTCATGGGAACACAAATTTGTTTTTATATGACCAAATCTTTATGGGATATAGTTGGATATGTGAGTGTTCACTATGTGGATGCGTGTGGTTAATCTGGGGGAGTTTGGGTGTTAAAATAGAATGATAGTAATATTGTAATTGTCGTGCATGGTGTCTTTATGGATATAATCACTATCAAGCTATCATTGGGAACTTCCTCTTGGTATGTAACTGGAATTTATGCTAATTCCGTGTATAGTTCTCGTCTTGACATATGGCCATAAATCATTGACCGGAGGAACATTGTTGACGATCCTTGGATGCTGATTGGAGTCTTTAACGACATCATTCACCCGAGTGAATAAAAAAGAGGTAATTTTAATCATTATAGGGAAGTTGATTGTTTGAATGTCATTGATAAACTAATTTAGTTGAAGTAGGCATGACTGGTGGGAAATTCACTTGGGATAAGCCTTGTACTGGTAATCTAATGGTCTATCACAAGCTGAATATGACCCTGGTTGACGTTGCTTGACACATGGCTTTCCCTTATGCATATGTTGAGGTGTTGTGCAAATTTTATTCTAATTACAACTCCATTCTTCTTAGACGTGGCCTTCCTCTCCAACACTACGGTCCACGTCCTTTTAGGTTTGCGGCAGCTTGGATTACTTATCCAAAATACCCTAATATAGTTAAGATTGATTGGGGGAAATCCCCATATGACATTGTAACTTGTCTCTAAAATATGCAACATGATTCTATTCCTTTTAATAAGGAAACTTTTGGCAATATCAGCAAACGAAACGACAACATTGAGAATAGGCTCAGGGTTATCCAACACTCTTTCAAGATAATCTTTTAACATGACTAGTTTATCTCCAATAAGAGATTTAATAAGAGTATGATAAGATCTTGGTGCAAGAGGAGATTAATTGGTATTGAAAGGCTATAGATGATTGGATTAAATTAGGAGATCGTAACACTGTTTTTTTTATACTAATATGCTAATAAGGTGGAAGAGAAATAAGTCCATGACATTCATCTTCCCAATTGCATTTGGTGTAACGAGGATACTATTCTCAGGGCAGAAACACCATTTTTAAAAAATGTTTTTTATTCCTTACATCTTCTACACTCCCCGCTAGTATGAGTGACTTAACTATGACGCCGATTCTTAATGAAAAAGCCCAACACTCTTTGACTCAACAGGTGATGAGGAAAGACGTTACTTATGCATTGAATCAAATGCACCATTTCAAAGCGTCTGACCCAAATGGATTATAGGGTATTTTCTTTAATTAGTTTTGGCATATAGTTAGAGATGACATTGTCCAACTTATATCAGATGCTTTTGTGACAAGTTGCTTTCACTGTTCTCTTTCAGAGACTCTTATTGCATTAATTCTAAGGTGAACTGTCCCCAAAACTTTAAGAAATTAAGGCCCATTAGCTTGTTTAACACTATTTACAAGCTTATTACGAAGATTATGGTTAACAAATTGCGTCCTTATCTAAATTAAATAGTTGGACCCTTCCAGAGTAGTTCTTTTCCTAGTAAAGGGCCAACGAATAATACCATTATCCTCCAAGAAGCAATTCATTCTATGTGTAAATCTAAAAAGTAAAAAACTGCCATGTTGCTCAAAATAGATCTTAAAAAGGACTACGACCATGCTATTTGGGATTTCTTGGATTTTTGTTTGAAGCGAAATGGGTTTCCTCCCATTACTATAAAGTTGATCTTGCACTGTGTAACTAGCTTCTATATGTCTATTCTTTGGAATGGGAAACAACTACCCAATTTTGTTCCGACTAGAGGTTTACGTCATGGTGACCGCCTTTCACCCTATCTCTTCATTATCTGCATGGGATTCTTGTCACAGACAATTATCAGGGCAGTCGATGAAGGCCATTCGAAACCTGTTAGGTTATTTAGTAATGGATCCCCTCTATCACATTTATTTTTTGCTGATGATGTTCTTATTTTTGTGAAGGTTTCTAACTCCCAAGTAGGGATCATTTTTTATATCTTGAATCGATTTACCATGTTTTATGGTCTAAAAGTGAATGTTGCTAAATATAAGGTGTTTTTCTTCGCTACTACTAAGAGGAGTAAAATGAATTTAATTATCTCCAACATAGTTATCAAGCGAAATCTTACTCTAGAGAAGTAATTGGATTTCCCTATGTTTCATGGTCGTCTTCAACGTAAGGACTTTGAGTTCTTAGAGGAGAAAATCATCCAGAGGTTAGCATCTTGGCAACATAATTTGTTAAACAAGGATGGTTGTTTGTTTTTGGTAAGGTCTGTTCTGAACTCCATCCCAAGTTATTATATGCATGTGGCTTGGTTACCTCAACCAACTTGTGAATTTATTGATAGGATGACTAGGAATATTTTGTGGAAGGGTAATTCTAACTCTGGTGTCCATCTCCCTGGTTGGAATAAAACCATTAGGCCCAAAAAACTAGGTGGTCTTGGGATCAAAAAGTAAGAGAGGCTAATACTTCTATGTTGGGTAAGCTGGTTTGGGGTCTCCACTGAGATTCTGATTCCCCATGGATCCAAGTTTTGAAGCATAAGTACATCAGTGAGGAAATGTTCCTTAATATGAAAAAGAATCAGGGATCAGTTGCTTGGAATGCAATTATGAAAGCTCTATTTTCTCTTAAAGATGACTTTGAATTTATATTGGGGGATAAAAACTCATCTTTTTGGCTTTCAAATTGGTATAGGGCCGGGAAATTAGCGGAGCAGGTTCTCTATATGGATATCCATGACCTGAAAATGCGAGTGAATGATATTTTCTTAGATTAGAATTGGAACTTCAATTCACTATATACGAATATTCCTTCGATTTCTTATGACCACCTGAAAGCGCTTTCCATTTGTTTGAGTTTTATGGTGCCTGATCGATTAACAATGAAATGCAATTTAGATGGTATTTATACTACTTGAGATGGTGATAACTGGCTCAACAAACTTGAATTTGTTCAGAATACAATAGACAATAACTCTTGGAAGTAAGTGTGTCATATTACTACTCATAAGAAGGTGAAATTCTTCTTTTGGGAGACTTTACATAATTCCCTTCCTACGAGATCAATGACGTGTCATCATGGTATGCTCCAGATGAATCGATGTCTTAGATGTAAGTAGAATGCTGAGACGACTCTACACTGATTGAGAGACCGTGAATTTGTTACTCGCTTTTGAAAATTTATTAGCTTATTGGACCCCTTATTCTTTTAAAAGGATAATTTATATGATTAAATTAGATATAACATCAATGATGACTCTATCTTTTTGGCAGCTTGCTAGTGATTGTGGCGCGCTAGGAACAAACTATGTCTTGCGAATGAAGTGGTATCTTCTTACACCTTGAAACTCATCATAGTGAACTATGTTAATCTGTTAGCTAAATATTTTCCCAAACATGATCTGTCTCATCCAACAAGAACAAATAAGTAGAATGCACGCAAAGATAGTGATATGATTTTGAATGTTGATGGCAGTATCCTCGGTAATCCCAACGTCTCAAGTTTTGGTGGATTGATTCGGAATGCTGATGGTGCTTGAGTTCACGATTTTACGAGATAATATTGATTATTCTAACATCCTTCATCCCGAACTGATGACGCTATATCATGGATTACAGATGACTTGTGAACTTGACATCAAAGACCTGATGTGTTATTCTGACTTCAACTTTGTTATCAAGTTTATCTCAGGGTCTATTAATATTTGACATCACTATGTCATGATTTTTCACAAAATTAAAGATTCTCTCTAGAGAACGGCGAATTCAACTATTTCATACTATTAGATAGGAGAATGTTTGTGCTAATTATCTAACAAAACATAAGACTGGTAATAATGCGGTTTATTAGTTCTTTATAGAGTCTCCGATTGAAATCATTTTTCTCATAAGAATAGCGAGAATTTATTTTATAGATAATTTTTTTTTCTTTTCTAAAAAGAAAATTCAATTTGTTTCCACATCGAGCATAAGTTAACAAATAGATAACCATTAATATACTAACATCCTAGAAAACATAAACTATATGTTAAATTTTAATATTTATTTGGACATTAATAACCCTAGTCTAACTTAGAAACTAATTTAAAACGGCAAGACTATATGGTGGCTGCTTCGCTTGCATTGGTCAAACTGTCTTAATCGGTTCCAATGAGTAGTGACAAACAACGGTTACTTGCTTCTCTAGTGGACCCTGCTTTTTCATTTCCCTTCATTTCTCATCCCATTTTTAATTCTACTATAAACCTTTCTTCTTCCATCAAAACCAAATTCTTCATATAATAACTATAACTGCATCCATCATCCACAACAAGGTACTAACTACTCAAACCCTTCATTTTCTCTCTAATACAATTCAAAACATAGAAAATTTCAATTCAAATTTCAAAATTCAGTCTCCAACTTTTACCAAGTCAATTTTCAAATAAACATTTTCCCCAAAAGTCAATTTTCAATTTCTTAACCCTCCTTAACTACCAATGTTTTTTCTTTCAATTTTCTTTATTTTTCGCAACTTCCAACCTTAGTTTCTTTATTCAAAAATAAGGTTCGTATAATTTTATTTTGAATAATAATAGTAATACACACTGAAAAGAATCACAGTTTAATTTATTTAATATAAAAAGCATGATTATAGAGAGATTAATATTTGTTAATAATAATAATAGAATATAGTAATGAATGCATTATGTAACAGTTTTTGACTTTTTGTGATGATTAGTTTACACTTGACAATTTTTTAAAATTTCTGTAACTCTGGCATCATTTGGCCGTTGCTGGAAACAGATCTCCGTTTTCAAAATTGATGATTATCATGATCAACATATAGTAACTGAAAAATTTGCTATATTTGTTGTTCTATGCAGTTTTCAATTTTCATTGGGAAAAAACTCTTCAAGTTCAACATCATCGTCGTAGTTTTCATCACGGATTCTTAGTTTCAGGTAAGGAGTCGCTTTTGTCATACCCTTTGATAAGGTTTGTTCAGTTAAAGACTGTTTCTTTGTTTTGTCTTTATTGCTCTTTACCTGTTTGTAGAAATACCCAAATGTAAAAAATTCAGTTTTTTTTGCTAGTTTATCTGTGATTTGTGATTTTCTGCATTCTGGGGTTCTGATTTGGGAGTTTATATCTTTCTAGTACCTTGATTTTGTGTTTTTAGCTTAGGAATAAATTGATTGGTACTTCTGAATAATAAAACAGTAGCTGAAAAACTAAGGATTTTAAGACTGCTCTAAAGTAGGATATTCATGATAAAGAGGATTCCCTGTTCCACTTCAATTTTGTTCCTTCCCTTTTGATTGTAAAGTCATCTATATATAGCTTTATGGATGTTCAAGTTCCAATTGAATTTTTTCCTAAATGAAACAGTAGTTAGCGGCTGCATAACTAGATGTCAGTGTTATTATGCTCTTTCTTCTTCTGGAACAGTTTACAAATTCTGTTTTAATACTTGCCTTCCCCCTCATTTTTTTATTTTTAAAATTTGATTAATATTTTGCAACTATTTGTCTTGATGAACATGTTTTTAATAATTGAACTTTAGGTTTAATCTAATTACTTTCCAAACACTTTCTAATGGCCCAGAGTAGTGACGGCTGCAGCTTCATGTTACTGTCTTTTCTTGTTATATTGGAAGATCATATGATTGGTTAGAAGAGGAAATTGAAAAAAGAAGATTCTTTACCTACGAAAACCTTACTGTTTTGATAATTAACTTGGATGTAGTTTGTGGAAAGGTTAAATTTTAAGTCCCACAGTGGATGAACCTACCGCATTTTTAGCAACCACTACTTATCATTAGTTGTAAAGCAATCTCCAATTGTTGTTGCTTAACCACATTTTCTATTTGATACTCAAGTGATTAGGGTTAAATATGTTTTCTCTCGATGTTTTATGATACATGAGACGAATTGAGAGACATACATGCCTTAAAGACAGAGACTGACAACACTAAAAATTACATATGTAAATGTTATGCGATAAAATATGTGGAATGAACTAGCAGTACTAATGTATGAGTTATTTCTGGCAACTGTTAAAAATATGTGGTGCTAGTTTAACTCGTGCTGCGACTATTAACAATGCATTATCAATATTTCTGACCCATCACTTCTAACAATGCGACTATTTGATGTACTAATTTATAGCAAGGGAAATCCTTCTAATTAAAAAGCTATATACGTTTGTAATAAAACACTTTTTCTGGTGAGGGAGGGAAGACTTCCCTGAAGTCATTATTTTCTAGCTAAACAAATCAAACCGAAATGGTGCACTTATTTCCATTTTTTTTTTTGAAAAGCTTGGTATCTGGTCTTGCACTTATTTCCATTTTTTTTTTGAAAAGCTTGGTATCTGGTCTTGCACTTATTTCCATTTAGTTGTTTACATGGATGAGTTTATTAATTTAGGATAAGGATCTTGAATATGGTAAAAAAATGAGAGAACTATTGAACTCTGAATTGAGGATTTAATGTCTTTTGTAAACTGATTTACACTTGGTTGAAACTTTACTCTCTCTCTAGCATATCTATATATTAATTATAACATTTTCCTGTTTATTTTCACATTTGGTTAGGTAAAAACAAGTTTAGTTGGAGTGTGTGTTGCCATTGCTGCTCCTCTTACTCCTCTATATAATATAGTTCGATCCTCTGTGCTTTTTACATCTCTTATGGTGGCTGGAAGGTAGACATGCATTTGGAGTGATGGTGATTATGGCTCAACCACTGAAAACAATACTTTCATCCTATCGTGACCAAGACAAGAATTCTCGTCTTTCTCCTCGTCTTTCTCCTTTGTCTCCTTGTCGGCATGGGAGCCGTCAGTGGCGCCAGATTCGTACTGGTAGTTTGGCTGTTGCTATAGCAGCACTTCTCATGTTTACCACTGCTTGGCTTTCCCTTGTTTTCTCTGATGCAACTACCTGTTGCTTTCATCGCATAAAGGACTGGGAAGATAGGCACCACTTTTTACCTTGGAACAAGTGCCCTCCTCTTCGCCATTCAAAAGTAATATCACCCCCTGCTCTCCAATTTGGGACAACAAAAGATCAACTTCACAATGGTAGCAGTATTATTGAACAAGGAGGCTTGTCAGTTCAACATATTGTTTTTGGCATAGCAGGATCATCTCAACTTTGGAAACGAAGGAAGGAATATATCAGACTATGGTGGCGTCCCAATGAGATGCGTGGCCATGTGTGGTTAGAGGAACAAGTGGTTGAAGAACATGGAGATGAATTATTACCCCCTACCATGATTTCTGGAGACATCTCCTATTTCCGCTACACTAACCCCATAGGTCACCCTTCTGGCCTCCGGATTTCTCGCATTATCAAAGAAAGCTTTCGCCTTGGTCTCTCAGATGTGCGTTGGTTTGTCCTCTGTGATGATGATACCATCTTCAATGTGAATAACCTAGTTGACGTTCTCAGCAAGTATAATTCATCTGAAATGATTTACATAGGTAGTCCTTCAGAGAGCCATTCGGCTAATACCTATTTTAGCCACTCAATGGCCTACGGTGGTGCTGGGATCGCAATAAGTCATCCGCTTGCAAAGGCCCTCTATGAGATTCTTGATGAATGCATTGAGAGGTACCCTGGGCTTTATGGTAGTGATGATAGACTGCATGCCTGCATCACTGAACTTGGCATTCCACTGACCCGGGAGCATGGTTTTCACCAGGTACTTTGTTGATATCCATCCTTTTGGGCTTAGGCCCCTTTTATTTCATTTCTAAAAAAGATAATTTTCTTCCTATTTTCAGAGGAAACAAATATTTGCTAGATGTATTACATGATTTTAATGCAGCCATTTCATCACTTAGAACTTGTAATTGAAAATTGATCAGCACGACCTTCTCTTTTAATCTTTCAGTGGGATATAAAAGGTGATGCTCACGGTCTTCTATCCTCTCACCCAATAGCACCATTTGTGTCAATTCATCATGTTGAAGCCGTTGATCCCTTTTATCCTGGTTTGAGCTCTTTGGATAGCCTGAAACTTTTTACAAAGGCCATGAGAGCTGAACCCAAAAGCTTTTTGCAACGATCAATATGTTATGACCATTCCCGGCATCTTACATTTGCAGTGTCACTTGGTTATGCCATTGAAGTCCTGCCTAACATTGTTTTTCCCCGTGAGCTGGAACGCTCTGAACGAACCTATTCTGCTTGGAATGGTATTAGTCAAAGGAATGAATTTGATTTTGATGCTAGGGACCCACACAAATCTGTGTGTAAAAAGCCCATTCGATTCTTCTTGAAAGATACTGGAAGAGATGTTAATGCTTCTTGGGGTTCATATGCTCGGAGTAAAGATAAAGATGATTTCAAAAGGAAACTTTTCTGTTTTCCTCAATTTCCCCCTCTGTACAATGTGAGAAAGATCGAAGTAGTGGCACAGCCTTTGAACAAGAATTGGCATCTGGTATGTTTCATAGTTCTTGAACATTTCTTATTATGCTATTGCCAGTTTTCAATCATGCTGACATTTCTAGATTCAACTGTTTGGTTGTCCTAGGTTCCACGTCGTCTCTGTTGCAAGCAAAGCAAATCTGCCAAAGACATACTCCAAATCTCAGTTGGTCAATGTGGGAACTGGGAAGGGGCCTTTTAGCTCTGTTACTGATTGTGTAGGTCAGTTATGAAATAGCATGTTAGGATTACTCTCACGTTTTTCACATGATTCGGCCTTTTGAGTGGAGAGCTAGTTCCATGCGGCATTCTTTTTCACCTTGAATCACCTTGAATTGATCTTTTTTGAACTTATAATTTCTCTGTAGAGAAAGGTTTCTAACACCAAGATGTGAGTATTCAATTTTTTCCATATATCTTCTCATTTTTTCCATTATAATTTTTTTCACAATTTAGAACAATTTACTAGGGATTGGAATATGCTATAGAAGTTAAACAAGGTTCTAACATGCCTTCTGTAAAGTCGCAATAAAAGTACATATGGTTTTTTGTGAACAGCAGTTATATATTTGTGATATCTCACTAACACTAAAAATTACATTAAAATCATCTCTACTGATTGGTGCAATCAGTGGGTTTAAAGGAGACTGTCTTTCTGTCTAAATCAAATCCAATCAAAATGTTCGATTGAGCAAAATTGCCAAATATATAGTCTCCGTCAGTAGTGCCTGCCATTGCTAAGCAAAATATCCCATCTTTCGGTGGAATGAAGGTTTGTATTGGCATCAATTGCACATCTGCCCCCACAAAATGAGCAGTCAAGATTGGCCCGTCTAAATTTGTCTCCCTTCTGTAGCAAAGTTGTGTGCCTAAATCCGGGTCGTCCTCAATCGGTATCAGGTTACTCTTTACTTTTAATTCCTCTACCAGACGGTCGTAAAATTCTTGTGGTAAATATGTTGCTGGTGTACCTGAATCAATCATTATATTCCCTTTAGAAAGTGTTTCAGAAGAATTAAAAGTCATAAATGTGTCTCCAACACTTATGCCTTCAAGTGTGACCAAATAAGAAGTCTGTCCTTCCTCAGAGACCAAAGGAGTTGTAACTACTCCTTCACCTGAAACATCACTGTCATCACCAAAACTGATTGTTCCTGAACTGTGTGTATCTGTATGAAAAGGAACCAGGCACTGGGAGAATCTTTTTCTCCCATAAAGTGTGCCAATTTGTGAAACAAGTGATAGAGGTCCTCCTCCCATTCCAATTATTCCCATATCGTTTTCATTGAATGTTCCCGAGTTGCTATGTCCACACCCGAATATAATGTCTCCAACAACAACCGGGCTGTCGTCAGTAGAACTAAAGGTGATTGTTTCCCTTGCAAGAACCCCATTTGTTACCGAAGAATCTGCATAACTATAACTATAAGCACACAGCTTTTGAGGAGAGCAGGAGTGGCCAAAGAGAGAACACTGCTCTGAATCACATGAAATAGGACTGTATGTTTTAGACCTTAAAGGCTCAAACATGGGACTTTTCTGCCGATAACAGCGACTGCACGGTGCGCATTGTGCCCACACTAGGTCACTACCTGTGTCGACCAAACCATACATGTCCACTGGTGGCGATCCCAGCGTGAGTTTCATGAGATAGTCACCATTGTTAGATGTCACTCTAGTATAAGGACCTTTCTCAACAAATGATTTCTTCGGAACTTTGTTAAATGAGCGAAACTTGTTTTCATGGATTTTTTTATCTGATTTGTAGAAGGGTGAATTGGGTGAGTTCTTATGGATTAGTTTAAAACTGAACCCTTCGCTGTAAGCTTCAATTGGTGTTTGAGATAAGAACATATACAGAACAAAAAAGAATAAATGGAAGCAGAGAATGTTAGCCATGAGGTTAGCAAGAGATATTAGATCATGTGAGAAGTATATGAAATTACATATGTTCTATATATATATAAATAAATAACTGCTGCATGTGAGTGGTAGGTTAGTCACAGGACGTAAACAATAGCAGCACGTGAGTGAATTTCTTGTCTGTTACACGAGATTCAGAAAATGTTATTCCACTCTTTCAAAGATTTCCAACTTGCAACAACATTTGTTGAAAAAGCTGAGAAAACTTCATACACACTACAAAGTAACAGAAAATAACAACTAAGATATGTTATAGTAAATGCATTTGTATAAGGAAGATAGGTAAAGTCAAACTTGGAATACCAACCAAAACAACAAATATATAATGTTCATGCAAAGAGTAAATTTAGCTCACCAAAAGCATGAGATAAATGTTCATGACGTTTTTTTTATTCTAGTAAAACATAGACACTGTATAATTCACGGATAAACATGTCCGTGAATGACTCGTCAAACTATAATATTACTCAAAGCTTCCAATACACATCACTCCGTGAATGACTCGCCAAATTATAATATTACTCAAAGCTTCAAATACACATTACTCGACTAACTTTTCTTATGTCATTACCCCAATCCTCGGAATAGGAAATTTGTCTTAGCTTTTAGGGAAATCCTCATTCCACACTATGGAATTTTTGGAATGCGCTCTATACTTTCATCTTTATTAATGTTCGAAAATGTATCTTCAGTTGCAATTAAAATTATACTATTCTATATAATTCAACAACATTTTATTTTTGTCAAAATCTAGTTCGGAAATATATATCCGCAAATGTTTTGGGGTGAATCCGGAGATTCATCTCTGTAAAATTCTCAGAAAACATTTTAAGTCATTGGAAGTATGTTTATTGTACATCGTAGGGAGACATTTTAGAGATGTATCTCCGAAAACTCCCTAATTGAATTTTAGGCAGCATCGTTGTTATAACTTGGACATTTTTGAAGGCAAACATATATTTTAGGTCATTTTAAGACAATTTTCATCATGAAACTAATTAAAGTGTCATAATTTGATTCAAACATACTATAAATACATAAAAAAAACTCATACATTAATTCAATAAATTCAAAATGTACCAAACATAAATAATTTGTTCCGAAAATACAAACAAACATAAACTATTGGGTATGTCTAACCTCCAGTTTCTCCTTTGCATCCTGTATTGCAAGACATTCTGTGTCTTGCCAATAATAGCTTGTACGCGGGTCAACGGGGACTGCCTTCCTCTAAAAGTCCAGTCTTTATATCCAATCTTACCATATTCACAATAAACCGACAGGCGGACACCACGTCATGGGCGTGGTCATCCCTAGCCCGCTCATCCTCTAGTATCTCCTGATGAGATGACCTAGATGGTCGGTCCTCTAAGAACGTCTGGTGTTATGATAGGATACAACACCCTATAGAACCATGTGATGTAGTCGTTTGCATAAGCCCATTGTACAAGAGCAGACACACTGCAAGAGTCCTCTAGTACATATGACTATTGAGATCCTCAAGTATGACGTCAAGATCTCTACGACGGACGGTGGGAGGAGCATATACTATGAGGGGTGTCTCGGAATAACCTACAAATACCTAAACTAGTGCATCACTTGCTCAGGTAGATGCACATACATCATACCTGACC
Organism: Lathyrus oleraceus; assembly: GCF_024323335.1. NCBI lineage: Eukaryota > Viridiplantae > Streptophyta > Magnoliopsida > Fabales > Fabaceae > Lathyrus > Lathyrus oleraceus. The sequence continues at coordinate 489,750,053 of NC_066580.1, read as the reverse complement.
CACAAGCGAACCATCTAGAGTATAACAAAATGACATTCAGTTGACGCGTTTGGCATTGACCGCCTTTTGGACAGAAGACAATGTCATTTACTATAATGCAATCAAGATACACATGGAAGAGCTCAATTTCTCGGTTTCCTCTCTACGGGGCAAAGGTGCAAGCACATGGTCAATCCTCAATGTAGTCCTTCTCAGGTTGTCAACAGAAAATGCGAGAAAAGTGAGAGATGATCCATCCCTGAAAATGATTCAGATAAAATATTAGTAAAAAGTATAACAAAAGAGTTATGAACATATTAGTAATAGTAAATTACTGTAAGTAACATGCAACTTCCTATCAACTTCTCTGTCTTTCAAAGACAAGCTTTGTCCAACTTCGAGTATAGGTGGACCAAACAAGCGGTCCCTCATTTGTACGAGTAAATTATCGTTAAGTCAATGAAATATTTAAGGTAGACCACATTGATGTAAGTTGTACTTTTGTTCACAAACATGGATGTGCCAACCAGGAATAAGAGGTAACATCTCAGTTCACATTGTCAGTGGTTCTCAACTTGTATATCATCACTGTCGGCATCCACAACCATATGTAGGTGGTTTTTATAAAGGTCTTCCAATAATTTAAATCCAGCATGAACACCTTTGATGTGAACTACCTCATCTCAATGGACGCTCCTTTAAAAACAAATATATCAACATCAATCGCGATTAAATTAGTTTAAAACGAATGTAATGAAAAAGTAAAAAAAATATACCTTTCCTTCCCATGCATGCTTAACAACATGGTCTCCGTAGAGATGAAGTAAGGAGGTGTCATATGGGCCTCCTAGATAACTATCTATAGTGGCATCCACATCAGCAACAACCTCCTATTGATTGACTTCACAAGCTTTAGGGGCTTCATGGGCTTCATAAGCAGGGGACACATGGCTCTATGAAGTAGATGCACGAGATAGGCGACTTCACGAAGTAGATGATTGTGAACCTCAACCTTGTGAACTCTATAATACCTCGTATTTCCTTAAATGTCTGAATTCCTATTAATTGAGATCAATTGAGTTCCTATGTGATTTAAAAGTTGCCAATTGGGATAAATAGAGTAAATAGTGAGTTTAGGTTGACTTAATTAATATTAATTGGAACTGATCTTTTATTAATTGGGACATTTTGGTAACACTAATAATGGGTCAATAGCTCTGGTATAACAAATATTACAAGTTTGGTGCCACTTAAGATATTTGTTGCTACTAGAAACCACTTACTAACCACACAAATAATCATGGCCACTTGCTAATGACCTTTGACTCACTCATTACCACATGTTATAACACACTTGCCTTGTGTATATCTCTTAGTAGAGCCACCAGAAGAAAAGGAAAGGATAGAAAGAAAGAAGTAGCTCAAGGGAAAGGTAGAAGAAGAGAAACAAGGCTAGTGGAGAAGAAGAAGAAGAAGAAGAAGAAGAAGGAAGCTTGGAACCAACGCCATCATCTTCATCCCCATCTCATCTTCAACAACTTCTCCTCTTCCATTCTTGAGGTGGGTTCTAGTTAGAAACCCTAGATTTCTAGAAGATTAGGGTTGTAGAATCATAGACAAATCATAAAAATCCATGCTATATGATGAATATTTTTTTTACTCTTGTTGATTTCCATGAACATGTGTTTTGATGTGTTCTTATGATTGTTGTAATAACATGATTTGTTATGGTTGTCGTAAAATGATTGATTGTGGTTATGACCTTGAAATCCTTGTGGTTATGAACTTGTTATATATGTGTATATGAACATGTAGTATGATGGATTTTGTCGGAAGAAGAAATGGTGTTTTGTTGGAAATGGTTTAACAGAGGAAGTGGTGTTCTGTGAAATGGAAAAGTGAAAATGTGAGTGGATCAATCGATTGGTCCCTGCAACCAATCGATTGCACAACCTTTATTTTGCAGAAAAATATGATTTTTTACAGGACCAATCGATTGACAGTGCATTGCAATCGATTGCACAAACTTTCTGTATATGAACAGTGGAAATTTTTTAGTGAGCCAATCGATTGACACTCAGGATCAATTGATTGACTTATGTTAAAAACTTCAAAGTCCATTTCTTAAGTGTTCCTAAATGCATTCTTCCAACCATTAATCAATTGTGATGTTATGCTTATGTTGAATACATGCTAATGGTGAAAATTCCGAGATGAATCTAGTGAGTTAACCTAGGATTGGAATTAGGTCATGAGTTAGGTTTGTAACCTAGATAATATGAGGAAACAATATTCTTTCGTATGACGCTTGTGTGGAGGTCGTGGACAAAATGTTGTTGTGTTTGAGAATGAGACGCATTGTATGGAACATGTCATGTTATTGTTTGTGTATTGTGGTGAATGAAGTCACTTGTGATTGATGGATCTTGTTATGGTTCGTGGAACCGATGAATTGTGGAACCAATCATGTATTCAGAATGTGTGTTTTCTATGATGGTACACATCTCTATTTGGTATGCTTATATGAGTAAGCATTGGGATGTGGGACAAATGATTCGAGCCTCAATTGGGTTTGAGCCCCAACCCTGGTGGACATGGGGGAAAGGTGGACACCTAAGTGAGTTAGAGCCCCATACGGTGATAGAGACTCAAAGTGGGTTCGAGTCCCATACGAGTGATGGTTCTTAAAAGTGGGTTTGAGTCCCATAGGGGAACCTGATATCCACCGTGAAAGTCGAATCATACGAGCATGCATGAACCGGGCCTGACTTAGACGTAAGTCCGTTCAGGAATTGATGCGTCGTGATCTGAATAGTGATCGTGGTTGAGTTGTGAGAACTCAGATGCATGTTGCCATACATTGCGAGTTAGTTTCCCCATTGCTCAAGTCTTCGTTCCCATGTTGACTTGAGTTGTATAATGATAGAAAATGGAATATTGATTAGAAAACCTTGTAGAGCCGAAGGAACCCACTGAGATTATTATCTCACCCCATGTTGTTGATTATTTTTCAGGTTGTTCTGAGTAGGAGAAGGGTAAGGGCAAGATAAAGTGATGTCTTGCCTACCTGATGGTTGATGGTTACTTCGCTGTGTATATATTTTGGGATCATTGTTTAGTGATCTAGATCTAGTTGTTTTATTTTGGGCACTTTTGTGTACATTTTGTGCCATGTTATGTTTCTTTTGGACATGTATGTATATGTACACTGTACTGCTAGGTGCTTATGTATTTCAGTACCAGTTTTACACTATGTATAACATGTATTCTAGAAATATATTATATGTGGATGTTACAAACTCAATGTTTTCCCATCAAACAAGGTAGCACCGACTCTAGGCCTCGTGGGTCTGGCCCTGGCCCTCTCACGTCGTACATATGCGTATTGGGATAATAACCAAGCCTCAATATGTCATGGATATTTTCAGTCATTATACCTGTAATAAAACCATAAAATCATATCAAAATGCAGCCAGAGAAAATTCAGAGATACATCTCTGTAAACTAGTTTAGACAAAATCCGGAGATGCATCTCCGAATAAACTCGCGAGTTGTAAAAATGGCAGAAATCACATTGATGCCATAAACTCCAACCAAATAGAAATGTAGGTCTATACCAACTACCTATTTTGAGTGTAACTATTAACTAATGCATCTTAAACAACCTATTTACCTAATACATTCATCAAATCTAAAAAACTAAAAATGGAATGAGAAACTTACCGAATGATAGTGGAGGATGAAAAGCTTGAATGGAGTGAGTGGAATGACTTAGGATTGAATGTAGTGAAGTAGAAGTAGTGTTGAACCTTGAAAAATAAACTTGAAGAAACTTGCTCACGGACTCAAATGAGGTTTTAGTGAGTTTGCAGCAAATGAAGAAGGAAGACGAAGGGTCTGGCGCGCAAGAAGATGCATCATCGTAAAACTCAATGAGATTTGAATTAAAGATTGTCATAGAGATGCATCTTTGAATTTACCCTTATGTATATACGAAGATCCATCTGTGGATTAAATTTCGGCAAAATAAGGGTGACTCACAAATTTGTACTATGTATGTAAAAATGGTGCGTCTGAAGATACATCTTCAGTTTTTAGTGGTAGTTGTGACTTTTAACCGTGGTGGGGAAACATCCCATGAGATGAAGAGAGTACTCTCCTAGTTTTGTATGATTTGGTTCCGCTAATCTAACTCAGATAGTAGCTGTAAAAATATTCGATAGGGAAGTGCAAGTTTGAACCCACAATATTTTACTTATTTATTTTTAACAATGGGATTTTGATGATTAGACTATCAGACAGAAAAAATAAAATTATGTAATTCGATGATACAAAGGAATGAGAATTCACAATTATGGCTAATCATTGGCATCTCAAGCTAAAGTCCCATGGTAACTACACAAATTTTATCCGTCACCCATTTACCTGCCAACCTTTAGTAGTAGTGCTTTTACTATAATACTCTTGAACGATTTTCACTATTCAAATTGTTATTTTTCAGAGATTTTGGTGTCACCACTTTTCATCAATAAAAATTGCAATTTCAAATTTATATAAGATTTTTGACAAAAATTATGTTTTTATATCAGCATTTTCGAAATGTCCAATAAAATTCAATTTTTTACATGGGACTTTTGAAAAATGCAGTATCCTACATATTTTTTTATCCGAAATTTTGAAATTATTGGTAAAAAAATACAGATGCATTTCGACAATTTAAAAAATGTCAGTAAAACACATTTAGAATATCAGATTTTTAAAAAATGCCGGTAAAAACATGGTCATTTCTAGATTTTTTAAAAATTTGATAGTTTATTTATTTTTTGTTATGTTTTATTTTTTTTCATTTTTTTTTAAATCGGTAAAATTTGTTACACACCTGATTTTTTTAAATACCGATAAAAATACATATCAGATTTTTTGTGTGGTCTACTGGATTTTTTTGACATACTCCTTGCAATTCATACTAACGTTTTTTGAAATATCGACCATATACAATAGACAAATTGAGGATGGAAAAATAACTTCCATGGAATTCATCAGGACAAGTTCCTGATCTGTCACCATGACTCCGGGAAGCAACTTCTCGGATGTGAACAACTTCTTCAGCTTCTCCCGGGAAGCAACTTCTCGGATGTGAACAACTTCTTCAGCTTCTCCAGTGCCCATGTGAAAATTTTCACTCTTTCATGTTCTTAATAGGAAAACCCAACCAAAAATGCCAACTTCGTTTACGTAACACCAACAATATCAAGTAGTGGGAGTCAATACCTATTTGTTTTGTATGTACAGTAAAAAATCAACGCCAAATAAAACATGTTCAACAACTTCGCAGACTCAGGATGTGTCTAAAATATATCAATAATAACATATGATTCCTTCTTGTTTCTGGTCCACGACATGTGTTTCTCATCATGAATTTGTTTCGACAAATGTTGTATTTTCGTGAATGTCCCTCTAATGGTAGACTGATATGTAGGTCTTGCCTTATACACATGTGTTGTATTCGTTTGATTATTAGAATCTCTATCTTTCAGCGCGACAATCATTAATCTCGGCGCCATGTTGTATTTGGTCATTTCATTCAAAAGCTCTCTTTCATGAAATTTTAAACGGTCTAATATGTCATGACCGACTAAATCTTTAGCTATTTCATGATAGTGAATACCACATCCAACCGTTACCTTCCAACAACTACCGCTTGACATATCTAAACATTAATGGACATTTAAATTTTCTACTAAAAGTGCTTTAAGAGGAATTCTGGTTCTTGTATTTCCTCCTCTCTCACAACCCATCATAATCAATTTATCGTTCCTTCCATTAAGTCCATTTGATGTATCCGAATAGACAGTGTCCATGATAACACGTCCGAGAGGGAAATATCTGTCAATTAAAATATATAATGAATGATTCATACAAAGACATCAAAAATCAATTAAATATTTCACAAGATAAAAAAATATGCAAGTTAAACATAAAACGTCAGTGATAAATAACTGTGTAAAATCTGTAGAAGAACCATCCATCTCAGTCGCGAATAACAAAAGCATATTGTATTCAGGGGTGAGCTAAAAATCCATTATACCGAATTTTTAAAATATTTGAAAAATCATTATAAATTTACAAATATCTAGACTATTTGCATTTTATCGAATTTTTAAAATTTTTGATAAAAAATCATACCAAATTTTTAATAAAGCAATAAAAACTCATACAGGATTAATCCGATGAAATCTCTTACATCTTGTTACCGTAGGGAAACTTGAATAAACTCTTACATTTAATATAGACAAATTTGAGATAGAAAATAGAATAATTATATTGTACTATGCATGTTATTCAATTATGATGTTTATCGAGTGTTGTACGTGATTTAGCAAGTATGTGTAACATGATATCAAGTAATAATATTTAAAGTGTAAGGTATGAATAGTTTTAGTCAAAGAACTTACTGAGTTATAATTAGAAAATATATTTATTTTGGTTGTTTTGGAATTCTCTTATGTAAATTAACTAATGTAATGCCTATGTTATGACATATTAATTAAGCTTAAAATTTAACTTTTTGACTTGGTACATTTTTTTTAGATGTATATTCTAAGGTATTACAACCCGAATTACAACAAATGGGATGCATTTCAACATCATAAAATGTAAAAAAAGTTTTTATGTATTCTCTTTAACTTTAAACCAAAATTCATTATTAAAACAAGATCATGTACTATCTAGTATAAAAAAAACTGTTATACTTATACATGATTTGAATTTGATTGACTTGTACTATTTGGTGCAATCCATTTGCTTGAAAGAAATCAACTCTTTCTCTATATCAAACCCAATCAAGTAATTTGATTGTGCAAAATTACCAAAAATGCCCTCCTCTTCAGTTTGGTTATTTATTGCCAAACAGAAAACACCTTCTTTTGGTGGAACAAATGTTTGGATTGGTGTTAAAACTACATTTGCATTTTCGAAATGGAATGTAAGATTTGGTCCATCAAGATTAATATTCGTTTGATAACAAAGTTGAGTACCTAAACTTGGATCATTTATAATTGGTTCCATTGAAATCTTGTTTTTAATTTCATTAGCCACTCTATCATACAAATCATTAGGCATATAAATAGGTGGCGTCCCTGAATCAATCAACATGTTACCCTTTGAAGCATCCCCTTTAGAATTATAGGGCAAATATGTATCTTCCACACTAATACCTAACAATGTAACTAAATATGAAACTGGGTTTGGTGTTATAACCATAGGTGTTGTAACCACGCCTTCCCCTGATACTTGACTACCTTTTCCAAAATTCATTTTGCTTGCAATTTTGATATCAGTGTGAAATGGAACCAAACACTGAGAAAACTTTTTGCCTCCAAATAAAGGACCTATTTGAGAAATGAGTGACAATGGTCCTCTTCCAAGACCAATTATACCCATTTCATGGTCATTGAAAGTTCCTGTATCGTTATGTCCACAGCCAATAAGAATATTTTGAAGGGAAATCGATTCATTTGTGTTCGATGTTAACGTAACTGTTTCTTGTGCAAGAACTCCTTGAGTAACAGAATTATCTGCATAGCCATAATTGTAACTACATTGGTTCTCAGGAGAACACTCATGTGAGTAAAGGTTGTTACACTCTGAAGAATCACATGAGACATTACTATAAGAGGAAGATTTTCGAGGATCAAACAAAGGGTTGATTTGTTTATAGCATCCATCACAAGGTACACAGTTAATCCATATAAGGTCACTTCCTGTATCTGTAATACCAGATATTTTTATTGGTGGAGTTCCAATATACACCTCCATGAGATGTTGACCAATATAAGCATGTATGGGTGCTTGTACAATATTTGGCATATACTTGGAAGAGGATTTTCGAAATAGTTTCACGATTAACCCATCATTTTGGGCTTCAATGGATGAAAAATATGAAAGATGAAACAATAGAGAAATGATGGTTAGGTAAGAAAATGATGGAGAAAAAACCATGATTTCTTGTACTCGATATCTGATAGAAAGTAAAAAGGTTTTTGATACGAATGAATTTAAACTAAGCGGTGTGGTTTTTATATACCAACAAAAAAGTTATACCATTAAGTGATCATTCATGTATAAATATCATAATCTTATATTATTAACTCAAAGTATACATGCCTTAGTTAATTCTATTTTAAATTCTTAATATTATTTGTTTTGAGTAAAGTATTTTCATTATATATTTCTAAATTCAAGTTTTAAATTATATTTTTTTTCCAATTATAGAATATTTGCTTAGATATCGTAATAATATATTAGCATTTGTTGCTTTTATATATCAACACCATAAATAATAAACCGTGTTTATTTCTATAACTTAATTATTTTTTTCCTTTTATAATTTATTAGCGTCTAGACGAGCACCCGCGTGTCCGTATGTCTGCTTTTTTAATGTACATCATTGAAAATATAAGAGATATTTTTTATTTAAATATAATTTTTAAAAAGTACAGCATGTGGAAGTTATTAGTAGGAAGTTACGTGGAAGTTAATAATAGTGGTTTTATTGAAAATTATTAGGTAAATTACACAATAAAATAAGGGTAAAAATGGTAGAAAAATAGGCTACACCAAAAAAAAGTATTCCCTTTATATATTGTTATAGATACACAATTCAAAGATAGACAATAACTAAATAACATTGTATTTTACCTCTAAATTTTAATAAAAAAATACTTTTTACTTTTTTAAATTAGCAAATATGTGGAATATATATATATATATATATATATATATATATATATATATATATATATATATATATATATATATATATATATATATATATATATATATATATATATATATATATGTGGAATATGATATATATATCCTTCAATTTCTAAAATTAAACTTTGAATAAATATTTCTAATTATACAATATTTGGTTAGATTTCATAATTTTAATTTTTAAGTGACTTAAAAGAAAACTATTCATGACATAATCATCTTTATTTATAATTAAAAAGATTTACTTTTGACTAAATTATACTTTATAACATATTTCTAAAATTATGTTTTGAATGATAGATGCTTCCAGATCTATAATATCTGGTTAGATTTCATTATAATATGTTAATATTTGTTGCTTTTATAACAGTTGTGTTATTTAAAAATCAATTAATCTTTAAGATTTGATTTCAATTGAGAGATTTGTCCTGAGTTAGTTGGTCGTAAAGCTGAAAATGAGTTTTAAAATCCGTATAGTTTTTTCTATCACATATTTTTAATTAATATTTATCATAAAATTAAATATGTATGTGATCTCTATAAATATTCTAAAATTTTGTTTTAATTTTCCAAATTTTTTACTTAAAATAATGACTTCTATCTTCTACTGACACGTAACTCTTAAAACTATAAGCTTTTTCACCGTAAATCTTATCAGTTCTTGGACATAAACCAATCGGATAGTTAAAATCACTTTCGTGGAATTTTGACACATTGATCATCATCGTGACATCTCTGATTTTTCTTTTATCTTTAGTATTATCATAGGTTGTATGAAAGATGCTCGTCGAATCACCCATCTCTCTTCATACAATAACTATACTATTCAACAACAACATTGATCAACAAACCTCTGCTAAGGCACCTAATACATATGAACTATACCAGTCATGGTACATATGGTCTTTTGAACATCAACACTTTCTAAGAATATTTAACATAACATCAACACTTCCTTAGAACATTTAACATGAAATAAAAACCAAAAACATCAACATTTTACTATACTAGTCATGGTACAAATGGACTTTTGTCAACAACATATCTATTAGAATAAGCCACTTTTATCAGCATAATCAGAATAACCTCTCTAAACGCAATATATAAGCAATAAGCAATTCACAGAAAAACTAACATTTCTAAAAGGATAAAGTGAGTTATGTTCCGAAAAACACGATGATGTCTTCATTCGAGTTTGGAAGAGTTGATGTTCGAACATGTACGTGTTTTGAGAGAGATGATGAAATCTGAGTTTAGGGTGTTTTGATGAAGATGAAACGAGGAGTGTTGAAAGGTAAATGAAAATTTAGAGTCTAGTTATGTGAATTATACATGCCAAAGAACTTGCATGCTGGGTATAAGGGACAACCAAGGGAATAGATTTATTTCAAAAGGAAATATGCCAACTGAAAAATGTAACTCTTGGTCCCTAAGCCAATTGAAAAATAAACAAAAAATAGAAAATGCAATAACTAGGATTCGAAGTGAGGTCTCTGATAGATCTATTTCCTCGATATTTGATAAAAGTGAGGGATATGTTATATTAAAAAAAAAATTAAACATGGCACACCCATGAAATATACCTCGGTTATTTGTTGGACAGAGTGAAAACTTTGTCATAGAATTTATTATTTATAGTAGATAACTAAATGGAAATAGAGGATTCTGACTGAAATAAATTTGATGTGGTTTGGATTATTTTCTTTTAGGTACAGAGATACTCAAGGTAAAACCCTAGATTCTTCATACTTAGTGGATGATAAAAGTTATTCCTTATGATGGAGGGATTTGAGAAGGTTAGTGCTAGGGGATGAGGAAACACATAATTGGTTTGCAAAGTCAGTTTCGTGTAATTTAGGGAAGGGAAACTCAATTAGTTTCTGGTTGCACAAATGGTTGGGATCAAGCCCTTTGCAATTTCTGTTTCTAAATATTTTCTCATTCACTCTCCTTCCTGATTCCAAAGTATCCGATATGGGGTTTTGGTTACAAGACTCGTGGATATGGGAAATTAGGATGATGTCACGCTCTAAATTTTATCCCACCTAATTCATCTGCATTCATTCATTTGCATGATTAATTAATATCTCATTTGCATCACTATAAATTAAACATTTCGTTTGGTCATTGGATAGTCTTTAGTGTAAGAAGTCAACAACTTGAATTTTGTCTGATCATTTGGATGGTCAGATCATGCATTCCATGTCAAAACAAGTAAGGCATCGTTAGCATTTCATTCGCATGATTCATCTCTTATGTTTCACTTTTTTAAAGTTCAGTTAGGGTTATTTTATTTTGAATCATGAGATTGAATTCATTACTTTAAGGTCATACATCTATAATCCATATACACGCATTCATTCTTTTTCATAAAAAAAATAGTAAAAAAAAAAGAAGCCCAAGTTTCAAAGATTTCCATTTAGTCCACATCATTTTCATTCCATTTTTTAAGCATGTTACAATTAGGATTCAAAGAGTTTTAAAATTGAATCAAAGTATGAACATCCAAAATTTCCAACATATCATCCATTTTTATGCTCAAACATCTTTTGCATTATATCTAAAATTCTAGAAATAAGAGAGTTTACAAAGATCTATTTCGCATTACATAAGTCTTCTACATTTAGAATTATGATCTTCACATAGTCCGTAGAACAAAACCTAAAAAGACTAAAGACTTTTGACTAAGTCTTCAAACATTCCATTTTGATTCACCACCAAGCCAAGCCAAGCCATCTTTAGGTCACTTTTTTTTTATCTTTGTTTTTTTTTCCATGATCATCGCCAAAAATCAAGTACATCAAACAAATAAATAAATTAGTCAAGATAAAATTACACAAGGTTCATCATTTGTTGCAAATCACACACCAAAATCAAAGGTTTTATGCAAGCAAGGTTAGGACTTGATATGTTTAACATTCACCAAGACTAAAACCACAATAGAACAAAATATGAAACAAGGGCAATGCACTCAATCAGTTACAGTAGTAAAAAGTTTTGACTCTAAATCAATCCAAATTAAAAAAAGAAGAAGCAATGAGAGAGAAATAGAGCATCATATAGTACAAAAATAAAGATTGCACAATTTCTGCAAAGAAAAAACACACACACAGAATAGTGTAGACAAATTCTGCAATTTACAACAGCAATACCAATTTCACCAATTCTACATTAAACACATACAAAATAATGACGATTCATCATATCACCTCTGCTTCACTTCCTGTTCCACCCAAATAATAACTCACTTTGTACCAACCCTTGATCATATCCTGAATAAATCCTCTACAACTATAAAAGATTACTCATAACATTGCAAGAAATGGAGGTTACACACCAGCAAACCCTAGCAGCCATCACACAACAGTTTGAAACAAAAAACCCTAATACACACTGAGATACACAATTATAAACCCTAAACCTATACACCAACAAACACAACACATAGGGATAAGGAAAGCGATAATAGAAAAAAGAAGGAGAAGTCGAGAAAGCTAGAAAAACGATTTCAAGCAAGTGTACTTGATCTTATTTCGTTGTCGAGGAGCCGCGTGTTGGTATACCTCTTTGACTTTCCCTTTTGCTTTGTATTCCATGTGAATGTACCATTCCCATATTATAAAGGGGACAAATATAAGAATAACATAGATGCACTAGATTCACAATAAATATAAAAAATACAAAAGAAAACAAAACAAAATACAAATATTATTCTAATCCCCTTCAACCATAAATTATTATTAAAACAATATTATAAATTATATATACATGACTTGAATTTGATTGATATCTATTGTTGGGTGCAATCCGTTGGCTTGAAAGAAATCAACTCTTTCTCTATATCAAATCCAATCAAGTAATTTGATTGTGCAAAATTACCATAAATTCCCACCTCTTCGGTTTGGTTATATATCGCCAAGCAGAAAACACCATCTTTTGGTGGAACAAATGTTTGGATTGGTGTTAAAACAATATCCGCATCTTCAAAATGAAACGTTAGATTTGGCCCATCAAGATTAGTGTTTGTTTGATAACAAAGTTGAGTACCCAAACTTGGATCATCAGTAATAGGTTCCATTGAAACCCTCTTTCTAACTTCATTAGCCACTTTATCAAAGAAATCGTTAGGTAAATAAATGGGAGGTGTCCCTGAATCAAACATGATATTACCTTTTTTAGTATTATAAGGAAAATATGTATCTTCCACACTAATACCTTTTAATGTAACTAAATATGATGTCGGGTCTTGTGTTGTAACCATAGGTGTTGTAACCACACCTTCCCCTAATACTTCACTACCTTTTCCAAAACTCATTTTGCTTGCAATTTTAATATCAGTGTGAAATGGAACAAAACACTGAGAAAACTTTTTGCCTCCGAATAAAGGACCTATTTGAGAAATGAGTGACATTGGTCCTCTTCCAAGACCAATTATACCCATTTCATGGTCATTGAAAGTTCCTGTGTCGTTATGTCCACAACCAATAAGAATGTTTTTAAGGTCAACTGGTTCATCTGTGTTCGATGTTAAGGTAACTGTTTCTTGGGCAAGAACTCCTTGAGTAACAAAATTATCTGCATAACCATAGTTATAACTACATTGGTTCTCAAGAGAACACTCATGTGAGTAAAGGTTGTTACACTCGGAAGAATCACATGACACATTACTATAAGAGGAAGATTTTCGAGGATCAAACAAAGGGTTGATTTGTTTATAGCATCCATCACAAGGTACACAGTTAGTCCATATAAGGTCACTTCCTGTATCTGTAATACCAAATATTTTTATTGGTGGAGTTCCAATATACACCTCCATGAGATGTTGACCAATATAAGCATGTATGGGTGCTTGTACAATATTTGGCATATACTTGGAAGAGGATTTTCGAAATAGTTTCACGATTAACCCATCATTTTGGGCTTCAATGGATGAAAAATATGAAAGATGAAACAATAGAGAAATGATGGTTAGGTAAGAAAATGATGGAGAAAAAACCATGATTTCTTGTACTCGATATCGGATAGAAAGTAAAAAGGTTTTTGATACGAATGAATTTAAACTAAGCGGTGTGGTTTTTATATACCAACAAAAAAGTTATACCATTAAGTGATCATTGATGTATAAATATCATAATCTTATATTATTAACTCAAAGTATACATGCCTTAGTTAATTCTATTTTAAATTCTTAATATTATTTGTTTTAACTAAATTATTTTCATTATATATTTCTAAATTCAAGTTTTAAAATTATATATTTTCCAATTATAGAATATTTGCTTATATCTCGTAATAATATATTAACATTTGTTGTTTTTATATATCAACACCATAAATAATAAACCGTGTTTATTTCTATAACTTAATTATTTTTTTCCTTCTATTATTTATACACAATTCAAAGATAGACAATAACTAAATAACATTGTATTTTATCTCTAAATTTTAATTTAAAAAATACTTTTTACTTTTTTAAATTAGTAAATACGTCGAATATATATATATATATATATATATATATATATATATATATATATATATATATATATATATATATATATATATATATATATATATATAAGGATATATATATATGTTGCGTGTTTTCTTTGTGTGAATTGTGCTCAGAAAGAGTTTAGGAATGGGTTTACGCTTTCTATTTTGGGTTTGGAAGGCATTGTAGAACTTTAGTTTCCCGTTTCAGTGAGGTTTCCATCCGACCTTATGGTCTGTTTTCTTGGATGACCGTTTACTGATTTGGTTTAAGGGGTAATCTTGAATGACGTTTGATGTTAAGATTTTTATTTGGAAGTTGTTTTTTTGTGTTTATTTTGAGAAATCTAGGGAAAAAATGGATAAAACCTTTGAAGCTTCAACCATGGCAACATTGTTTTTTTTTTGTTTTCCAAATAGAGAGAGAGAGAGAGTCTAGTTTTGAACTTTCTGTCTGATTCGTTTTTTCCTCTCATTATGACTATGTATATCTTTCTTAATGCCCTTTTAGTTTTATCATTATTTTAGCTACTTGAATGATCAATTTATTTTCATTTTAATGTCGATTTTGACCATTACTCAAAGGTCTTTCTTTTGCTGTTTACACGCGTCCGAGAGAGTGAATGGGCGCCGACTAAGGTTGACCGCTGAAAACCCTTATTTTTCTTTCCATTGTTGGATTGGTAGACCTGGTCTGGGTCAAGTGACCCATGCCCATTTGGGCCTCCCTCTCCTTTATTATTGGGGCCTTATTACCCCCATCCTGGCAGAAGCACACTAGCGCATGTTTCTTTTTCTTTTTTCTTTTTATATATTATATTTTTTTTTTATTTCATTTGATTAGTAGTAACATAGTATTTATTTCATTAAAAAAAGAGATTAATTTTAATTAAAAAATGATAAAAAATATATTTTATTTTAGTTAGATTTATTTATTTAAGCACTTAGGTTTTTTTCTTTTAATAAAACAATTAAATAATAATAATAATAATAATAATAATAATAATAATAATATTCTAATGTCTAAAAAAATGATAACAATGATTTCACCTTTAAAAATAGTATTTTTTTATGTTAAAATTTTTATTTTCTTTTATTTTGATTCTTTATTGTTCATTTATGTTTGTTTGTTTAATTTTCAATTTTTTATATTAAACAAAGGGAATATGTACTCATCGATGCATTAATTCATTATCCTGAAACAATTTGAAATAATAGGTTGACCCTAATTCATATTGCATTAAAAAAATAAATCGGAAATGTCCACAACCTCATTGGGTTAAATGTAACACAATTGGGGCATCTCGGAAGAATCCTGGACTAGAAACATGTGGAGGAGTTTTTTGTGATTCATTGAGATCTATTTAGGTGCATTCTCAGCCAACATATGTGTTGCAAACTTTTTTTCAAGATAAACTTATAAGTATCATTATGGCTATATAACATGCTTATATGAGAGGATGGGACTATTACTCTCTTCTTTTCATACGAGCATTCACTAATACTACCATTGTCCCTTGAAAGCTTATGTGAAAATAAAATATTGTCTTTATACCATTATCTCAATAGTCTTATTATTGAATCACTGCATTAATCATCTTGAAAACTTGGCACACAAGAAATCAACTTAGATTCAATGACGCACCTAAAGCTTTGGCATGAAACTTAGAGAAATATAAAATTGGAATCACAACACATCTATTTATCTCAAAGGGGATATGTATTCATCGGTGCATAAATTCATTTTCCTAAAACAATTTGATATCAAATATCGTCCCCCTTGCATCTTGCATTGAATAAATCAATTAGAAATATCTATAATTTCATTGGGTTAAATGTAACACAAATGATGCATCTCAAGAGAATCATGAACTAGCAACTTGTGAAGGAGTTTTTTGTGATTCGTTGGGCACCTACTTAGGTGCATTATCAACAAACCAAAGTATTGCAAACTCTTTTTAAGTTGAACTTATATGTATTATTATGGCTTTATAGTATGCTTCTAGTAGAGGTTAGGATGATTTTTAGTTTGAAAGTGACTCCCTCCATACGAGCATTAACTAATACTACCATTATTCCTTGAAAGCTTCTATCCAAATGAAATAATTGACTTCATATATATATATATATATATATATATATATATATATATATATATATATATATATATATATATATATATATATATATATATATATATATATATATATATATATATTAGATAATAAAAAAATAACATGTTATAAGGGGGACAAATATAAGAATAACATAGATGCACTAGATTCACAATAAATATAAAAAATATAAAACAAAACAAAACAAAATACAAATATTATTCTCATCCCATTCAACCATAAATTATTATTAAAACAATATTATAAATTCTATATACATGACTTGAATTTGATTGATATCTATTGTTGGGTGCAATCCGTTGGCTTGAAAGAGATCAACTCTTTCTCTATATCAAATCCAATCAAGTAATTTGATTGTGCAAAATTACCATAAATTCCCACCTCTTCGGTTTGGTTATATATCGCCAAGCAGAAAACACCATCTTTTGGTGGAACAAATGTTTGGATGGGTGTTAAAACAATATCTGCATCTTCAAAATGAAATGTTAGATTTGGCCCATCAAGATTAGTGTTTGTTTGATAACAAAGTTGAGTACCCAAACTTGGATCATCAGTAATAGGTTCCATTGAAATCCTCTTTCTAACTTCATTAGCCACTTTATCAAAGAAATCGTTAGGTAAATAAATGGGAGGTGTCCCTGAATCAAACATGATATTACCTTTTTTAATATTATAAGGAAAATATGTATCTTCCACACTAATACCTTTTAATGTAACTAAATATGATGTCGGGTCTTGTGTTGTAACCATAGGTGTTGTAACCACACCTTCCCCTAATACTTCACTACCTTTTCCAAAACTCATTTTGCTTGCAATTTTAATATCAGTGTGAAATGGAACCAAACACTGAGAAAACTTTTTGCCTCCGAATAAAGGACCTATTTGAGAAAGGAGTGACATTGGTCCTCTTCCAAGACCAATTGTACCCATTTCATGGTCATTGAAAGTTCCTGTGTCGTTATGTCCACAACCAATAAGAATGTTTTGAAGTTCAACTGGTTCATTTGTGTTCGATGTTAAGGTAACTGCTTCTTGTGCAAGAACTCCTTGAGTAACAGAATTATCTGCATATCCATAGTTGTAACTACATTGGTTCTCAAGAGAACACTCATGTGAGTAAAGGTTGTTACACTCTGAAGAATCACATGAGACATTACTATAAGAGGAAGATTTTCGAGGATCAAACAAAGGGTTGATTTGTTTATAGCATCCATCACAAGGTACACAGTTAGTCCATATAAGGTCACTTCCTGTATCTGTAATACTAGATATTTTTATTGGTGGAGTTCCAATATACACCTCCATGAGATGCTGGCCAATATGAGCATGTATAGGTGCTTGTACAATATTTGAGATATATTTGGAAGAGGTTTTTCGAAATAATTTGACAGTGAATCCATCATTTTGGGCTACAATGAATGAAACATGAAAAAGATGAACACATAGAAAAATGATAGCTAGGTATGAATAAAATGATGGGGAAGAAACCATGTTTTCTTGGCTAGGTATGAAGATATTTGGACAAAGTAATGTGATTTTTATATATGGTGAATAAAGTTGTACTTTCAAGTGAGCATTGATGTGTAGATTTTATAATTCTATATTATTAAATGACTTTAAACTTAAGAAAAAATCAACCTTATAATAACATATATTATTTTAACAAAAAAATCAACGTTAAGAAAAAATCAACGTCAAGAAAAAATCAACGTTATAGTAACATATATTATTTTAACAAAAAAATCAACATATATTATTTTAACAAAAAAATCAACGTTATAGTAACATATACTTTCAAGTTGTACCATTATTTTAATTTTTTTGTTTCTGATTGAATTATGTTTTACCATATATTTCTAAAGATAAGTTTTTTGAATTATAACTGTTTATAATTATACAATATTTGGTTGCATGTTATAGTAACATACTACCATGTTAATATTCTTTTCTTTTATAACAATTGTGATATTTCAATGTCAAAATATAAATACCATACATAGTAAACATGTGTTATTTCTATAATTTAGTTATTCTTTACCTTCTACAATTTATACACAATTTATAGTGAAAGACTAAAATCAAATAACAAATGCATTTTACATTAAAATTGATAATAAAAGATATTTTATTTTTTGTTGAAATTAGCAAGTGAGTTTGATATGCTTTTAAGTAGATATATACACATATAAAATTAATATTTGATTAGATTTCATAGTCATATATTATTAAGTGACTTAGAAGAAAAACGTTCTTCACCCAACTAAATTTATTTTAAATTAATATTACTTTTTAGACTAAATTATACATTTTAAATGCAATTTTTGAATAATAATTGTTTTCAATTATATAATAATTTGTTATATTTCATAATAACATGTTAATATTCGTTGTTTTTATAACAATTGTGTTATTTCAAAATCAATGAACCCTTAGTAGTTGATATGTTGAAGAAGGTTTAAGATCTAAGAGTATGTCTCCTTTTAAAGTTTATATAGAGTTTTTCTCTAACTTTAATTGGATCCCTACTAGTGGATGGTGATTTGATAGTTATTATAAGAATACACGTGATTGTGGTCCTTCTAAATATTTTAAAATTCAATTTTAATTTCCTTAAAATTTAATTTCAAATAATGATCTCTCTAAAAAAAATTATGTCTAATTTTAGTCAATGTATAAAGCTTTTCTATAGTGGATAAAATTGTCACCCTTAGAAGTAGCTTCATGGTTGGCCTTTATGGCCTTTATGTTTCATGTATTGGTCTAAAGGTTCGTCTTGTATAGTATATCACATTGTTCGCTTGCAAAACATTGAATAAAGATCAAACTTACCGAATACCAATTTGTATTGCTACTTTAGATGTCCATTTTCATATATATATATATATATATATATATATATATATATATATATATATATATATATATATATATATATATATATATATATATAAATTGAAGATTATATTGGTGAAGATATTATTTCCTATTGGGTACCTCCAACTTTAATAGTGACAAAAGTATCTAATGAAATAAAAGGTATGACTTACTTGAAACGATCAACTGTCTATGAGTTAGAACATCTGTCCGATATTGGTTCCTTTAAATACTTGTATTATGGGATGCTTGAGTTACTATTGTGTACAAATGTGAGTCGGAGGTCCTACATTATTTAGAAAAATGGAGGTGAAACATTTTATAAGCGAGAGGACTCATACACCTATCACCTTAAGGTTTTGGGTGAATATGTGGTGTCTCTCTCACTTGTGTGTTACTCTTGACCCAATGTGGATGTTTCTCATGATGACCTATCAGTGGTATTAGAGTCGATGGTTTAATTAAGGGACCAACTCCTTGTATTAAAAGTCTTCCTGACAATGTGATGGTCATACTACGTGTTCCATTGTAGTGTCCGCAACGACGGTACAAGTGTATGTGGATGAAAGAGCTTCCGCTTGAGGAGGAGTATAGTGGATGAAATCACACTTGAGGGGAAGATTGTTGTGTACAAGTGTGAGTTGGAAGTCTCACATTGCTTATAAAAGTGGAGGTTGAACATTTTATAAGTGAGAGGACCTATACACCTATCACCTTAAGATTTTGGATGAATATATGGTATCTCTCTCGATTGTATGTTGCTCTTGACCCAATGTGGATGCTCATCGTGATGACTTATTCGTTATCACCAAAATTAGCTCGTTTAACCTTTAACATTCTTGCTTAATGAACCTAATTGTAAACCATAAATTTGAAATTGTCATCTAGTTTTTATGAGACTCGATACATGATGTCATATATCCTCATATTGATTTGTTGATTATTAAAAGACATAGTCATAACCATTAGGTCTTCAAGTGAATCAACCTATATGTTTTCAAAAGCATTTGGAGAATATGCATATGTCAACATTTCAAACATTGACGGAGAGTCCTTAAGCCAGTATTGGTATGGTTTATTTGATTCTAATGAAGGTTGTTGATTCATATTCTTGAGACCTTTATTAAATGCCTATGCATACACTGAACATATTAATAAATTAGGGAACTTTATTTTTCTAGTGGTTCTCATCATAATGTCCCATCGAGTTTGTCAATTTTTTGTTGTCGAACATGAAAGTCATTTTATCACTACTACGAAAAATCCATTTCACAATGGTTGAAAAAAGGGATACCATCACGGTTGATCAACTATTGTGAGGTAGGACGTGGGTGTAAGTATGTTATTTTCAACCACGGGCATGTGACCCTTCTGATAAACTAGGAAACACGCTACTTATCACAACAGTTATAATAAACAACCGTTGTGCAATATATAAAGGTCATGAGTTCTTCCAGAGATTGTATGTTATATAATGTTTGACGCGCTACCTATCCCCACAGTCTTCTTAATCAACCATGGTGAAGTACTTTATTTTTTTTAAATTTTATTTTATTTTTCCATATATTACAAACCTGTATTTTTTTATCTGTATTTTATACATATATTACAAACCTAAATATTTTTTTACATCAAAGCCAAAAATATTATTTACAAACATATATTTACTTGTCATATCTTACAAACATCAAAGTCAAAATCATATATTTACAAATATCAAAGCCAAAGTCATATATTAGCACCATTTTCAAGTAGCGAATTGAAAATATACGCTACGGATGTCTTTTAAGCCATCGAGGGAGAAAGGTGTCCAATCATTAAACGTCTACATAATAAAAGTGAAGAAAATTAAATATCACATTATTTGAAATATAATAACAAACTTAAATATTAATATGTTATTGTAAACATTTATGACACAATATATACCTAATTCTAAAAACCAACAATGTCGATATAGACAATATTTAAAAAATGTGAGTTTTTAATTTAGAATTTGCTCATAATATAGTGTCGCTCCACAAGTTTATATATTGAAAATGATTTAAAAATATTGCACGCTAAACTAATTACAAAGTCAAAGAAAATATTACTAAAAGTCTCATAAATATAAACTTACCTAGTAATAATTTATTTCATCTTAGGTTCAAGTGGATTTTGTAAGGAACACAATGTAGTTATCATATTCTTCCGAAGAGATATGATGATTAATTGAAAATGTTCACTGAATGAACACAAGCATATATAATTAGTATTTGGTAAACCATGAAAACTAATTATAATATAGAAACCACAATTTCAAAATTACACACGCATGGAGAATCCATAAATATATGATTTATTTAATAATATACAAACACGGTGAATGTACCTAAATGGTTAAAGAAAATTCAAAAAATAAGTGAGGAATTAGTTTCATACAAAACAATAAATGTACCATAATGATATATTCAAATCTATACTTACATGCATCAAACCTGTAGTATCCCTATGTCCAACCACTATTTTCCAATAAACAAATCCTTTATATCATTAGGATCGACATAGAAACACTCTAACTCTTGATCATGTGCAAGCTCACGAGGAATTAGATCTTCTTATCTATAATGTGACATAACAATTTGGTTATTGATTCTTCAGAAAGAGGTAATAACTCAATATGGATCTCATTATCGGTAGGGGCGGTTGAAAAACTTCTTTTGTGCTTGCACCATGTACAACAGTTCTTTTAGGCAATTGACCATCACCATCTTCATGTGTAAACTGTTGAGCGGTTCCACTGATTCTCTACATCATAAAAATAACAGGAACACAAAATAGAATCAACACAATATATATCGTACATTTCATATATCACAATATTCTTACATACTGCATATAACTATTTCATTTCTTTCACGTCTTTTCTACGATTTTCCCGCTCCTTTGCTAACGCATCTTCAAATTCTTTCTTTTCTTTTTCCAACTTCTTCTCAAAATCTTCAATCGTTTATTTTTGCGTCTTTCCGATACTTGTTCTGGATGTACCATAGAATAATCTCAGACCGATGTCATCTCCAACACCACAGACATGCCAACCATGCTCATTTGTTATGATTTCTTCTATTAATATATCATGATGTGGTTCTAGAACAAAAGAACTTTCACAAACCAATACAACCAACAAATCCTACACAACATGATATATATATATATATATATATATATATATATATATATATATATATATATATATATATATATATATATATAATTAATTAATTAATTACGAAAGCAATTTAAATAACACATAACATATGCACAACAAATCCTACTTATAATCTTCTCAACGACTGCTTTTGAAGCATCTGAAATGCACTCTCCATTTGGTATTTGTCGAGCCCTCTTACACTTCTCGTGTCGTGATGGTGGAGATGTTTTGCGATCACGACTCATGGAGACCTCATCTCCCATTTTTTGTCTTTTTTCATTAATCATTGTTTTCACAAGTTTCCTATAACCCCCACGAGTCAATCTATGGGGGTATTTTCTTTTTGCCTTATTCAACTTTCCTGCTTCACTTTTAACCTGTAATAAACATAGGAAAATTATTAACTTGCATGGTTGTATCTATAAAGCATAAGTATAAAATTATCAGAAAATAAAACTAGTACTAACCAGGAAATCCTCAAAACTAGGAGACTTCACAAACTTTTTCAAAACCTTCTTGTCAATATAATTCTATATCACCCATGGATGATCAAGATCATGCTTAGCATCCTTAATGTATTCACGCGTGAGTCGTGACTTAAAACCCATCCAACATGTACCAGCATAAGTTATCCACTTTTTTTTCCAACTTATCATCATCGAAAAACTCAAACTTCAACTACAATTACATCAATAAGTATGTATTAGTAATTATAGAAAGTAATATCGAATTGATGAAAATTAAAAAATAATACCAATATGTTTGTCCATATGCTCTCTTTCATATCCTCTGGTGCTTCTTTCCAACCATCTATCAATATATTGACTTTGCTATGTCCAAGGAGCACAACATAACTCTTAAAATGTGAAGAATAAGGACCATTAACTATCAAATATATGGCATTAAACTCGGCCAAAAATTTGTTACCCGAGTTGCAGACTTTTGTTAATTTAGTCATCATTGTGACACCTCTTTGTTTTCTTTTTCATTGTGTCCGTGGTTTGAGAATAATTTGTACGAGTTTCATATGTATAAGTTTTTTCTCTACTAGACAAAGAAGAGATCATCTATCTTCAAAACCAATAATAAAAGATTAATCCAATCACTTAACCAAACAAATGTGATCTTACACATTCAACAACAACATAAATAAATAAATAACAACAACATAACATTCAAGAACATCAACAACCAAAAACATAAACAACAAACTCTTTTCATACATATGGACATATTTATTTTAATGAACATGTAAACCAAACTGAAGAAAACAATTTGATCCACATATAACCATGAATACAAATATGTCTAATACACATTCAACAAATAAGAACAACAACAACAACAACAACAACAACAACGACGTTAGGGATACTAAGAAAGTAAACAAATCTATATAGAATTGGAAATCAAACAATCAAATTTGTTTACATATATACGTTAAGGTGTGGAACTTTTGTCATACAATCGGTCAACATATAACCATGAATATAACAACAACGTATGAACATATTTGTTTTAATGGACATGTAAACCAAAAAGAAGAAAACAATTTGATCCACATATAACCATGAATACAAATATGTCTAATACACATTCAATAAATAACAACAACAACAACAACATTGGGGATCCTAAGAAAGTAAACAAGTCTATATAAATCTTGGAACATCAAACCATCAAATTTGTTTACATATAGATGCTAAGGTGTGGAACTCTTTTCATACAATCGGTCAGCATATAACCATGAATACAACAAACACATATGGACATATTTTTTTTATGGACATGTAAGCCATGAACAACATAAACATTCAAGAATAACAACAACCAAATGTAAGTATGAAATGTAATTTAAGAGAGGGAGGGGTGAATTAATTTATCCGGTATTATTGAATTTTTCTTGATTATTATCGTAAGCAATGATGTTCTTAATTTTTCATAACTGATGTTAAAGTAAAGTGTCTTAAAAATAAATGCAGAAAGTAAAGAACACCAAGATATATCCTGGTTCCCCGTTCCAAACAATGGTACTTCAGTCCCTTACAATCGATCAACTTGACTCTCTTCACTATGTCAGATACGTCACAATTGATCAACTTGGATTTCTTAACTATCTAACACAATCACAAAGGCACACCACATTTTGATTTTATAACATACAAGAGAAAATAAACCACTTTCACTTGAATACAATGATCACTAACACTTAGTGAACAAAATAGTATTCGAATAAATAATGATGAAGATTTTGTACTTATATCAATTATGATAATTGATCTTCCTTTTCAAGTAAACAATTCACAATGTATATTACTTAAGTGCTCAAAACTTGAGAATGAAACTTTAATGATGCTGTAAAAGTTTATGCATAAAGTTTTACTGTGTTTTAGGCTTAAGGCACTTAGATGAAAATTGAGAAAGATATGTATTTGAATTGTCAAAAGTGGTTAAATTTGAAAATCATGAATCATTTCCATGATTGATATATGAAGTTTGGAAATCGTTGGAATTAGATTGAAAATGAAAAAGTGTCACTACTTCAGTGATAATCGATTAACACATTATCGTAACCGATTACAGTTGAAGTTGAAAAAGAAATTTTTAAAAATATTGTGGTTGTAACCGGTTACAACTGCCATGATTTCCAAAAATATTGAATTTTACGTTCATGTAACAGGTTACAGTTGTTTGAAAATCCAAAAATCAGCTTGTAAACACATGCTTTCAAAAAAAATATTTTTAAAACATGTTTTTATGCTTAGAGATGAAAGATGCAGGTTTGTTCTGAGTACTATGGTAATATAAAAGCTCAATTGTAAATTATACCTTATTCTTAAGATCAATCCATCAAAGTTCAATATCATTTTGATGGTTGCTTGATTTCCATGTCTTGTTACCATGGATTCCTTTGAACTTAGAACTTTTTCCTTCTTTGGTAATTTATTTGATTTTTATACTCTGTCTTCATCAAAACATAATATAACGTTAGAAGCTTGTCTTCATAATCTCCCCCTTTTTAATGATGACAACCATGACTTATTGAAATGCTTAAAGTTGGTGCTTGAGCAACATACTCCCCTTACTATGATATCTCCCCCTTGATAGATCAAATTTGTATTTCAATGTTGATACTTTTATTCCCGCAAAGGTTAATAGACTACAACATGCATCCCCCCTTTGTCATTCTAAAAAATAAGGGAAAAGTACCAAATAAAGAAACGTGCATAGTAAATAACATAGAATGATAAAAAAATCATACTTAACCATATGTCAAACATAATTTTAGAAACAGAAGTGAACTTGTCTTATCATTACAAATCATAATCAAGACATAAGTGAACTAATTAAAATTCGAACTAAAACGTAACCATGAAACTATCAAGGAAACATAAACATAGAACTAGCAAAGAACATAAGAAAATAACATAGAAAGACACAAGACAAGACATATAAGCCACTCTAGTCACTTTCTTCTTCTGACTCCTCCTCACTATCCTTTTGGTTTTATTTTTGTTTAAGGTTGGAAATTTTAAGGTGAATGTCTCAGAATCCTTGTGTTACAAAGTTTTCTATGTGACAAAGCTTGTCATAAAGCATTTGGTTCGTTGAGAGTCCTTCCGGGATTGAAGCAGATGAAAAAGTAGACAATGTAACCTCTCTATGTTTGAAGATGTCATCCTTGTCCTTGAAAATTCTCAAGTTTTTTTTGTTGTCCCTATGTTGATCTCATGTTCCTTAGCAGTTATCTTGAATCTTTATTATCCACACAAATCAATTTGATAAAATTCCAAAATCTTAGTAAACAACCTTGCATAAGAAAGATCATTGGAGAACTTCTTTTGGTGAATCATATAATGCATGATAAGATAATCCCAATTTATTTGCAATTTGTTCTTAACATCATAGGTTATTTTCATTTTAGCATCATTAATTTGATAATGGTTGGAGTGTTTCGGCATGAGTATGTAACAAATAAAGTAGTGGAGCATTCAGTCAATTACCAACATATTTGCTGAGTATAAAATTGGGCGGTTTGGAGCAGAGCCAAAATTCCTTTCTCTCTTGGTGTACATATCATACTCAGTTAGCCTACTTATGCTATAATAATACCTGTTTTTCTCATAGTCATTCCAATCACATGTAAAACCTTGACAGATTCTCTCACCATCAAAGGGACATCGGAACATCATCCAAATTCTTCCATAGATAGTACAATGT
This sequence comes from Lathyrus oleraceus, assembly GCF_024323335.1. NCBI lineage: Eukaryota > Viridiplantae > Streptophyta > Magnoliopsida > Fabales > Fabaceae > Lathyrus > Lathyrus oleraceus. The sequence goes on along the minus strand of NC_066580.1, from coordinate 489,723,383 downwards.
TTATCCCTTTGACATAGGATTTCACAAAACAACCATTCCCAATAGACATGTTACAATAAAAGGTTCATACCAGGTTGAAAAATAAGGACCAAAATTAGAAATAAATATCCCTAACCCTTGATAATACAGTAACTCAGGAAAATCAAAACTAGAAGCAGGAAAAGTTGATAAATTACCATACTTAGGAGTTGTCAATGAACATTTTCTGAATACAAGCATGAAAATCAATCTTCTCTTTTGGAGTAGGAACCAACCTTCCTAAGTTCAAGTTGTCAGGCCTGTCAGGTTCAGGACCAGCGGAGTCATCAATGGTTTTTCCCTTGCCTCTATCCCTTCTTGATGGTGCCATGATAACTTCTGAGTTGAAAATGAAGTTTGAGGTTTTGGTGAGAGGATCAGAGTTTGATGGAATTTTAAGAGACAGGGTTAAGATTTATATAGTGGGTATTGAATGGAGATTAAGTGTATTTTGTGGGGATTCAGTGAGAGGTGAGTGGATCTTTTAATGGATAAGGTTTTCCAAGAGAATTAGGGAGGAAGAACCTTGACTAAGCATTAAATCAGTGTTGGATACAAAGGATATCTCAAAGGTTTGCAGGGAACCAATGAGTTCATCAACCTTTATACTACTTAGGTCTTGAGCTTCTTCAATACTAGTCACTTTCATATCAAACCTCTTAGGTAATGATTTGAGAACCTTTCTGGCAAGCTTTTATTCAGACATCTTTTCACCTAAGGCAAAGGATGCATTGGCAATGTCACACAATATGATGTGAAACTCACTCATAGTTTCATCTTCATTCATCCCCATGTTCTCAAATTTTGTTGTAAGGAGCTACAACCTTGACACACAAACTTTGGATGTACCTTCATGTGCAGTTTTCAGAATCACACATGCTTTTTTAGCTTCTAAACACATGTTGATCAGCATGAACATGTTCTTGTCCACACCACTGAAAATCATATCCAATGCCTTGGAGTTCCCAAGAGCTTCATCATCTTCAGCATCAGTCCAATCAGCCTCTAAATTTAGGTTGGTTGTACCATCTCTAGAGGTAATCATTGGATGTTTCAATCCCTTGATCACATTTTTACATGCTTTGTTTCCCAAGTATCTGATGCTTCAAAGGTGTTGCAAGGTGAAACCTCTTGGGTAGCAGAGATCCTTCATTCTAAAGATCCTAGGCGGGAAGAGAGCTTTTTCGATCCGGATGGGAACCAAGAAACAGGTCCAGAGGGGAGAGGTTAGTGGATACTTAACCTCCCCCAGAAGCTTCTTCATGGAATAACTCTGATTTTGAAGTTGTGGCTTTCGCCGATCATTTCTTTTCCTTCCCCAGGAACTTACACCATGATTATCATATTCTTTTTTTCATGTCTCCCACCCAACTGAAGAATTTGTTGGAGGTCCAGTGGTGAGATTCTTTTTGGTGGAAAAAGAATTGAAGGTGAAGCATTCTGATACCCTAGGAAGAATGCAGTCCAGGGTATCCAATCTGAACAAGCGTACCTGGGAAGGCAGGGTGGTATTGAGGCAGATGAAGGTAAGGAGGGATGATATGAAGGTGTTTGCCAAATGAGTGGTCTCTAGAGGAAGCCCAAAGCTCTCTCGAGGGTATGGAGGATATTGCATCTCAACTTACGGGTGATGCCATTGTGGCCTGTGTTCATCACTTTGATGAGGAGAGAAGGCGAATATCCCTCCTCTATCACCATCTGGACTTTAGCCCATTAAACCCCTTTAAACTGGTTTTAGATAGGTAGCATATGGATGAAGAATGATTTTTTTCTTTTTCATTTTTATCGTAATCGTGTTTACCCCCTTTGGGGTTTTTGTAACCATTCTGGATAGCGGTGTCCCTTTGTGGGCGTCTTTATATTGATTGCTTTTAGTGTTAGCTTCTCTATTTTTTACATTAATCTTAATAGGATTACGGCTATGGCACCTTCCTAAACAACGAGGATTCTCCCTAGGGGAATCCCATGTGTATGATTTCCGTAATGGGTAGAAAATTCCATCTATAGGGATCAAACATAATATCCTCTATGGGCGGCAAGAATCCCATATATGGGGATCCAATATAATAATTGCCTTTATGGGTGGAAAGGATCCCATCAATGAGGATCCAACATAACAGTTACCTCTATGGGCAGCAAGGATACCATCTTGGGGGGATCCAACATAATAGTTGCCTCTATGGGCGGCAAGGATCCCATATTGGGGGATCCTTCATAATAACTGTTTGTCCCTTATGGACCTAGATTTCTTGCATGGATATTACATAATGAATAAGCATAGATAAATAAGGATGAGATGCCTCATTAAACACCCTCTCTCCCCTGGAGGCATGGAGGAAAAAGAGTGCATCCCAAATAATATCTTTTTCCTTACAACCGGTAGAGTTCCAATACTCACCTAAAAACGTTAACTAGGTAAACAAGTAACAAAAGATAAAACAATTACATAAAGGGATAACAAAAATGGAAAAGATGGCTCCAGAGGAGAAAATGGTGTTTTCCCTTACTTTCAGGCCTCTTTGTCTTGTACGATAAGATGGGAAGGCTCCTTGCTCCCACCAATCTCTCCAGGCGGTGTGGTTTTATAGTTTCCATTTTTTTACCTATAGACCTGAAAATGCGTCCTCTTTAACTTGAGGCTCTCTGCGTAGCATTTCCTGGTCTCCTCCGACAATTCCCACTCACCCATTGGGGAACGAGTATTTCATGCACAAATACAAGGCAGATAAAGCAACTCCCAGTCGGTTAAAGTTTGGTCGCATAATAATCATATTATACGAGAAATGGGCATCAATGACTAAGTACTTACCTTTATTTCTTTGGCATGATCTTGCTTGAAGTTGAGAAAAATACAAGAAATGAAGGTTGAATTGTGTTCTCTTTTACAAAAAAATTCTCCTTCTACTTCTGATTGATCTTAATCATATTCTGAACATCCAGTTCAGAGTGTGAATCAAAATCATCATAGTCAGAACTCTTGAATATCGTTATCAGACTCTGCAACAGAATTTGATTCAGAGGTAAACAAATGATAGCAGTGGAAATAGTTCAAAAACAACTAAAGTAAAGAAAAAGACACAAGTAATTATCCTGGTTCCTCTCACAACTTGAGAGGAGTCGAGTCCCCTTGTACTTCCAAGGTATTTCCACTATAACTAAACATATTACAAATGCTCAAGCATACAAGAAAGAGATTTACAATGCTCAAGCACACAAGCAAGAGACTTCCTTTGCTCAAACACACAAGTAAGAGACTCCCTTTGCTCAAAGACACCAGTAAGAGACTTTCTTTGCTCAAGCACACAAGAAAGAGACTTCTGACTCTATAATAAATTGTTAAGAGATTTGGGTAACAACTATACTTGATATACAATTAGAGGTGTAGACAGAATATAACTTAAAAAGACTCTAAGACTTAAGAACTTCTAAAATATACAAGTTTTAAGAGGTTCTAGGTCTAGCAAATTTTACAGGGTAGCTCCTCTTTGAAATGTCAAGATTGAGAGTCTTGTTATGCAATGTATTCAGTTGTCTCTTTGATTTGGGTAACAACTACACTTGATATCCAATCAGAGGTGTACACATAATATAACTTAGAAAGACTCTAAAACTTAAGAACTTATAAAATATACAAGTGTTAAGAGGTTCTAGGTCTAGCAAATTTGACAGAGTGGTTTCTCTTTGAAATGTCAAGATTAAAAGTCTTGTTAAGTAGTGTATTTAGTAGTCTTCTTCTTCAAGTATTCTGCTCCTTATATAGATAGGGAGAAAAGAGACGTTGAATACTTTCACCAAAAGGTTGGTTAACCTTTGTACATGATTATACACGTCAAGAAATCACCTTTCTACAAGAGGAATTATCCGTTGAAGCTCAGATAACCAAGAGGATATTTTTCCTTAATTCTTCATGTCATCAAATGTTCTGAGTCTATTAGAGTTGCCTCAATTGAAGAGACTCTACTTCAGTGGTTGGATTTCTTCATACTTCACTCTTCAGAGGTTGATCACTTCAGAGTCCACTTTACAGCTTTCTGAAGCTTCAGAGTCTAGGTCACCAGAGGCTGGCAATCTTTAGAGTTGACTTCTTCAGAATCTGGATCTTCCATAAGAGCCAGAGTCTTCAAAAGTGATCTTTAAAGCCAAAACATGATCTCCAGATGCATAATCCTCAAGCTTCTCTTCATTTGTTTTCAATCATATAATCCTACATACTTGAACAAGTGTTAGAATAACCAATTGTTCTTTAAATACTTTGTTATCATCAAAATCCAAGGGATATGTTGTCAACCAATTTTTTCCAACAACCTCCCCATTTTTGATGATGACAAACATAAGTATTTAAGAATAATGGTTATTAATTTAATTAACATGTTAACTTCAGGGTATGAGGTTTGTAAGCTCCCATTTAGTTTGATAGTTCAGAGGGTGAGACTTGTAATTTGTCCCTAAGTCCTATATAGGTTAATTAAATTCCTTTAAAAACAAAATAACATTCATCTTTAAGCAACATAAATAATAATTATCAGATTCAGGTGCTTAAATACTCTTTATCACCCCCCCCCCCTTTTGTCATCAACAAAAAGATAAATAAAAGGACATAAAGATACTGAAGAAAAGTTTCCATTTAACCAAAAACACATATAACAAGTTCATAAAAGATAAAACAAGGGGTGACTAAATACTAGAGCCTAAGGTTTCTACTTCGAAAGCTCCAGAACTGCTTTCAAATCAGCACCCATGTCATCTTGTATGGCAGACGTTCATCTTATCATCCACGTCCATTTTCTTTAATAGCTATAGCTTCCTGATTAGCAGCAATAGAAGCTATCTTTGCTTCCAAAATATCTTGCCTCTGACTGGTAGAGGCAACAGACTCTGAGGAGATGTACTTCAGATTCTAAAGAACTGATACCACAGAACCTGTGATAGAATCCCATTTTGTAGCATAAGCTACTGGTCAGAGGTTGTAATTCTCTTAGCAAGCAGATTCTATAATCTATCAAAGAGAACAATTTTGTATTCTTCCATTTGGGCTTGGATATTGGGTGGGGGGTAGAATGTATGTTTGTGGATTTTCTGTTGTTGATGGAATGGATAGGACTGTTATACTAGATTCTAACACATCATTTGTGAAGGAGAATCACGATCCAAAATGCAACAGAATTTAAAAAAATTCTCCTTTAGTTATCCTTACAAATGAGCATGATTAGTGATAGAATCGTTACCTCTTGTGGAGATTGAAACCTTTGGTGCAGATCTAAGGAGTGATCACGGACATTGAATGGTGACAACGCCTCTACTCAGTCCACATGAACAGATTTCTTCGATCTCAGTGCTAGCTGCTACGAATGAAGATTTTGAGTGAGAGAGAGAAAGGAAATTTCATCTAATCCAATCCTTCTGCACAAGGGTTCTATTTATAGAACCACATGTGTGGGCTGCAAGCTAAAAATCCCACTTAAGTGTATGTGGCCCATATCTTATGATATACCAAAATCACTTAAGCGCGTGGTACCTTACTATATTTCGTATTCTACTTAAGTGCACTGTACCTTACGATGTTCTACAATTTACTTAAGTGCAATGTACCTTACAGTGTTCCTTATTTACTCTATCTCTCATCAATCCGTCCTTTTGTGTGTGACCCTGTAGGTTCTCGCGACATTGGTAATTATATTAAAATACGTATTTAACATAACAAACAGTGAGCGGTATCTAGAAACACATCACTACTACCCAAGACACGAAAATTTCATGTGATATGACAAATCCTTTTGTGATAATACTTATGTGTACAATTACCCTTTTTCCCTAATGTATATATTTAACACAAGGCATAGACCATGTCATCCTTGTCCAATTCAATATTGGGCCCGTAGACATTTATCCTGTTATGCAGGATGGGAAAATTCTATCTAGGTCACTCATGTCCCTTAGCATGCTTCGAGGAGTACCCATCAACTATCTTTATGGTCATCCATTTATGGACAATGTTTGATCAGCAATAAGGCACTCGACTCTACATCTAGGGTCCATAGTGATTTCAGGTCTAAGGGTGGTATACACCATTATCACCATGAGCGTAACTTATGACACTTTGCATAACATTCTATATAGTATTCTCATAGCGGGTCAATCCAGTATAAATATTACTCTTAATATTCATACCTATGTTTAAGACTTGATAACTCCTTATCCATGATCCATGAGATGTGATCATCAATCTATATACATAATAGTCTTAATGCTTTAATATTATCCCACTTCACAATAAAGCTCGACTACAAATACTTTAAGAATAGTGTCCTTATGTTTAATGGGATTTCATGATCAAGTCACACTTGATACATTAAACGGACTAGCTATTCTTGGGACTTTATTAAATAAACATAATAAAGAAAAAATCATTTTATTATTAATAAATAATTCGATACAAGTACCAAAAGTATTGGTCTCTAGGGCTTACACCAACAATATGTTCTTTTGGGAGAGGAGTAATGGTCATATGGTTGGTTTTCTTGGACAATTTGGTTTTGGTTAGTTTATGGTGGAGGTTGGTTCTAGGAAACTTGTTCAATTTCAATTTGAGGTCCAAATGTTGTGTGAACTTAAGATTGATTCTGAATAGGACTAGGTTCTGGATGAGTTGTATGTTCAGGTGAGGGTTAAGGTGTAGTTTAGGGTTCATGTTTAGTTGCAGGTTAAGGTTTAGGTGAAAGTACATGTTCTGGTTGATCTTGGGTTACATGTTCAACTTCAAATTAAATAGATAAGGTATTATGTTCATAAGTTATTTCCGCAGAACATGCTTGGTCGTTTTGTGGGGAGAAGATTTGAAGAGGGATAGCTTGGATAGGTTTGATAAAAATAGGTTTGAGAGTGATAGGTTTGAGACCAAAAGCAACAATAGGATCAGAATATGATTTTGAGCTAGAACTTGATGAAGCTTTCCCACTCGAAACATCTATGGGGGGTCCAAACATGGTGTTTAAAGGTGGAGGTTGTTCAGAGTTAGAAAAATATGTCAGTTGTTTCTGATCATCAGTGGATTCACCAACACGATGTTCAGAATCAACTAGATTCATAACATTCTCTAGAATATCTGTTGGTTTAGGGGAATCCATCATAGGTTCTGATTGTTGAACAAGTGATGAAGTTTATTTTTAAGATGTTTTAGGTGATGGTTTAGGTGAGGGTGTTGGTGATATATGGTTTAAGGTGGAAGAATCAAAACAATCCTTAAATATAGAGATTATATTGTTACCTATCATATCATTCTCTACAACATCTGGAGTAGCTTGCTTCTCTTCACCAACAGGTTCATAAGCAAGGTTGGTAACCGTTTTTGATACAACTTCTTCTGGTACACCATAAGCTTTAGCTTTAGAGGCACCCTTAGCAACCTTCAACCCAGCTATAGCTTCAGCAGCTTGGACTTCAGCAGTCTTCAAAATCTCTTCTTCAGCAACAACCTCTCCCATTTGAGCTCCAACATCTGCAACCTTTATCTTCCTGAAAAAAGGTATCTCAATTTCCTATTCTTCCTCTTCCTCTTTAATTTCAGAAGGAATAATCATCTTTCTTAACTTCCTTTTATTCACAGGTGCATCAGTGGTGACAAAAGATGAATAAATCTTCTAAGCATCAAGATAGTGAATGAGACTACTTCTTCAATTTCCTTCTCAATCTATTTCTGATGTACATCATTCTTCTTATGAGGCTTTTGAACTTTCTTCTGAGCATCAGAAGCCACCTATTTTCTTTTCTTAGAACCACACCAGTTTCTTCTCTTTCCATCCCAATGTATATCCTGATTACATCATGGTTGTCATGCTTGGTAATTAGTGGATAATCCTTAAGGTAGTCAAATTTGACACTTCTGACTCTTAGAGATTCCTTTGACAACACCACTTCATTCTTCTTCAGAAGCTTCAGGTTGGCCAGAACTGAAGCAAAAAGAATATTCCCATGAATTTCCTTCAGATCATCATAAGCAACAACAACTTTTAGAGAGTCAATTAGACGACTCTGATGAAATAATTCAAAAAGGAGTCTAGCATATGATACATTCTTATTTTTATGCTTCTTACTATCCTTGATAACCTCACATAGATGACGAAATATGTAACCAGGGAGATTGATGTTCTCTTCATTGACCAAATACCAAATGAAGTGTCTATGGTCCCAGGAGATTTGATTAGTGCTACCTTCTCTAGGGATTAGACACCCAATGAGTATTTTGAACATAAGGTTGCAAAGAGTCTTCATGTTCTTCACCTTTCCATAGTATGAAGAGGATAATGTATTTTCTGACAACTCAAACAACCTTGTCTTGATCACATAAGGTTTTGAACTGCTTTCTTTGGTGTTGAGAATGAATCTTTCTGTATTTGACACACTAAGAAGCTTGTCAATAATCTTATGTGTGATGGTGACATCTACTCCTATCACAACTGAAATAATTTCTACTTCTTCAAACTTTTTCAGACCCATTTCCTTTCTACTCTTTCCTTTCAAGGAATTGTCTTTCAACACCATCTGATTTTCTTCCATAGAAGCAACAAGCTCATCATAAACTTAAGAACTTACCCATAAATCCTTGACTAAATGAGGGTAAGTTGGACTATTCAACATATCAAACAATGAAGACCATTCTTGCACTCTGAAGAAACTATAGAGGGAGTAACCATTCAGATTGAAGGAATCAAAATCCATAATCTACTATACAGTGAGCCTCATATCCTTCTTATTGATATAAATGGTTCTTGGTTTGATGTGCAGACTTTTACCAAAAATGAAATTCATGGGTGCTTGTTAAGAGGATGATGAAGCCATTCAAAAGGGATTTTAGGGTTCGTAGGGTTTCTTTTGAAATGGGTAGTTTTCAGAGAAAGCTTGAGAGTGAAAGTAAGGGATGTGAGAGAGAGAAGTGTGTGACTCTGAGTAAGTAGCGTGTTTTGAGTGAAAATGAATTTTTGATCAAAATAAAACTTAAAGTTAAAGGAGGAGGGATGCATAACTTCTTAAGACAAATCATCATAATCGGAAGGATTTTTACCCAATAGTTGCAAGCCACATGTTAGAAGACGTGTAAGATTCATGACACGTAAGTGGACATGTGCTAGAGGTAGTTGAAAAGGTTTAACCACTTGTGTGCTTATCAGGAGAAATTAATCTTATTCAAAGCTTAAGAGGATGAGATGCTCATAGGCTACTATTCATTATAGGCTAGCTCAGAGCTTCTGATCATAGTGGCTTTTGATCATCATCAGACTCTGGTTCTCCACTCAGATGCAAGCATAATTTTTTTAATAAATATTTTTAAAGTACTTGATTTTGAGATAGAATAAGATTTTTTGTAACTCATATATAAGTAGTTTTAACACAATGAAGTTTAATTATACTTACATAAATGTGAAATTCTACTAACTGATATTGGAATATCATGTTTAGAAACTGTTGAGTAAAAACAAAGAAAATGCCATACCTTTCTTTGTGCAACTTCTGATATCCTAATGAGATTTTTCTTGAGGAACCACTTTGTTCTAACAACACTCTTCTGATAACCATCTAGATTCTTTTTAGATACTCTTTCAACTGGATGAGCTTCAGGGGTTGGTTAAGCATCTGAAGCACCAACTTATGATTAACCAACTTCAGTCCTCCTAGTACCAATGATCTCTCCTTGATGGTTTCTTCCAGATTCCACATTTTCTTCCTCCTTATGAGTTGGGATTTGGAACATGGGGTTTCCTTTTGTTATATGTTATAAGCATCCATTGTCCTAGAACTGAAGTTATTACTTTATTGTTTCCTTTCATCATAGTTGCAACAAAAATAATCTCACTCTTTAGTACCCATACTCTTATGGGTCTTTTGAGGTTAGTTATAATGCGCTTCCTTTTATTTTAGCCTTAGCTTTATAATAAGGCTTTAGATTATTCAAGACTTTAGATTTAAAAGTTTGTTGTCTTGAATGAATCATCTTATCCTTAGTGTAACACCTCAAAATTTGCCCTCCTCTCTTGGGACTAGCTAATCATATTGCATATCATTTTTAGGTCATTAGGCATTGCACATTGCATATCATGTGGTTACATTGTGCAAGTCATCCTCACAAGTCTTGACCAGGAGATGAGGAAGTCAAAGTGCAAGCCTAGGGTTTACTGACTGATCATTGGCCATCTGAGGATTGGACTGTGAATTAGGGTTTTTTGTGATTCTCAAAGGATGTTGGTCTTCATCTTGATTGCAATGATACATCATCATCATCATGGTTTATTATCATCAGAAGATTGATCGGATTCCTTGAGATTAGGGTTTTGACCACTGGTCAACCCTAATCAGTTGCATTGGGCCAGTCAGGGCATAATCAGGAGATGGGGTCTATGGTGGTTATGGGGTTCATTCTGTGATTATATTGAGCTTATTAAGGCTAGGGTTTCACCCTTGAGCCATTTCAGTTGAAGATTGGGGCTTAATTTGATCTATGCATGGCCAAATTCATCTGTCAGATGAAAAAGTCAACTGTGGTCAACTGTACATGATCTGATGGATTTGGAGGTGGAAATGAGTTGGATACACTTCATTCATGTTGGAACAAGTGTTATTTGACATCTCAAAGCTCAAGAATGAAGAAAATCAAGTCAGGACAAAAACTGCCAAAAATAGAAAGTGACTTGTAATGGAAGTTTCCAAAAATGGAAAGTTTTTGACCTCAAAATAAAATGTCCAAGGAAGCTTCAAATGAAAAATTGTTCAACATGAAAGTTGTAGATCTTGCTCTCACCTTTCCAAAAAGTCCAAGAACTTGAAAATGCCATGTTTGGTTGGAAAATTATGGCTCAGTGAAATTCAAAAATAACCCATAATCAGGAGGCCATAACTTCCACATGGTTTGTCCAAATTGCAAGTTCTTTATATGCACAAACTCCATTTGACATGTACTTTCATGGTGCATAATTGGATTTTTCCAAAAGTGGTCAATGCAAAAAGTCAATTTTCAACTGGACAGTTAAATTGGACCAGGGGCAAAATTGTCCAACTTGTGAAATAATTGGAATTTTTGAGTGGGGATTTTTGCAACACCTCATGAATGGCATTTGAAATTTGTTGGAATTATCATTTCATGGCAAAGGCTTGTAATTCGAGAATTGGCTTGAAAAATGAAAGTGCAAAATTGGACATTAAGCTACCACATGGTGAACTTCAAAAATACTCATCCAATGAGAGTGCACCAAGTTGCAACAGCTCACACATGTCATTTAGAGAGTGTGTGAGCTGTCAAATAGGTGGCAATGAGCTGGCATGTGAAATTCCTTTTTTGCCCTCACTTGGAAATAACCACTTTCACTAACAAATGCATTTGGTTGATTAAACATGTTTAGGTGGTAATTAAGCATTGGTATATAATCTTAATCACTTTCTAAGCATAACAGAATATCACACTTCCCAAAATCAGATCTGAAATTCATCCAATTCTCTCAAATTCTCAAGAACACCTAAAGCTTCAAATCCAAAGATTTCTCTCAATTCTTAACAAAATGCGAAAATTCTTGTTGCATTGATCTTCAATCATTGTATATTCCATCTGTTTTTGGTCTTCATCATCAATCAAGCACCAAAACTCAACTGTCCAAAGTATGCTCAACAATGGTGAATTGGAATTTCTCATAATTGGAGCAAATTCGAGCTAGGCTAACACCTCCATTCATCTTCCCTATCATCAAGCTTGGACTGTTTTGAAGAATCACATCCAAATTCATCACGAATCGCAACTGTCGTCAAACAAAGGTGCGAATTCGAATCTCACGGTTTTGTAAATTGTTATATGCATTGTGTAGATCGTTCATCGTAGGTTAGCGTGAAACTTGCGGTTTATAAAATGGTTGAGTGAGTTAAGAGAAATCTTGATTTGTAGTTTTTGTGTTCATTCCTTTCCAAGCTCGATTCGTGATGTACAGTGGAAATTAATTAAAATCGGTAGCATATTAGTGATGAGCATTGAGAGAGGAAGAGAACGGTTATTCATTTGCGAGTTTTGGTTGAAGTTTGAGCAAAGTCATTGTTGGACTTGGATGAGCGAACACGGCGAGGAAGAAGATGATTTTCAGAATTTCTTACTGTTTGATTCACGAAAACGCTAAGCCAAATTCAAAACGTGTTTACCGCGTTACTGTTCCTGTTAATTACAAAACTGCCATTGGTTAATTTAATTAATTAATTTAATTCTAAAAAATTGTTAAAAATTCATAAACACTTTAGAAAATTCATAAAAAATCATAGAAAATCAGAAAAATGTGGAAATTTTTGTGTTGACTTCCTTGTTGAATGTAGAATTTTTTTGATCTATTGGTTGAAGTTGTGCCTGGTAGAAATTATGTTTGCCCTAGGGTTCTTTAACATGTGCTACATTTTGATACCTTGTGCCAAATCCAATGTGAAATTCTCATGCTTACCAATAAATGTCTGAAAATTTTTGTGGTAATTCTAGACACATCAATGGAGATTTACATGTAAATTCCATGAATTTTTGATACCTGATCATTGAGTTATGAATTTTGGGTGGCCTATACTTGTTGGAATAATATGAAATTTTGCATGATGGTTAATTAACATGTTAAGATGCTTTGTGAATTTTTGTGGAATTTTACATTGCATTTTCAAATTGATTGCTATTTTCCATCTCTGTTGGTCAATTGTGCAAGCTCATGTGATACATTTTGGTAGATTTAATGTGAAATGCTCATATGGTATTGAATGATCATGAAATTTGGCATGCTTGTAATAGACACATTGTGTGACGTCCCTGTTTTGGTCTCATCCATTTCTTTTTTGTTTTCATTGAGTTATGAATTTTTGAAGTGGATGTATGTGTTGATGTTGTGATTTGGGGCATGTAATTGTGTTTGTTTTTTGTTGATTTTCATTGACATAGTTATCTTGGTCCAATTAGGCTAAAATTTGACATGCTAGACCTAGGTTAGGTCCTGTTTAGGTGTAAATTATTTGAGAATTTTTGAAGTTGTTTTGATATGGATTTGAATGCAATGGTTCTGTTTGCATGTTTGGTGCTTCATTTGAACTAATTTGCCTTGTTTTGTGCATAACATGAACATGATGAATGATATAAACATGAGACTAATTGTGTTGACTCTTGTTTGACTTTAGCTTGAGTTTGGTTAGAGATACCTTGCTGTTTAGGAATTTTTCTTGCCTTTGGACCCTAGGCTTAGCCTAGTGGTCTTGTTGCTAATATTTGCTTGATTTTTCAGGATCAATAGCACAATGCACATGGAGAATGAATCAAGTTAAATGCAATTGATGTTGTTTGATGTTTGTACACTAACATAACATTGTTTTGTAGGTTGTGAAGTTTGGGATTGAGCTTTGAGCTTGCTTTGTTGTGCATTGATCTGTATAGATTAACTGATTGAACTTTTGCTGTTTAGTTTTGTCTGTCTGAGTACTAACTGTGTTTGACTGTTTCCAGGTACTTTTAGTTGCTCAGTTCCTTGTGAACTTTTGCTTTGCTTTGCTTAAGCAACTTGCATTGAGGTATAACTTCCTAACTTCATGTAGTCTGGAGACCCGGCTGTTACCGGGCCGGGCAAATGTCTGAAGTCCTCCTTAAGAGGCGATGATTGTGATTGTTTAAAATTGTGCCTAAGCAGGTAAAGTCCTTAATCAAGGCAATTGGTGGAAGGTAGGGATATGCAATCTATCCCCCACTATTCAGTGGAGTATTCTCCTTGCTCCCATTACATGGTTGTAGCATTGAGATTACAAGCCCAAGATCCGTGCAGTGCACGTTGTGTCAGAGTCTCTGAGTATAGAAGGGTTCCCCCATTCTGGACCCATGCTCATTTGTCAGAAGCTCTCCCTGGTTAGGGATAAGAGCTGTGAGGTCTGATCCTCACTTCACCTCTCATCTGCTTCACCTTAGCCTCGTAATGGCAAGGTTAAGAGCAAACCCAGCCCGTACAGACGACTCGCTTCGGCAGTCAAACCTATTGTGTGAGCCCCTTGTTTGGCTATAGTGTGTGCTCTGTGGATATCTGATTGACATGCCTGTTTGAGATGCTTGTTCTCATTTGATGTATGCTTGTATGTTGTTTGCTTGTGTGCTTGCTTCTTTCCTGGTTAGGATAGGCTTGCTTATGCAAGTAGGATAGAAAACTGAACTTAGGGTAATGATGCATGACAACACTAGGCTCGAGTCCAGCTCCCTAGTAGTGTGTCTTTCCCCGGTTTCTGGTTAGCAATTCAGTCCCTTTCAGGGGAACTACATCGCCCTGATCCTTGTTCCAGACAAGGTATGTAGGCAGGTGGTCGTGCGAGACCACTCCGGGCAACCTTTTTCTTTTTTGCGTGCGTTTACTTGTTATCTGATTGTGTCTTTGGTTCGGATGCCGACGTAAGCCCAGTGATTGGCAGTCGGGCTCCACGTTTGCCGTTTTGTGCGTGTTTTGGTTCGGATGCCGACGTAATTCCATCCAGTGGTTGTCGGGCTCCATGTTTGCCACCCTTGCTTGTTTGTATGTTTTGTGTTGTTTGGCGTGCGTAAGCCGGACTACAGTGGCTCTGATTCTCATGTCCAGATGAGATATGTAGGCATAGGACGCGATGTCCTATCGAGCTCCCTTCTCTTAACCCTACCTGCGTTCCCCGTGTGTGTGTGTGTGGTGTTTAGCAACCTATTCTTTTCTTAGAACGTGGATCCCGTCGAGTACGACGGACGTGAGGGGTGCTAATACCTTCCCCTTGTGTAACCGACTCCCTTACCCTTTCTCTTTGGTCGCAAGACCATTTCCTTTCCAGGTTTCTCTGAGCGTTTCCTTTCCCTATCTCGCATCCGCGAAAAAACAACCGGCGGGACTCAAATAAAAACACAACACAGAGCCGCCACTGCGCGTTATTTATCCCAAGATAGGGAAAGGAAACGCTCAGAGAAACCTGGAAAGGAAATGGTCTCGCGACCAAAGAGAAAGGGTAAGGGAGTCGGTTACGCAAGGGGAAGGTATTAGCACCCCTCACGTCCGTCGTACTCGACGGGATCCACGTTCTAAAATAAAGAATAGGTTGCTAAAACATCACACACACACAGGGAACGCAGGTTGGGTTAAGAGAAGGGAGCTCGATAGGACATCGCATCCTATGCCTACATATCTCGTCTGGAACGAGAATCAGAGCCACTGTAGTTCGGCTTACGCACGCCAAACAACACAAAACGCACAAACAGATGGCAAACGTGGAGCCCGACAACCACTCGATGGAATTACGTCAGCATCCGAACCAAAACACACTCAAAAGGGCAAACGTATTAAGTATCTCTGCCCGATTGTCGAGACTATTATCCGCCTTAGGATGACCTGTTTAGAATTTACCTGTGAGGGGAGGGTGATTCTTTCAGATGCATGTTCAGATGGTGACTCAGATGGTGACTAATTGTTCCGTGGATCAGAGTCTTACTTATAAGTCGGATTTATGGCCGTTTATTTCTGAGACGCCGGAGTGCTGTCCGAGTTATTTATCAGTGGGGATCCGTTTATTTCAGGATTCCCCGGGCCGAGTTATTTATCAGTGGGGATCCGTTTATTTCAGGATTCCCCGGGCCGATTCAGATGTTGTGGGTATCTGCTCAGAGTTTTGTCTGGTGATGATGATGATGTATCTGTCTTCCGTTTATTTCGGAACCCTTGAGTTGGATTTGTGGTTACATTTTCGCCTTCAGATGGTTGTGATCAGTTCAGAGATCCGAGCTGTGGTTCAGGGCAACAGATGATCAGATGGCTTGGAGGATGGCAATGCATTGCATTCATTCATCAGCATCATTACATTTTGCATTTACCTGCATCTAACACATGTTTATCCATATGCAGGGACATTTTTGATCAAGATCCTGGTTGAGAGACTTTCTGCTAGAGATGAGAACCGGTTTGAAGCATGATGTTGTCTACAGTTTCTTCAACCCAGAGATTGACGAGTTGAGAGATATGATTGCATTGATTACACCTGACCATGTGGGGATGTTCAGAGAGTCATACGGTAGTATCCTGAAAATGGTTTTCAGACTCACTGACAGTGACAGAAGCGCCATTCATACTCTTCTCCAGTTCTATGACCCGGGGCTGAGATGCTTTGTATTTCCGGACTATTTGTTGGGACCTCTGATGGAGGATTATGCTAGCATCCTGGGTGTTCAGATCCGCGATCAGATTCCTTTTTGTGCTATTAGGAGAGAGCCTGACGTCCTTGGGATTTCCCGTGCTCTTTATTTGAGTCCGGAAATAGTCAAAGAGGGTTTGAAGGAGAAAGGAAAGTTACCAGGTTTTCACTTGAGTTTCTTGGAGGCTAATGCCAAGGAACATGCTGCTATGGGTAACTGGAAGACGGTTTGTGCTCTGACCGCCGTGAGCATTTATGGGATTGTTCTGTTTCCTAATCAGAAGGATTTTGTGGACCATAATGCTATCAGATTGTTCATGCAGAGAAACCCTATTCCTACTCTGATTGGAGATGTTTACTACTCAGTGCATAACAGGAATGAGAAGAGGCGTGGTGGCTTGATCAGATGATGTTCTCAGTTGCTCTTCCGATGGTTTATGGGGTATTTGCCTTCTCGGGGTGCTTTTGTTCATCTTGATCCTTCGGTCAAGTGGTCCTTCAGGTTGATGGGGTTGCGGGCTGAGGACATAGCGTGGACTCATAATGGTTTGGCTGGACGGAATTTTATATATAGCTGCGGGGATTTTCCCAATGTGCCTCTCATAGGAGTTCAGGGTTGCATTAATTACAACCCAACGCTTCTCAGGAGACAGATGGGATTTGCTATGGAGGTTCCTCCCCTTGAGTGTGAGACTCAGGAGTCCTTTTACTTCCCGATTGAGGGTAATCAGGCCAAGCTGATGCAGGTGTCCGGGGCATGGCGCAACATTCAGAAGAAGGGTAAGGTTCCATTTGGTAAGGTCAACTGTCGGTATTTTCCTCTATTCGAAGATTGGTTGCGGAAGAGGATCGAAGCCACATTTCTACCATTTCCGGGGGGTGATCCTGTGTGTCCTATGATTGAGGGTCCAAGTTCTTCTGTCGGCATGGAGGAATTCCTTGAGATGAAGAGGGCCAGAGATCAATTACTTGTAGAGAAAGCTGAATTGGAAACAAGTGTTGCTCGGTTTCAGGCAGCTAATCAGGAGATCAAAGTAAAGATGGAGGATCAAGACAAGCGACATGCCTTGGAAGCCAAACGCTTTGAGATGGATACAGCCTACTATGGGAAGATCAGCCAAGCTTTAGCATCATCCAACCGGGAGCACGGCATCACTAAGGATAAGCTGTTCAGAGCATCGAAAGTCATTGAAGATGAGAAGAGAAGGCAAATACTTGTCAGAGATCAGAGGGACGACAGAGTCCGAGTCCTCATTGCTGAGTGGGAGACCAAGCTGAAGGTCAAGGAAGCAGAGAATCTGAAGATCACCGCTGAGAGAGATCATTACAGGGCAGAAAGAGACCATTACTTCAGGCAGATGAAGATTCATCAGAAGGAAGTTGGGAGACTGCAGCAGGAGAACACAGAGCTCAGGTTCGCCGCAGAGTTCGCGAGGATGGAAGATGAGATAGGGCCATCTGTGGGACCCTCATCGAGCTAGATCTTTCATTTGTGTTGGATTACCGTCAGGCTTGTTGACGGAATTCACTTGTCTGTATTTCTTTCCTATTCTGGAGGATTGTATTTGACTTTATTTGACTTGATGTATGACTATGGCACTGATTGTGCCCTATTTGGTTATGTTATGGTGATTTTTCATTCAGTGATTGGTTTTCAAGCTTTATTTGCTTTGCTGTATGCACTCGCACAAGCACACACATGGTTGGGGGTATCATGCTGAATCACATATCTCCGATCTGCACGATAAAATCAGATGCTGAATATCAGAATATTGATGCCGGATTATTATCTGTCTCAATGATGCCAGGATCGAGAGACAAAGTGTCCTTCATATGGATAGACACTGCATTCATGCATTGATCATAATAACTTGTGTTTTATTTTGCAGGTAACTGTTACTAACGTGCTTGTTTGCTACAGGAATCATTGCTCGCGCTCGAAGAGTCATCCCTTTGCACTCAACACGCCCTCACATATATTATACCAGAAGGAATACACCCAGACTCATGGAGCTTCCCAGTGCAGATATGCTTGAGCTAAAAGATAAAATGAATGAGTTGATCAACATAATGCAAGGCTTTGCAGTTGGTCAGAAGGCTCTGGCAGACAAAGTTGAGAAGCTCGAGCGGGCTTCTGCAGCAAACAGTGGGGTTAACCTGGATGGAGTCTCCAACCAGGGGCAAGGGTCTCGAGACGGCGGAAAAAGGACGACTGTGGGTCTCGTGAATAATGCTGGTGGTCTTGGTGGTGCGGGCGGCCAACCGGGTCAGAATCAGAAGGATAACTTTGTGCCTCCGTTCTATGGGTTCGACGAAGACCAGGAGGAAGATAGAGAGGCTGATCAGTTCTCGATGCAGAACGAGCCATTTGTTCCTTATAACGCTCCACTTCAGAACAAGGAGATTCAGCTGCTGGCTGAAAAGATAAAGGTCTTGGAGAGTTATGCCACTCCTGGAGTGGTGAATATGTCTAATATGGGGCTGGTGGAAGGGATTGTGATCCCGCAGAAGTTCAAGGCGCCCAGTTTTGACAGATATAACGGGAGTTCTTGCCCAGAGACGCACTTACAAGCTTTTGTCCGCAAGATCTCTGCATACACAACGGACCAGAAATTGTGGATGTACTTCTTCCAGGACAGCCTGTCCGGAGGCTCCCTGGAATGGTATACTAAGCTGAAATCGTCCGATATAAAGAATTGGCAGGATCTTGGGGATGCTTTCTTCAAGCAGTACCAGTTCAATGCTGACATGGCTCCGAGCCGTACCCAGCTGCAGGGTATGTCTCAGAAAAATAATGAAGGATTCAAGGAGTATGCCCAGCGGTGGAGAGAACTGGCTGCGAGAGTTCAACCTCCTCTTGTGGATAGAGAAATGTCTGACTTGTTTATGGGGACCCTGCAGGGGCCGTTTGCGGAAAGGATGGTGGGTTGTCCTGTCACCAATTTCTCTGATATTGTGGTGGCAGGGGAAAGAATAGAAAGTTGGTTAAAGCTGGGTAAGATTCAGGGTACTGCGTCTGCATCTTCTTCCGGTTCAAAGAAGCCATTCGGTAATGGTGGGCAGAGGAAAAAGGAAGGAGACACCAGCGTTGTTTATACTCAACGTGGACCCAGTAGGGACCGTTACTTCCAGCACACTGCTGCGGTAACTATCCCTGCTGAGCCTCAATCTGCACCGCAACAACAGCAGCAACAACAACAGAGACAACCCTTCCAGCAGAGGCAGCAAAGGGCTGGTTATCAGGTCAGGGGCAGAGCACAGGATCGACAATTTGACAGGCCTCCGGTGACCTATGCTTTCTTGTTTAAGAAGCTGCAGGATTTGGGCCTAGTGCAAACCAGAACTCTGGCACCTTTGAGACCTGATCAAAGGTCAGCCAGTTATGACGAGAATGCCAAATGTGAGTTCCACTCAGGTGCGCCAGGGCATAATATTGAGAACTGTAAAGCTTTTAAGCACACAGTTCAGGATTTAGTGGATTCCAAGGCAATTAATTTTGCTCCATCTCCCAATGTCAATGCAAATCCCATGCCTGCGCATGGACAGAGGGGGGTGAACGCCATTTCTGAGGAAAATAGAGTTGGGCTGTCTGATGTGAGTCAGTTGAAGACGCCTTTGGGTGAGCTGAAAAGTCAGTTGCTGGTGAATGGGGTTTATCCAGGCTGCGGGTCTGGTTGTGCTGAGTGCATTATCTCTGTGAATGGTTGTGAGCTTCTGAGGAAGTGTGTCCAGGGTCTGATGGACGAAGGGGTTATCTTGGTTGAGAGGGCTGACAAAGAAGGAAGGGAAGAGGTCTCCACTATAACCATTTACTATGACACGGTGGATTTGTCAAACCTTGTGGAGGAGGCTCCAGTTACCATCACGGTACTTGGGCCAGTTCCCTATGACAAAGATGATGCCGTGCCGTGGCATTATGGTGGGGAGGTGTATTGCAACGGCGAGAAGGTGGAAGAGCAATCTGCAAGTGAAACCACCGTGCTAAAGGTGGATAATGCCGGTCCCAGCGGTTTCACTCGCAGCGGTAGGCTATTTGCTCCTGATGCGTTGAGGAGAGGGGAGGAAGAAAAAGATAAAAAAGAAAAGGCCGAGGCTTTAGCCAGGGCAAAGGGAAAAACTGTGGTGGATAATGGTGGTACTCCTGTGATGACACCGGTGCCTGCGGGGTCGGATAATAAATTTGATGATGAGGCTGAAGAGTTCTTAAGGATCATCAAAAAGTCGGAGTATAAACTGGTGGATCACTTGCAGCAAACTCCTTCCAAGATCTCAATTCTTTCTTTGTTGCTGAGCTCAGAGGGGCATAGGGAGGCCTTATTGAAAATTTTGAAGAAGGCTTATGTTCCTCAGGAGATCACCATCAATCAGCTGGAGACGGTCGTATCCAATGTGCATGCTAGCCATGGGTTGGGCTTTACGGATATGGACCTGACGGTGGATGGCAGAAACCACAACAGGGCGCTACACATTGCAATGGAATGCAAAGGGGCCGTGCTTTCGCATGTGTTGGTTGATACCGGCTCCTCCTTGAATGTGTTGCCAAAGAAAGCCCTGGCAAAGCTTAACTGTGATGGGCTGATTTTGACCCCGACTGATTTGATAGTGCGGGCGTTTGATGGGTCAAAACGAGCCGTATTTGGGGAAGTTGAATTGCCGGTGAAGATTGGACCTGAGGTGTTCAAGTCGACTTTCTATGTTATGGACATCCAGCCAGCTTACAGTTGCTTGTTGGGTCGCCCATGGATTCATGCTGCGGGAGCAGTTACTTCGACTTTGCACCAGAAGCTGAAGTACATTTGGGAAGGGCAAGTCATTACTGTCTGCGGAGAGGAGGATATATTTGTCAGCTACCTGTCTTCATTCAAGTATGTGGAGATGGATGGTGAGATCTGGGAGACGCCTAGCCAGGCATTCGAAACCGTTAAGGTGGAGAATGCTCTGTTCGCAAAGCAGGAGGAGGAGAAACCATCCATCGCTTCTTACAAACAGGCTGCTGAGGTGGTTAAGAATGGAGAGGCTCCTGGTTGGGGCAGAATGATGGAGATTCCTGAGAAGAAGGATAGATTTGGGGTGGGATATCGACCTAGCCGAGGCTCAGGGCAAGGAAGAGGACGTCGTACGTCAGTAACCTTCACAAGCGCCGGAATGCTGGATCCGGATCACATCTGTATGATGAGTGAAGATATTGATAGTGACTGCGACATCGACCAATGGATAAAGCCGTGCACACCAGGGATGGAAATCCAGAACTGGAAGGCCGAAGAGATCATCCGGGTCACTCTCCTTGAAGAGTAATATTTTTCTTGTTTTCATTCTTATTTGCATGAAAGCCATGCGTGTTGCCCGACACGTAATGGTCCATTGTAAGGGCCACCTCATGTTTAAATTTGCAAGGTTTTGCATCATGAATAAAGGATGTTTTTTCAGTTAAAAGCGGTGTTCCCTGTTTTTCATTTATTTTTGCAGTTAAAAAATAAAAAAAAAACAAATAAAAATGGCAATGTTTTCATTTTCCTTTTTATTTGTCACACCGGTTCTAAAGCAATGCATGAATCAACATTCATGCAGATGCGATTCTTCTCCGGATCTCATTGATAACAATCCTGTTACACCCTTGTATGACTTCGACAATCCAATCTATCTTGCCGAAGAAGAAGACGAAGAAGATTGTGAACTGCCAGGGGAATTAGCCAGGTTGTTAAAACAAGAGGAGAAGGTGATTCAGCCGCATGAAGAACAGATTGAGGTCGTGAATTTGGGTACCGATGAGATGAAGAAAGAAGTGAAAATCGGGGCTGCTTTGGAGGAAAGTGTAAAGAGTAGAATGGTGGCATTGTTGAAAGAGTATGTCGACATCTTTGCCTGGTCTTATCAAGATATGCCAGGGTTGGATACCGATATCGTTGTGCACAAGCTACCGTTGAGAACAGATTGTCCTCCAGTGAAGCAGAAGTTGCGCAGAACTCGACCTGATATGGCGATGAAGATTAAAGAAGAAGTGCAGAAGCAGTGGGATGCTGGTTTCCTTGCTGTCACTAATTATCCGCCATGGGTTGCGAACATCGTGCCAGTCCCGAAGAAAGATGGTAAAGTGAGAATGTGTGTGGATTACCGGGATCTGAATAGAGCTAGTCCGAAGGATGATTTTCCGTTACCTCACATTGACGTGTTGGTAGACAATACAGCTCAATTCTCGGTGTTTTCTTTCATGGATGGTTTTTCTGGCTATAATCAAATCAAAATGTCGCCAGATGATATGGAGAAAACAACGTTCATTACACCGTGGGGTACCTTTTGTTACAAGGTGATGCCATTTGGTCTCAAGAATGCCGGTGCTACTTATCAGAGAGCCATGGTGACTTTGTTTCATGATATGATTCATCATGAAATTGAATGCTATGTTGATGACATGATAGCAAAGTCCCAGACAGAAGAGGGGCATTTGGTAGATTTGGCTAAGTTGTTCGACCGGTTGAGACAGTTCAGACTGAGGTTGAATCCGAACAAGTGCACGTTCGGAGTGCGGTCCGGTAAATTGCTGGGGTTCATTGTGAGTGAGAAAGGAATCGAGGTTGATCCTGCAAAGGTAAAAGCAATAAAAGAAATGCCTGAACCGAGAACAGAGAAGGAGGTTCGTGGTTTCTTAGGTAGATTGAACTACATTTCACGGTTCATATCTCATCTAACAGCCACGTGTGAGCCGATATTCAAATTGTTGAGAAAAGATCAAACGGTCAGGTGGAATGATGATTGCCAAGTGGCATTTGAAAAAATAAAAGAATATTTGCAGGAGCCTCCGATTCTGATGCCTCCTGTGGAGGGGAGACCTTTAATTCTGTACCTGACGGTCCTCGAGGGATCTATGGGGTGTGTATTGGGGCAGCATGACGAGTCTGGTCGAAAAGAGCATGCCATATACTACCTTAGCAAAAAGTTTACCGACTGTGAAACAAGATATTCACTGCTCGAGAAAACTTGCTGTGCTTTGGTCTGGGCTGCTCGCCGACTAAGGCAGTATATGCTGGTTCATACCACTTTGTTGATTTCCAAGATGGATCCAATCAAGTACATTTTTGAGAAGCCAGCATTGACCGGACGGGTTGCGAGGTGGCAAATGATTTTGACTGAATACGATATACAGTATACCTCTCAGAAAGCGATCAAGGGGAGTGTATTGTCTGATTACCTCGCCCAGCAACCCATTGATGATTATCAACCAATGAAGTTTGAATTCCCTGATGAGGACATCATGTTCCTTAAATCGAAAGATTGTGAGGAACCAATCCCGGAGGAGGGGCCTGACCCTGAATCCGAATGGATTCTGATGTTTGATGGGGCCGTTAACGTGAATGGAAGCGGTGTTGGTGCTGTTTTGGTTACGCCGAAAGGATCCCACATTCCTTTTGCTGCTCGGCTAACATTTGAGTGCACCAACAATGTAGCTGAATATGAAGCTTGCATATTGGGAATTGAAGAGGCGATTGATTTGAGAATCAAGAACCTTGTCATTTACGGAGATTCAGCTCTGGTGATAAATCAGGTTAACGGGAAATGGTATACGCGTCAGTCTCATTTGGTTCCGTATCGAGATTATACGAGGAGATTGTTGACGTTTTTCACCAAGGTGAAGATGCATCATGTGCCCAGAGAGGAGAATCCTTTGGCAGATGCTTTGGCTACTCTGGCTGCCTTGATTAAGGTGCAGAGGTGGAATCAGTTCCCCAGTGTTGAAGTTGGACGTCTGGATAGGCCGGCTTACGTGTTTGCTGTTGATACAGCACCTGATGATGAGAAGCCGTGGTATTTCGATATCAAGCGCTATCTTGAGACGCAGGAGTATCCTGAGGGAGCATCTAAGAAGGACCGGAAGACTCTGCGGAGGTTAGCCATGGTGTTCTACCTGAATAAGGATGGGGTTTTATATAAAAGAAATTTTGATTGGGTCTTGCTCAGATGTGTTGATGAGGCAGAAGCAAGCCAATTAATGAAAGAGGTTCACGAGGGATCGTTCGGTACCCATGCCAGTGGGAATGCAATGGTAAAGAAGCTGCTGAGAGCAGGTTATTACTGGATGACAATGGAGGCCCAATGTTTTAATTTCGTGCGGAAGTGTCATAAATGCCAGATTTATGCTGATAAGGTGCATGTGCCTCCAAATCCGTTGAGCTTGATGTCGTCTCCGTGGCCGTTTGCTATGTGGGGCATTGATATGATAGGAAAGATTGAGCCTACAGCTTCGAATGGGCACAGATTTATATTAGTGGCTATTGATTACTTCACCAAGTGGGTTGAAGCAGCCTCTTATACGAATGTGACGAAGCAGGTTGTTGCCAGATTTCTCAAGAGAGACATCATTTGCCGATATGGGGTTCCCGAGAGAATCATTACTGATAATGGTTCTAATTTGAATAATAAGATGATGGCAGAGCTGTGCCGGGAATTCAAAATCGAGCATCACAATTCTTCTCCTTATCGTCCAAAGATGAATGGGGCGGTTGAGGCAGCCAACAAGAACATAAAGAAGATTGTGCAGAAAATGGTGGTGACCTACAAGGATTGGCATGAGATGTTGCCGTTTGCATTGCATGGGTATCGAACGTCGGTACGTACATCTACTGGGGCAACTCCTTTCTCATTGGTATATGGAATGGAGGCTGGATTACCTGTGGAAGTTCAGATTCCCTCTTTGAGAGTCCTGATGGACGTGAAGTTGCAAGAGGCTGAATGGGTAAGGACCCGGTATGAAGAGTTAAGCCTGATAGAAGAAAAGAGGCTAGCAGCCATCTGTCATGGGCAATTATACCAGCAAAGGATGAAGCGTGCTTTTGACAAGAAGGTACGACCTCGGGTATATCACGTAGGTGATATGGTGCTGAAAAGGATCCTTCCTCCTCAAAACGATCGAAGGGGTAAATGGACGCCGAATTATGAAGGTCCATTCGTGGTCAAGAAGGTTTTCTCTGGCGGAGCCTTGTTGTTAACGACCATGGATGGCGAAGATTTTCCATCCCCTGTGAATGCGGACGCAGTTAAAAAATACTTTGTGTAAAGAGACCCGCTGGACGAAAAGAACAAAATAGTCCAGGCAAAAATGGGCATCCCGGCGAACCAAAAAACGAAAGAAAGGTTCGGGCAAAAGTTAGGGATAAAGATGAAAAAAAGCTGTACACCCGGCAAGTCGAAAACCTGAAAAGGCGACTTGGGCAAAAATGGGCATCCCGGTGGACTGAAAACCCGAAAGGGCGGTCCAGGCAAAAGAGGGATTGAAACGAACAACTGCGTCCAGCATGATCGTTTGCGCTTGGTTAAAGCATCATGGATAATACCCGGTGGGGATCAATCAGAAACGTCTTGTTCAGAAGGCAGAAAGCACGGAGAGTCTGAGGACATATGGGGTGTAACTGAGTTGGAACTCGATGAGATCATGGGTTTCACATTGCCATTAGGATAGATTTTTCCTTTTGTGCAATTACCTCTTTTCAGGAATTGCTTCCTTTGTATTGCTCAATTTGAGCCACACTTTTCCAATCAATAAAATGCATATTCAGTCAAATAGTGTTGTTTTTGTTTTTCATTACCGCTTTGATTGCAAAAACATATCGATATTTTTGATAAAGAATCTTGCATTTGTAGACATACTGGTCCCTTCCAATGCATGTTTATAAGATTGAAAACTTGAAATCTTATTTGGAAGGTTGAGTGACCCAAGTGTTGAAATCTTGACACGCCTGGGGCACGGTTTTATCTGACGGTCTGTTTTGCAGGTACTGTTAGGTATTCGTTACTCACTTGCAGGTTGTGATGTGGAAGCTTTGTAACAGATCCCCGGAGAGTTCGCTCAGGAATAAAAATGGCGAAAACGTTGAGAAGTACGACGTTCCTTGATAATAATCAAGAAGACTCTTCAAAATCGGAAAATTGAAAGTCTGTATAGCCCCAGGAGTACGCTTCCCGTCGAGCGCGGAGCGATTTGGAATACAAGATGATGGAGCAGAAAAGGTCCAGACGAGTCTGGGAATTCTCAAAAGAGGAAAGCCGATACGAGACGGGGGGTAGATACCATGGTTCGACGAGTCGACGGGTGTTCTGTACCAACTTTTCTCATTCCCCAGCTAGGTCCCCAAGCAGAAGTAGAGGACCAACTCCCTAGCAGATCCGAGGTCTGTGGATCCCCAGCCGAGTCAAGATGGTTATCCCCGGCAGGTTTAAAGTGATGATTCCTCAGCAGCCAGGACAAAAGGTTGCTATCTCCGAGTGGAGCGGGTTTCAAGGAAATATATCTCCAGCAGTGTTCATCCTACCAGTGGATTGGACAAGTGCCCGTAGTGGACAGATATCAGCGTCCCCAGCTGAGCTGATTCTACCTATGGATTGCGTGGGTTGTCCCCAGCGGAGTAGTATGCATTCCCTAGAAGGGTCAAGATGGTTATCTCCAGCAGGTGATAGAATGATGCTTCCCCAGTTGAGTCTGGAGGTTGTTATTCCCCAGCGGAGTATTTGTGAGCATTTCCCCAGCAGAGTCGCCAGCTGTCGCATCCTGCGAAAAATCAACCGGCGAAGCTCAAATAAAAATACAATACAGAGCCGCCACTGCGCGTTATTTATCCCAAGATAGGGAAAGGAAACGCTCAGAGAAACCTGGAAAGGAAATGGTCTTGCGACCAAAGAGAAAGGGTAAGGGAGTCGGTTACGCAAGGGGAAGGTATTAGCACCCCTCACGTCCGTCGTACTCGACGGGATCCACGTTCTAAGAAAAGAATAGGTTGCTAAACACCACACACACACACACGGGGAACGCAGGTGGGGTTAAGAGAAGGGAGCTCGATAGGACATCGCGTCCTATGCCTACATATCTCATCTGGACATGAGAATCAGAGCCACTGTAGTTCGGCTTACGCACGCCAAACAACACAAAACATACAAACAAGCAAGGGTGGCAAACATGGAGCCCGACAACCACTGGATGGAATTACGTCGGCATCCGAACCAAAACACGCACAAAACGGCAAACGTGGAGCCCGACTGCCAATCACTGGGCTTACGTCGGCATCCGAACCAAAGACACAATCAGATAACAAGTAAACGCACGCAAAAAAGAAAAAGGTTGCCCGGAGTGGTCTCGCACGACCACCTGCCTACATACCTTGTCTGGAACAAGGATCAGGTCGATGTACTTATGGCATTCAGGCCAATTTTCCGGTGTTCAGACCGAGGCGGTATTCAGACCGATGTGGCATTCAGGCCAGTTTCCGGTTTTCAGACCGAAGAAGTTTCCGACGATCAGGTCGATGTACTTATGGCATTCAGGCCAATTTTCCGGTGTTCAGACCGAGGCGGTATTCAGACCGAAGTGGCGTTCAGGCCAAGTTTCCGGTATTCAGACCGAAGAAGTTTCCGACGATCAGGTCGATGTACTTATGGCATTCAGGCCAATTTTCCGGTGTTCAGACCGAGGCGGTATTCAGACCGAAGTGGCGTTCAGGCCAAGTTTCCGGTATTCAGATCGAAGAAGTTTCCGACGATCAGGTCGATGTACTTATGGCATTCAGGCCAATTTTCCGATATCCAGACCGAAGTGGTGTTCAGGCCAAGAAAAATGAAAAAGGAAGAGAAAATAATAATCCCCAGTGGATGTGTGGTGATCAGACCATGGTTATCCCTGTGTTACCATTTATTTTGGTATTTAGGTTGACATTTCTGTTTCGGTACTCAGGCAGACTTTCTCCGTACCAGACGGATTTTTGCTTTCGGAGTTCGTTTCTTCGCCAATGCTGACAGGCGTTGTTAATTATATCCCATCAGAGTGCAAATTATTCGTCTGTTCTTGGTATTCAATCACTCTTCATCCTGATCATCCGAAAGCCGAGGCTATTTCGTATCGACAGGTTCACAGTGGATTGAATAGGGGCAGCTGTAACACCTCAAAATTTGCCCTCCTCTCTTGGGACTAGCTAATCATATTGCATATCATTTTTAGGTCATTAGGCATTGCACATTGCATATCATGTGGTTACATTGTGCAAGTCATCCTCACAAGTCTTGACCAGGAGATGAGGAAGTCAAAGTGCAAGCCTAGGGTTTACTGACTGATCATTGGCCATCTGAGGATTGGACTGTGAATTAGGGTTTTTTGTGATTCTCAAAGGATGTTGGTCTTCATCTTGATTGCAATGATACATCATCATCATCATGGTTTATTATCATCAGAAGATTGATCGGATTCCTTGAGATTAGGGTTTTGACCACTAGTCAACCCTAATCAGTTGCATTGGGCCAGTCAGGGCATAATCAGGAGATGGGGTCTATGGTGGTTATGGGGTTCATTCTGTGATTATATTGAGCTTATTAAGGCTAGGGTTTCACCCTTGAGCCATTTCAGTTGAAGATTGGGGCTTAATTTGATCTATGCATGGCCAAATTCATCTGTCAGATGAAAAAGTCAACTGTGGTCAACTGTACATGATCTGATGGATTTGGAGGTGGAAATGAGTTGGATACACTTCATTCATGTTGGAACAAGTGTTATTTGACATCTCAAAGCTCAAGAATGAAGAAAATCAAGTCAGGACAAAAACTGCCAAAAATAGAAAGTGACTTGTAATGGAAGTTTCCAAAAATGGAAAGTTTTTGACCTCAAAATAAAATGTCCAAGGAAGCTTCAAATGAAAAATTGTTCAACATGAAAGTTGTAGATCTTGCTCTCACCTTTCCAAAAAGTCCAAGAACTTGAAAATGCCATGTTTGGTTGGAAAATTATGGCTCAGTGAAATTCAAAAATGACCCATAATCAGGAGGCCATAACTTCCACATGGTTTGTCCAAATTGCAAGTTCTTTATATGCACAAACTCCATTTGACATGTACTTTCATGGTGCATAATTGGATTTTTCCAAAAGTGGTCAATGCAAAAAGTCAATTTTCAACTGGACAGTTAAATTGGACCAGGGGCAAAATTGTCCAACTTGTGAAATAATTGGAATTTTTGAGTGGGGATTTTTGCAACACCTCATGAATGGCATTTGAAATTTGTTGGAATTATCATTTCATGGCAAAGGCTTGTAATTCGAGAATTGGCTTGAAAAATGAAAGTGCAAAATTGGACATTAAGCTACCACATGGTGAACTTCAAAAATACTCATCCAATGAGAGTGCACCAAGTTGCAACAGCTCACACATGTCATTTAGAGAGTGTGTGAGCTGTCAAATAGGTGGCAATGAGCTGGCATGTGAAATTCCTTTTTTGCCCTCACTTGGAAATAACCACTTTCACTAACAAATGCATTTGGTTGATTAAACATGTTTAGGTGGTAATTAAGCATTGGTATATAATCTTAATCACTTTCTAAGCATAACAGAATATCATACTTCCCAAAATCAGATCTGAAATTCATCCAATTCTCTCAAATTCTCAAGAACACCTAAAGCTTCAAATCCAAAGATTTCTCTCAATTCTTAACAAAATGCGAAAATTCTTGTTGCATTGATCTTCAATCATTGTATATTCCATCTGTTTTTGGTCTTCATCATCAATCAAGCACCAAAACTCAACTGTCCAAAGTATGCTCAACAATGGTGAATTGGAATTTCTCATAATTGGAGCAAATTCGAGCTAGGCTAACACCTCCATTCATCTTCCCTATCATCAAGCTTGGACTGTTTTGAAGAATCACATCCAAATTCATCACGAATCGCAACTGTCGTCAAACAAAGGTGCGAATTCGAATCTCACGGTTTTGTAAATTGTTATATGCATTGTGTAGATCGTTCATCGTAGGTTAGCGTGAAACTTGCGGTTTATAAAATGGTTGAGTGAGTTAAGAGAAATCTTGATTTGTAGTTTTTGTGTTCATTCCTTTCCAAGCTCGATTCGTGATGTACAGTGGAAATTAATTAAAATCGGTAGCATATTAGTGATGAGCATTGAGAGAGGAAGAGAACGGTTATTCATTTGCGAGTTTTGGTTGAAGTTTGAGCAAAGTCATTGTTGGACTTGGATGAGCGAACACGGCGAGGAAGAAGATGATTTTCAGAATTTCTTACTGTTTGATTCACGAAAACGCTAAGCCAAATTCAAAACGTGTTTACCGCGTTACTGTTCCTGTTAATTACAAAACTGCCATTGGTTAATTTAATTAATTAATTTAATTCTAAAAAATTGTTAAAAATTCATAAACACTTTAGAAAATTCATAAAAAATCATAGAAAATCAGAAAAATATGGAAATTTTTGTGTTGACTTCCTTGTTGAATGTAGAATTTTTTTGATCTATTGGTTGAAGTTGTGCCTGGTAGAAATTATGTTTGCCCTAGGGTTCTTTAACATGTGCTACATTTTGATACCTTGTGCCAAATCCAATGTGAAATTCTCATGCTTACCAATAAATGTCTGAAAATTTTTGTGGTAATTCTAGACACATCAATGGAGATTTACATGTAAATTCCATGAATTTTTGATACCTGATCATTGAGTTATGAATTTTGGAACTTAGGTGTGACAATTTGTGTCACACCTCATCATGTCAATTTGCTGGTTTTTTTTGAGTGGCCTATACTTGTTGGAATAATATGAAATTTTGCATGATGGTTAATTAACATGCTAAGATGCTTTGTGAATTTTTGTGGAATTTTACATTGCATTTTCAAATTGATTGCTATTTTCCATCTCTGTTGGTCAATTGTGCAAGCTCATGTGATACATTTTGGTAGATTTAATGTGAAATGCTCATATGGTATTGAATGATCATGAAATTTGGCATGCTTGTAATAGACACATTGTGTGACATCCCTGTTTTGGTCTCATCCATTTCTTTTTTGTTTTCATTGAGTTATGAATTTTTGAAGTGGATGTATGTGTTGATGTTGTGATTTGGGGCATGTAATTGTGTTTGTTTTTTGTTGATTTTCATTGACATAGTTATCTTGGTCCAATTAGGCTAAAATTTGACATGCTAGACCTAGGTTAGGTCCTGTTTAGGTGTAAATTATTTGAGAATTTTTGAAGTTGTTTTGATATGGATTTGAATGCAATGGTTCTGTTTGCATGTTTGGTGCTTCATTTGAACTAATTTGCCTTGTTTTGTGCATAACATGAACATGATGAATGATATAAACATGAGACTAATTGTGTTGACTCTTGTTTGACTTTAGCTTGAGTTTGGTTAGAGATACCTTGCTGTTTAGGAATTTTTCTTGCCTTTGGACCCTAGGCTTAGCCTAGTGGTCTTGTTGCTAATATTTGCTTGATTTTTCAGGATCAATAGCACAATGCACATGGAGAATGAATCAAGTTAAATGCAATTGATGTTGTTTGATGTTTGTACACTAACATAACATTGTTTTGTAGGTTGTGAAGTTTGGGATTGAGCTTTGAGCTTGCTTTGTTGTGCATTGATCTGTATAGATTAACTGATTGAACTTTTGCTGTTTAGTTTTGTCTGTCTGAGTACTAACTGTGTTTGACTGTTTCCAGGTACTTTTAGTTGCTCAGTTCCTTGTGAACTTTTGCTTTGCTTTGCTTAAGCAACTTGCATTGAGGTATAACTTCCTAACTTCATGTAGTCTGGAGACCCGGCTGTTACCGGGCCGGGCAAATGTCTGAAGTCCTCCTTAAGAGGCGATGATTGTGATTGTTTAAAATTGTGCCTAAGCAGGTAAAGTCCTTAATCAAGGCAATTGGTGGAAGGTAGGGATATGCAATCTATCCCCCACTATTCAGTGGAGTATTCTCCTTGCTCCCATTACATGGTTGTAGCATTGAGATTACAAGCCCAAGATCCGTGTAGTGCACGTTGTGTCAGAGTCTCTGAGTATAGAAGGGTTCCCCCATTCTGGACCCATGCTCATTTGTCAGAAGCTCTCCCGGTTAGGGATAAGAGCTGTGAGGTCTGATCCTCACTTCACCTCTCATCTGCTTCACCTTAGCCTCGTAATGGCAAGGTTAAGAGCAAACCCAGCCCGTACAGACGACTCGCTTCGGCAGTCAAACCTATTGTGTGAGCCCCTTGTTTGGCTATAGTGTGTGCTCTGTGGATATCTGATTGACATGCCTGTTTGAGATGCTTGTTCTCATTTGATGTATGCTTGTATGTTGTTTGCTTGTGTGCTTGCTTCTTTCCTGGTTAGGATAGGCTTGCTTATGCAAGTAGGATAGAAAACTGAACTTAGGGTAATGATGCATGACAACACTAGGCTCGAGTCCAGCTCCCTAGTAGTGTGTCTTTCCCCGGTTTCTGGTTAGCAATTCAGTCCCTTTCAGGGGAACTACATCGCCCTGATCCTTGTTCCAGACAAGGTATGTAGGCAGGTGGTCGTGCGAGACCACTCCGGGCAACCTTTTTCTTTTTTGCGTGCGTTTACTTGTTATCTGATTGTGTCTTTGGTTCGGATGCCGACGTAAGCCCAGTGATTGGCAGTCGGGCTCCACGTTTGTCGTTTTGTGCGTGTTTTGGTTCGGATGCCGACGTAATTCCATCCAGTGGTTGTCGGGCTCCATGTTTGCCACCCTTGCTTGTTTGTATGTTTTGTGTTGTTTGGCGTGCGTAAGCCGAACTACAGTGGCTCTGATTCTCATGTCCAGATGAGATATGTAGGCATAGGACACGATGTCCTATCGAGCTCCCTTCTCTTAACCCCACCTGCGTTCCCCGTGTGTGTGTGTGTGGTGTTTAGCAACCTATTCTTTTCTTAGAACGTGGATCCCGTCGAGTACGACGGACGTGAGGGGTGCTAATACCTTCCCCTTGCGTAACCGACTCCCTTACCCTTTCTCTTTGGTCGCAAGACCATTTCCTTTCCAGGTTTCTCTGAGCGTTTCCTTTCCCTATCTTGGGATAAATAACGCGCAGTGGCGGCTCTGTATTGTATTTTTATTTGAGCTTCGTCGGTTGATTTTTCGCAGGATGCGACACTTAGGTTTTGGACCTTTCAGAACCTTGTAACTTGATGTCTTAGGTTCTATCTTCTTCAGAACCTTTGACTTTGAGGTCTCAGGTTCTGATTCTTTTAGAACCTTTGTCTCAAGAATCATTGGTTATGATTTCTTTAGAACTTTTGACCTTGAGGTCTCAAGTTATGATTTCTTCGGAAACTCTGACTCTACAGTTATAGGTTCTTATTGGTTTAGAACCTTAACATTAGTAGCAGACACCAACTGGGAGTACAATCCTTTTTTAGCAGAGCTTGAAGAATAAGGATGTTATGGTTTAATCAAGGTTTCAGTCCTTGTATTAAAAGGTTTTTTGATGATAACCAAGACATTCTCTTTTGATTCTACTTACACCATAGATCATGGATGAAAGTTTGGTTCTATTAAAGCCAATTATGACAAACTCTTGAAGAGCCAATTCATAGTCATCAAGGGGTTTGTCATACATATCCTTTATTAAAACAATCTGATCTCTTTCTAGTTTTTCAATATTATTTTTAGAGAAAATTAATTCATATTTTATAAGACCATATCGCTTTTTATAATTTTAATATGTCTGACTTTCTCCTGCCATCTATCCATAAGATCTTGACATAAAGTAATTAAATCAGATCTAGAAAGTTTAGAGAATACCTCATATGCATCCTCTAAATCTGAGTTAGAATCAATTTTTGATTCTGAGTCTAAGAATGTTGAAGCCACCAAAGCTAGATTGGTTTCTTCTTAATTCTTGTCAGCTTCTTCTTCATCGTCAAGTTCATCCCATGTTGCCATGGGACTTTTCTTGAACTTTATTCTGAAGTTGTTCTTTTGAAAGCTTTCCTTTTTGGCTTTGTCCTTCTGAATCTCTGGACAATCAGCTATGAAATAATCAGGCTTCTGACAGTTGAAGTAACCTTTTTGATCATTTTTATTATCTCTGGAGCTTGTTCCTCTAAAGCCAAATATTCTTCTAGAGAACCTCATGTTCTTGTTAATAAGATACTGGAATCTCTTTATGATGAAATCCATGTCATCATCATCTGAGTCTTAAACAGAGGCTTCAATATGAGTGGCTTCTTTTTGCTCTAAGTTTGTTAATATTTCTCATACCTCCCAACAGACTTCAAATCTAGAGACTTTGATTTATTGATTGGTTCTTCATCTCCATTGAGTTCTAATTCATGGCTTTGGAGATTACTGATCAGAGTTTCAAGACTGATATTGTTCATGTCTTTAGCTTCCTTAATATCTATCACCTTTGGTTTGTATCTGATAGTAAGACTCCTAAAAATCTTCTTAACATGATCAAAGGTGGTGTAACTCTTGTTCAAGACCCGAAGTCCAGACTCAATAACTTGAAACCTTGAGAACATGGTTTCAATGTTTTCATTCTCTTTCATTATGAATAACTCACATTGTTGAACCAGAATATTAGCTTTGGCTTCTTTCACTTGTTGGTTTCCTTCATAAGAAACACATAAATATTCACAAATGATTTTGGTAGTAGACTTGTCAATGATCTTTATGTACTCTGAGTGAGGTAAAGCATCAACAAGAATTCCTTTTATTCTATGGCATTTTCTGTAAATCTTCTTTAGAGTAGGTGTGAGAGTTTTTCTATCATATACCATTCATACTCCATTTATAGGAATATCAATGCCATCTTCAATAATGTCCCTCAGCTCATCATCAAGTCCTATGATATGAGTGTACATCTTGCTTTTCCACCATTCAAATTCAGTAGAATCTTGATTGAATCTTGGAGGTCTAGCAACATAGTTATTCTTTTCATATGTACTATAGTCATGAGTAACATTACCAAGAGGAGTGGGTTTTGGAATAGGACCACCATCATCAGAGTGATTTGATTCAGTTTTAGAATCACTCATGTTAAAGAAGGAAGTGTTTTTCTCAAGATCTTTTTTGTACCACTGTTAAGTGTATAGAAAGGACCTTTCTCTAATGCCAAGTTAAGGTGACAAAAACACAAGAAGGGGGTCGAATTATGTTTTCTTTTAAAAACTTTTTATCCTTCAATTCTGATTGATCTTAATCAGATTCTAAACACTCAGATAAGAGTCTGAATTATAATCACTCAGAGTCTGAACTCTTGAATATCTTTATTAGATTCTGCAATAGAATCTTATTCAGAGGTAAACAAATGATAGCAGCAGAAAATAATTCAGAAGTAATTAAAGTAAATCAAGAGACACAAGCAGTTATTCTGGTTCCTCTCACAACTTGAGAGTAGTCCAGTCCCCTTGTACTTCCCATGGATTTCCACTATAACCAAATATATTACAAATGCTCAAGCATACAAGCAAGAGACTTCAAATACTCAAGAACACAAGCAAGAGAATTACTTTGCTCAAACACATGAGTAAGAGACTCATTTTCTCAACTACACAAGTAAGAAACTTCCTTTGATCAAACACACAAGTAAGAAAGTTCCTTTGCTCAAGCACACAAGCAAGAGAATTCTGACTTAATAATAAATTGTTAAGAGATTTAGGTAACAATGACACTTGATATAAAATCAGAGGTATAGATAGAATACAAATTATAAAGGCTCTAAGACTTAAGAACTTCTAAAATATACAAGTGTTAAGAGGTTCTAGGTCTAGAAAATTTGATAGAGCAGTTTCTCTTTGAAAAGTAAAGATTGAGAGTCTTGTTATGCAATGTATTTAGTAGTCTTCTTCTCCAGATCTTATGCTCCTTATATAGAAAGGGAGAAAAGAGACATTGAATACTTTCACCAAAAGGTTGGTTAAACTTTGTACTTGATTAGACAAATCATGAAATCATCTTTCTGCAAGAGGAATTATTAGTTGAAGCTCAGACAACCAAGAGGAGATTTTTTCTTAAGTCTTTATTGGATCAAAAGTTCTATGAGTCTGTCAAAGTTTCCTTAGAGATTAAATTTCTCCAAACTTCACTCTTCAGAGGCTGCTCACTTCACAATCTAGTTCTTGGCCTTCTAAAGCTTCAGAGTCTGGGTCACTAGAGGTTGACAATCTTCAGATTGACTTCTTCAGAGTCTGGATCTTCCATCAGAGCCAGGGTCTTCAGAAGTGATGTTCAGAGCCAGAGTCTAATCTCGAGATGCAAAATCCTCAAGCTTCTCTTCATATGTTCTTAATCATATAATCCTGCATACTTGAACAAATGTTAGAATAGCCAATTATTATTTAAATACTTTATTATTATCAAAACCCAAGGGATATGGTATCAACCAATTTTGTTCCAACATTGATCTCCGAGCATGATCTTCACGGTGAGGTAGCCTTTCACCTACACATGTTCTCCTAAGAATCTGACCAACGATCCCTTGAAGGGATTCAGGTTTTCGGGGTCTAGATGTAACCTCTCAAAGGCGACCCAATACAATATGTTGGCAGAGATTCCATGGTCCACCAGGACTCTTTTGATCTCCCATTATTTTCATTTGACGGTGCTACCCATAAGATCATCATTATGAGGATGGGTGCAAAATGCATCTTCCTCTGAGAAGACAATTGAGACTTTTGGGGCTTTCATGTCCCTGATCTTGGGTAGGTCTTTCACGCTTAGGACTTGACATGCGTATATTTTGCGAGCGGAATTGGTCTCATCTCCCCCAATGAATCCTCCTGCTATGGTATTAAACGTGTGACGTGTCACTGTATCGCGCTCAACCTGGGGTGTTTCTTTGGCTTTGCTCCGCCCTTGACTTCTAGAATCTTCTCGTCTACGCGGGTTATATCATTCCGCCTGGTTGGAGGAGTCATCTTTCACATACTTCTTGAGTGTGCCTCTTGTATTAGCTTTTATATTTTCTTATTAGCTGATAACAATCGTCAGTATGATGTTCTTTTACCCTATGGAACTTGCACCATATTTCAAGATCAGATCCCATCCCCTCGGACCTGGCGGCATGTGGTGTAGGTATGTTGTGCAGGTGGAGTACCTTGCGCTAGATGTGTTCTCGGTGGGTGTTCAAGAGCGTGAAACTCTCAATTTCCTTCCACACCCTTTTGAACATGGA
The DNA here is from genome assembly GCF_024323335.1 of Lathyrus oleraceus. Taxonomy (NCBI): domain Eukaryota; kingdom Viridiplantae; phylum Streptophyta; class Magnoliopsida; order Fabales; family Fabaceae; genus Lathyrus; species Lathyrus oleraceus. The sequence goes on along the minus strand of NC_066580.1, from coordinate 489,686,267 downwards.
TTTGTCCTTCGCGAGTGAGGTATAACTATTTTTCCTTGAGGGATGAGATCTCTCATCTCCGTGAACATGCTCATTAACATCGTGAGCCTTCTTTTCAGCATTATTTTCTTCGCCTTTGATTTAACACTTCGCTCTGACGACTACCTTGGCTAGCGTTACTGCTGGATTTTAGGTGAGGGATTCATTGAAGTGTCTCATCTTAAGTCTATTTTGGAATTCCCCTGCAAACATTTCCTAGTTTGGAGGAACAAGCTTGATCGTGGCCTCGTTGAAGTGGACGAGATAGTCCCTCGACAATTTTGATGGGCCCTAACGGATGTTGAATAAGCTCATGGTAGACATCTTCCTGTGGCGACTTGCAGTGAACTTGCATACTAACTTTCTCATTAATTCCTGATAACTGTTAATAGATGCACGGGGAAGGCCCATGTACCATCTGAGAGAGGTCTCCCTGAAGGTGCCTAGAAAAATATTACATTTTAGGGATTCTAGTGCTCCTATGATGGTCATCTATGTGTTAATGGAGGCGACATGTTCGTAGGGATCACTACGTCCATCCCTATTTAATGTAAGAGTGGAGGGTGATCCAACAATTCCACCCCTTATAGGGGATTTACCTCTTGATGGCACTGTTAGATTTTTTAAACTTCATCTTCCAATGTTCGGTTGTGGTGTCGTAATTCGTCCATGGCGGCTCACATCTCTTCCATGGCCTTGGCATCTCCTGTACCACTGGTACCCTTAGGAGTATGGGATTGAGATCTTATGTTCACCATAACCGATAACATTTAGGTATTAGAATTAAGGGTACGATAGGGAAGGTGATGGTTGTTAAAAAGGGGTGTGACCCAGGTTAGTTTTACTGGGCACCACTGCATTGTCTAAAAACTATAGGGTGTGTGTGTTTCCTCTACAAGGGCATGGGGACTCAGAGACCCTAGTAGGTATATAACAAGTTTGGGGGTGAGATCTAGCTCATGGTGGCTAGTAGCCCTGTACGATAGTTTTTTAGGATGTTTAAGAGACCAACTCACGTGAGGTTAGAGGCTTTGATGATGGTCGGCGGTGCTGAACTTCAGGCGGGCAATTATCTTGATGGTGTTAAGGCTACTAGGAGCGTGGTATTCTATGCGTAGTGGTAAAATGTCTATGAGGGGATAATCTCCTCTATCCCATTGAGGGATAGTGTATTTATATGGATTCCTGAGGCCTAGGATTTTTTCCCATCAACGTGGTCTTAATTGTAACACCCCGATAAAAAAATAAGATAATTATTTAATCTAAGTTAATATTATATTTATTAATTTAATTAAATAATTGGGATTTTTGGATTATTATTATTATTATTATTATTATTGGAATAATAATTATTGGAAAATATATAAGTTGGAAATAAGAAAAAGAGTCCATTTGGTAAAGAAAGGGTTTTTACGTGAAAAACAGAGAAGCGGCTAAAAAGTGGAAAGTGGAGAAAAGGCAAAGAGGCAGAACAAGAGGAAGAAGGTTGAAGAAGGAAGAGCTTGAAGCTAAAAGATTCGTCGGATTAACTCAGGTAAGGGGGGTTTATCGTCGTTTAATGGGTATTATGGATTAGCATGTAATGGGTAGTGATAAACCGTTGAATTGACCCTAATTGGGATTATGAATACTGAAAATTATGTTGGATAAACTGTGTTAAAAACTGTAATTGAATCGATAGTCGTGTGAGTCGTAATTGCTGGACGTATAGCTTGTTACGGAATTGGAATCGGAGGTCCGGAAGTCCTCCAACGGCGGAAAATGCGGAGAATTCTGCATTCTGCCTTGTGTTAGCGCAGGAACAGCTTTCTGTCTTGCGTTAACCGGTTAACCCAGGGTGTTAACCGGTTAACACTGTGTTGTATTGTGTAAAATTGCTGTTTTGTCTGCGTTAACCGGTTAACCCAGGGTGTTAACCGGTTAACACTGTTGTGATTGCTGAGATATTGTTGTTCTGTCTGCGTTAACCGGTTAACCCAGGGCGTTAACCGGTTAACACTGTTAAGTTTTGGGCAGGAAGCGTGTTTGTGCTGCGTTAACCGGTTAACCCAGGGCGTTAACCGGTTAACACTGTTGCAGAGTGGAAAATTGGTGTTTTAAATGTTGTGCACTTAATTGATGGTTGGCATATGTTGGCGGATGATGTAATAGGGATTATTTCCTGTTGTTTTGAGTAGTAAGGGTATTAGTAGAGTGTGCTAATACTGTGATTAATTACTTGACACGATATGGTGTTTGATACATGTGTTGATGATGTATGATGATATGCATAATGTTGTGAATGTATATATTATGCATGTATTTGTGAATGGACTGTTGTATGGCTTAGAGTGTGAGCATATGTCCATTGTGGATTGTTGTTGATGTTGCATTGCTAGATGATTAGCGTGCATAGCATAGCCCTTGGGGTTGTAGCTAATTCCCATGGTGAGGAATTAGTGAGTGAATCATTGTGGATTCGTTGTTGATGTTTGCATGCTAGGTGATTAGTGTGCATAGCATAGCCTTTGGGGCTGTAGCTAATTCCCATGGTGAGGAATTAGTGAGTGAGTCACTAGTTCTCAAATGAGTGGGACTAGTGAGCTTAGTAGCCGTATCTGGATTTGATCGGTGAGCTTGAACTATATGTTCAAGAATAGTCGGTACCGCATGTGTGGAGTCTCATTTCATAATGTATGTATGGCGTATAATATGAATGGATGTATTCCAATATTATACGTGTGGTTGTGTTGACATTGAGTATGAGTATGAATTGTGTAGTATTGAGTATGATAATTGGGTTGATGTGCCGTTACTGAATGTGTGATATGATTAGGGTGATTAATGTGTTAAATTACTTAACATGACATGATATTTTATAATGCTTACTATATCGATTGAGGAACTCACCCTTACAACTATTTTTCAGGTAACGAGCAATGAGTTGAGTAGAAGCTAATGCTTGGAGTCTAGTGTAGTCTCCTTAGTGGGTCATGCTCTGATAGATGTAACATCGGGAGAGAACATTTTAATTGTGTTGTTGATGATTGTTGAACCAGTTTACATGTAGTATGTTGCATGTTTTTGAATGATCGATTTGATCTCTATCCGCTGCGTATTATGCAACTGTTTTATTTGATAAATAAATGAGCATGACAAGCTACTTTGAGGAATAGTGTGAAATATTGTGTGACACCCTTAATTGCATATTTACTCTGATAGATACATATTTGTTCTTTTGATTAAATATTTGGGGTATTTTAGAAGGGTGTTACATTAGTGGTATCAGAGCATAGTCGGTCGAGTCGAGTCGTAATTATTCTGTTTCCCCTGTACGGGATAGGTGTTGTGTAACCCTATCATTACTTATTGTTTTAGCTTGTTGGGTTTTCAGAATAGAGATGGCTGGAAGAGGTAGAGACGATGCTGCGATTGCTGAGGCTCTGGGTATGCTAGCTGGAGTACTTGGAGGAAATCCGAATGTTGTGGGAATGGGAGCTGCTCGTCAATTGAGTGAGTTCCAGAAGAACAATCCTCCAATGTTCAAGGGAGCATACGATCCAGATGGCGCTCAGAAGTGGTTGAAGGAGATAGAGAGAATCTTCCGAGTGACTGAGTGTGCCGATAACCAGAAGGTCAGGTTCGGTACGCATATGCTGTCAGAAGAAGCAGATGATTGGTGGGTTGCTACCCGCACTGAGTTGGAAACTGCTGGGAATGCTGAGATCACTTGGGCTGTATTCAGAGAGAGATTTCTGAGGAAATACTTTCCAGAGGATGTCAGAGGAAAGAAAGAGATAGAGTTCTTGGAATTGAAACAGGGTAACAGGTCTGTTACTGAGTATGCTGCTAAGTTCACAGAGCTGTCAAAGTATTATACTCCCTATAACGAGGCTGCTGGAGAATTTTCGAAATGTGTGAAGTTTGAGAACGGGTTACGTCCCGAGATCAAGCAGGCTATTGGATACCAACGGATCAGAGTGTTTTCTGACTTGGTTGACTGTTGCAGGATTTTTGAACAGGATTCTAAAGCCAGAGCAGAGAGCTATCAACAAAGGGTTGATAGGAAAGGCAAGAATCAGAATGATCGTGGAAAACCGTATGCAGCTGGCAAAGGTTTTCAGAAGCAGAGTGGGATGAAGAGGCCTAGTGGGGGAGACTCTAGCGCCCTGCTAAGTGTTATAGATGTGGTCGGGCTGGACATCGTGTCCATGAGTGTACCAGTGCTGAGATGAAGTGTTTCAAGTGTGGCAAAGGTGGTCATTTGGCTGCAGAGTGCCGGTTGAAGACTGTAACTTGTTTCAACTGTGGAGAGTTGGGTCATATCAGTCCACAGTGTCCTAAGCCGAAGAGAGAGAACCAGTCGGGAGGCAAGGTCTTTGCTTTATCGGGTTCTGAGACTTCTGCAGATGATCGTTTGATCAGAGGTACGTGTTATATTAATGGCTTTCCTCTTGTAGCTATTATTGACACCGGTGCTACTCATTCCTTTATATCTTTGGACTGTGCTGTGAAACTTAAGTTAGAGATATCTGAGATGCATGGAAGTATGGTGATTGATACTCCTGCGAAGGGTTCAGTGACTACTACTTCAGTTTGTTTGAATTGTCCTTTGAGTATTTTTGGTAGAGACTTTGGGATAGACCTTGTGTGTCTTCCATTAGTGCAGATTGATGTTATCTTGGGTATGAACTGGTTGGTGTTTAACCGAGTTTCTATCAACTGTTTTGATAAGACTGTGATATTTCCTGAGATTGAGGAAGGTAAGGATTTGTTTCTATCAGCAAGGCAGGTGAATGAGGAAGTAGCAGGTGGGGCAGAGTTGTTTATGATGTTAGCGACTTTGGAGGCTAAAGATAAACTGGTGATTGGCGATCTAGCCGTGGTGTGTGATTTTCCTGATGTGTTTCCTGAAGAAGTGAATGAATTGCCACCAGAGCGTGAAGTTGAATTCTCGATTGATTTGGTACCTGGTACTAGACCGATATCGATGGCTCCGTACCGTATGTCTGCTGTTGAGTTAGCTGAATTGAAGAGTCAGCTGGAAGATCTGTTGGATAAGAAATTTATTCGTCCGAGTGTGTCACCGTGGGGTGCACCAGTGTTATTGGTTAAGAAGAAAGAAGGTACTATGAGGTTGTGTGTGGACTACAGGCAACTGAATAAAGTGACGATCAAGAATCGGTATCCTTTGCCGAGGATTGATGATTTGATGGATCAGTTGGTTGGTGCGAGTGTGTTCAGCAAGATAGATTTGAGATCGGGATATCATCAGATACGTGTGAAAAATGAGGATATTCAGAAGACTGCTTTCAGAACAAGGTATGGACATTATGAGTATTCTGTAATGCCTTTTGGTGTGACTAATGCGCCTGGAGTATTCATGGAGTATATGAATAGGATTTTCCATCCGTACCTAGACAAGTTTGTTGTGGTGTTTATTGATGACATTTTGGTGTATTCGAAATCTGAAGAAGAGCATGCTGAGCATTTGAGAGTGGTTTTAGAAGTTCTACGAGAAAAGAAGTTATTTGCTAAACTATCCAAGTGTGAATTTTGGTTAGAGGAGGTTAGTTTTCTTGGTCATGTGATTTCAAGAGGTGGTGTTGATGTTGATCCTTCTAAGATAGAAGCGGTATCTAAGTGGGAGGCTCCGAAGTCTGTTGCTGAGATTCGAAGTTTCCTTGGATTGGCTGGTTATTATAGGAAGTTCATTGAGGGATTTTCTAAGTTGGCGTTACCGTTGACGATGTTGACTAGAAAGGGGCAAGCATTTGTTTGGGACTCAAATTGTGAAGAAGGTTTCCAAGAGTTAAAGAAGAGGTTAACTACTGCTCCTATTCTGATATTACCGAGTTCGTCGGAATCATTTGAGGTTTACTGTGATGCTTCATTGTTGGGTTTGAGTGGTGTGTTGATGCAGAATAAGCAGGTTATAGCTTATGCTTCGAGACAACTGAGGGTTCATGAGAGGAACTATCCGACACACGATTTAGAGTTGGCAGCTGTGGTATTTGTTCTGAAGTTATGGAGGCATTACTTGTATGGATCAAGATTTGAGGTTTTCAGTGACCATAAAAGCTTAAAGTATTTGTTTGATCAGAAAGAGCTGAATATGAGACAGAGGAGATGGTTAGAGTTTCTGAAGGATTATGACTTTGGTTTGAATTACCATCCGGGTAAAGCAAACGTAGTGGCTGATGCATTGAGTCGGAAATCATTGCATGTGTCTATGTTAATGATTAAGGAATTGGATTTAATTGAGCAGTTTAGAGACTTGAGTTTGGTGTGTGAGAGTACTCACAATAGTGTTAAATTGGGAATGTTGAAGTTAACGAGTGGTATTCTGGATGAGATTAGAGAGGGTCAGAAATCCGATGTGCTTTTGGTTGATAAGTTGACTTTAGTGAATCAAGGTCAAGGTGGTGCATTCAGAGTTAATGAGAATGGTGTTTTGAAATTTGGTAATCGGGTGTGTATTCCGGATGTTACCGAACTTAAGAAGAGTATTCTGGAGGAAGGACGTCGTAGTGGCCTGAGTATTCATCCTGGAGCTACGAAGATGTATCATGATTTGAAAAAGTTATTTTGGTGGCCGGGAATGAAAAGAGAAATTGCGAGTTTTGTTTATTCCTGTTTGACTTGTCAGAAGTCAAAGATTGAGCATCAGAAGCCGTCTGGGCTAATGCAACCGTTGGCTATTCCAGAGTGGAAGTGGGATAGTATCAGTATGGATTTTGTTTCGGGTTTACCGAGGACAAGTAGGAATTTTGAAGCTATTTGGGTGATTGTTGATAGATTGACGAAATCGGCTCATTTCATTCCGATCAGAATGGGTTATCCGTTAGAGAGACTAGCTGAGTTGTATATTGAGAAGATTGTAAGTTTGCATGGTATTCCGTCGAGTATTGTTTCGGACAGAGATCCTAGATTTACATCGAAGTTTTGGGAAGGTTTGCAGAGGGCCTTAGGAACTAAGCTGAGATTGAGTTCTGCATATCATCCGCAGACTGATGGTCAGACTGAGAGGACGATTCAGTCATTAGAGGATCTTTTGAGAGCTTGTGTTTTGGAAAAGGGAGGTGCTTGGGATTGTTATTTACCTTTGATTGAGTTTACCTACAACAATAGTTTTCATTCGAGCATTGGTATGGCACCGTTTGAAGCTTTGTATGGTAGGAGATGTCGGACACCTTTATGTTGGTATGAGTCCGGTGAGAGTGCTGTGGTTGGACCGGAGATTGTTCAACAAACTACGGAAAAGATTAAGATGATTCAGGAGAAGATGAGAATTGCTCAGAGTCGTCAGAAGAGTTATCACGACAAGAGGAGGAAGTCACTTGAGTTCCAAGAGGGAGATCATGTGTTTCTTCGTGTTACTCCGATAACTGGTGTTGGTCGAGCTTTGAAGTCGAAGAAGTTGACACCTCGATTTATTGGTCCTTATCAGATTTTGGAGAGGATAGGGGAGGTAGCCTATCGTATCGCTTTACCGCCGTCGCTTGCGAATTTGCATGAGGTTTTTCATGTGTCTCAGCTGAGGAGGTACATTCATGATCCGTCGCATGTAGTCCAAATAGATGATGTACAGGTGAGAGATAACCTGACTGTTGAAACATCACCTATGAGGATTGAGGATCGAGAGTTGAAGCAGTTGCGGGGTAAAGAGATTGCCTTGGTGAAGGTAGCTTGGGGAGGACCAGCAGGTGGCAATGTGACTTGGGAACTTGAGAGTCAGATGAAGGAGTCTTATCCGGAGTTATTCGCTTGAGGTATGTTTTCGAGGACGAAAACTCTTTTAGTGGGGGAGAGTTGTAACACCCCGATAAAAAAATAAGATAATTATTTAATCTAAGTTAATATTATATTTATTAATTTAATTAAATAATTGGGATTTTTGGATTATTATTATTATTATTATTATTGGAATAATAATTATTGGAAAATATATAAGTTGGAAATAAGAAAAAGAGTCCATTTGGTAAAGAAAGGGTTTTTACGTGAAAAACAGAGAAGCGGCTGAAAAGTGGAAAGTGGAGAAAAGGCAAAGAGGCAGAACAAGAGGAAGAAGGTTGAAGAAGGAAGAGCTTGAAGCTAAAAGATTCGCCGGATTAACTCAGGTAAGGGGGGTTTATCGTCGTTTAATGGGTATTATGGATTAGCATGTAATGGGTAGTGATAAACCGTTGAATTGACCCTAATTGGGATTATGAATACTGAAAATTATGTTGGATAAACTGTGTTAAAAACTGTAATTGAATCGATAGTCGTGTGAGTCGTAATTGCTGGACGTATAGCTTGTTACGGAATTGGAATCGGAGGTCCGGAAGTCCTCCAACGGCGGAAAATGCGGAGAATTCTGCATTCTGCCTTGTGTTAGCGCAGGAACAGTTTTCTGTCTTGCGTTAACCGGTTAACCCAGGGTGTTAACCGGTTAACACTGTGTTGTATTGTGTAAAATTGCTGTTTTGTCTGCGTTAACCGGTTAACCCAGGGTGTTAACCGGTTAACACTGTTGTGATTGCTGAGATATTGCTGTTCTGTCTGCGTTAACCGGTTAACCCAGGGCGTTAACCGGTTAACACTGTTAAGTTTTGGGCAAGAAGCGTGTTTGTGCTGCGTTAACCGGTTAACCCAGGGCGTTAACCGGTTAACACTGTTGCAGAGTGGAAAATTGGTGTTTTAAATGTTGTGCACTTAATTGATGGTTGGCATATGTTGGCGGATGATGTAATAGGGATTATTTCCTGTTGTTTTGAGTAGTAAGGGTATTAGTAGAGTGTGCTAATACTGTGATTAATTACTTGACATGATATGGTGTTTGATACATGTGTTGATGATGTATGATGATATGCATAATGTTGTGAATGTATATATTATGCATGTATTTGTGAATGGACTGTTGTATGGCTTAGAGTGTGAGCATATGTCCATTGTGGATTGTTGTTGATGTTGCATTGCTAGATGATTAGCGTGCATAGCATAGCCCTTGGGGTTGTAGCTAATTCCCATGGTGAGGAATTAGTGAGTGAATCATTGTGGATTCGTTGTTGATGTTTGCATGCTAGGTGATTAGTGTGCATAGCATAGCCTTTGGGGCTGTAGCTAATTCCCATGGTGAGGAATTAGTGAGTGAGTCACTAGTTCTCAAATGAGTGGGACTAGTGAGCTTAGTAGCCGTATCTGGATTTGATCGGTGAGCTTGAACTATATGTTCAAGAATAGTCGGTACCGCATGTGTGGAGTCTCATTTCATAATGTATGTATGGCGTATAATATGAATGGATGTATTCCAATATTATACGTGTGGTTGTGTTGACATTGAGTATGAGTATGAATTGTGTAGTATTGAGTATGATAATTGGGTTGATGTGCCGTTACTGAATGTGTGATATGATTAGGGTGATTAATGTGTTAAATTACTTAACATGACATGATATTTTATAATGCTTACTATATCGATTGAGGAACTCACCCTTACAACTATTTTTCAGGTAACGAGCAATGAGTTGAGTAGAAGCTAATGCTTGGAGTCTAGTGTAGTCTCCTTAGTGGGTCATGCTCTGATAGATGTAACATCGGGAGGGAACATTTTAATTGTGTTGTTGATGATTGTTGAACCAGTTTACATGTAGTATGTTGCATGTTTTGAATGATCGATTTGATCTCTATCCGCTGTGTATTATGCAACTGTTTTATTTGATAAATAAATGAGCATGACAAGCTACTTTGAGGAATAGTGTGAAATATTGTGTGACACCCTTAATTGCATATTTACTCTGATAGATACACATTTGTTCTTTTGATTAAATATTTGGGGTATTTTAGAAGGGTGTTACATTAACCGCTCCCCACTTACTAGGGAGGTTATTGACCGCCTATCTTCTTGAGGTCAGCGAAGACTCGGATCCATTAGATTCAGCCTGAACCGTGCATCTACTATGATATATATATATATATATATATATATATATATATATATATATATATATATATATATATATATATATATATATATATATATATATATATATATATATATATATATATATATATATATATATATATATATATATATATATATATATATATATATATACACCCTTTCCAACATTATCGTTTTTAAGAATTAGTATAATATAATAGAATAACTATTAATGTAAAATTAGATTTAAAGTAGTTTAAAAAAGTATGACAAATATGATACTTGACATAAAATTAACTTTTATCTATTATCTATCTAATAAAAGATTATGCTCTAGAATTTACCACTAAACCCTTGTCAAACTAAATTATTTTTTTTCTTCTAATTACAAGGTTATTTCTGTCTAAACATACTTAGGTAACTTTTTAAATTTCCATGCAAAATTTAAGAGCCTATTTCCATGTTTCAATGTAAAATTCACTTTTCACTATGCTACATGCATAAAGTACTCAAAAGACACTCTACTGGGATATTAAGACACTCCAAAATATTAAAACTCTCCCTCTCTGTTACCCCACCTTTGTCCCCAACCCCACCGTCGTTTCAGCTTTCATCTGGTTCTGTTCAACACAGAAAGAAGTTCCTGACCGCCGTCGCAAGAAGGTGTTTTTTACTATTTTTTCCATCGGTTATGTTGTATCTCTGTTCAACCGATTGCAATTTATGTTTAATATTTGATTTTTACTCTTTGTTATTGTTCAATGATTGCGTATTCATTATGTTGAAAGATGTTTAATCTTTTTTTTGTAAAACTCGTGTTCAAAGCTGTCATGGTTGTTCATAAACGTGATTGTAGTTATTTTCCTTTCTTCTTTACTTGCTCAATGTTGAATTTCATATGTAAGATGAAAACATATTAGTTCATATTACTGTTTGGTTAATGATATGCGTTGTTGAATCTTTTTTGGAAAACTTATTAAATTTTGTAACTCATGAATGTTGTTCAATCTTTGTTGTTGTTTTAGGTTATCATACCAAGCTAATGGAACACCCAATAGAAGATGTTGTGGATATCAATGACTCCAAAGACTTGTGGGAGATTGCTGTTAGGATATGAGATTTGTGTCCTATCAAAAGTGTCTCTAACAAAGAGCATTTGGAAATGGTTTTAGTTGCTGCAAAGGTATGATGATATCTCAATTTACATATAACATATGTGTAGTTCATTATTACCTAAAAATCGTCTTCGTATCTCATGAGTGTTATTTATATTTGATTTTTTAGTGTGACATGATCCAAGTAATTATACCATCGACATTTGGTTTCGAAGCACGTGTCTACACTTACAGTTGGAAATACTTATGTCATGCAGAATTTCAAGGTTGCTAATAATGATTTCTCCTTTAAACCGACCACTCATAATGTCAAGTTAATTTTTTGTGGTGCAACTTCTGCAAAAGTTATTGATTTGCCTAAAATAGCGATAACCCATTTGAAATTGATTAGTTTGACATCCATCATTGTGGGGTGGTTTCAGCTAGATTTCTTAGTTAGTAATTTAATCATATAACTTTGTTATTTTTTATATTTAATCCTTTAAATTTATCTTTCTTACATTAGTAATTTTAATTCTTTTAGATGTCATTGGAGAGCAACTGAGATCATTCAGACCCAAATGAATGATGAGAACAACAAAGACAAAGTTGTCTTTGCTATCATTGATATGAGGTATTTCCTTATTATTCTCAATTTGTAATTGTTCTTACTTTAAATTAACCTTATTGAATGTCCGCCGGATTCTTTTACTGCAGTAAGTATTTGGTTCAATGTACTCTTTGGGGTGAGCTCGCATCATAATTCTATAATTACTACAACAGTAACAAGGATGTTGATAATGGTATTGTACTATTGCAAAATGCAACAATCAAGGGAGCTCAAGGTATTGATGTTGATTATTAGTAAAACACTATAGTGAATAATTTTCTTCTCTTATATTCCAATATGTATTAACTCTCATATTCTATTGTACACGCATATGTGTACATACACACACACACACACACACACACACACACACACACACACACACACACACACACACACATATATATATATATATATATATATATATATATATATATATATATATATATATATATATATATATATATGAGGTTTTCTCTTGAATGTATCCAACACATGGAATTACACAAAGTTAACTATCAATGATGTCAACGTACTTGAGATTAAGAAGTTAAAAGAAAGGTGGTCGCATTTTCATATATTTATTATCTTATATGTTATATTAATGTTAAATCTTGATTTCTGTATGGCATTCATGTTTGTCTTTATAAATCCCAGCCTTCAAGAGGAAATTTCTTTATTATCTGCGTCAGACATGCAACTTGACTTGACTCAAAACTCATAATATTCAAACATTGATAAGTTTTTGTGGAAGCTAAAATTCTAAGCTTTGCATAAATCAACAATCTTCAGAATGTAAGTGTATGTTTGCCCATCAATATGTTATCCATCATTGAGGTTTTTCACAATGTGTTCTATTACATCATACTAGGAGATAACCTGTGTAACTATTGCCATGTTGGAAAAATTTGAGGTTGGTCAATCTGGGTGATATTATGATGGTTGTGGTGAGTGTACCAGAAGTGTTACACTCAAAGATGGAAAGTTGAAGTATTTTGTGAATCATGAAACTGATGAACCCATCCCAATTTGTCTTTTTGAACTGAATGATTATTAATATTCATAGTACGAAATATTATGTCATGTATGAAAACTGATTTCATATGCCAAATTTGTTATTATAGATACAAACTTGAAGTTTTGGGTGTGGATGGAAAATTTAGGGCAAGGTTTGTGTTTTGGGACATCGATTGTGTCAAACTGATGGGAAAATCTTCCCTTGAGCCGAAGAGGCAGTTGATTGAGGTAGTTACGTATCTTACTTCAAAATTTATTGTTTGTATCTGAATTGTCAGTAAAGCTTTTTATGATTTTAGGTTGGTGAAGATAACCCCCTTGAATTTCCTTATCCACTTGACGCAAAGAAAGAGTTGGTAATTAGAGTTGTTTTTCAACAATGTATGGGAAATTGTTTGTTGTTGGATTTAGATATAATGAAGAATCGCACAATAAAATAAGAGACAATCACAAGTCGGAAAAGGTAATCGTATAGAAAATCCTTAGGTGAAACATATCAATTATTAAATTTATAAACCAAACCAATCCTTATAGTCAGTTTAAACTTTTTTTTTCCTTTTCAGCATACATCAAAACTTCATGTTTCTGAGCCTTCGTCGCATGATGAACTTCCATGTTAATATGTAATACTATTCCTCTATCCATAAGGATTTACTTTACAAATGCACCCTTACGTCTGCATTTGTAGATTATGATCCTGCTTGCGAGAATTCAAGACTGACTCCATCGAAATGGTCTTTGAGTGATACGGTAGAAGATCTGGAGAATATTCAACTGTCCTCCATAAAGCTAACGAAATATGTCAAAAATGAAAAATAACTTTACTTATCCTACTTGATTCTTTATCCACTTTTTTAGTTAGTTAGTTATGATATTACCATCAATGACAATAATAACTTTTTGTTTTGTAATTTTATAACTATCTTTCATATTTTATAATGAGCTTCATTATGTCCTTTAATGGGTTTCTTTTGATTTGAATTAAATTACATTAGAATTTTCATGAATGCATTTCTTTATTGTTATTTGTTGCAATATCTCCATATCTGATAAAAACATATGTTAATCTACTGATGTATGTGTTAAAAAATGAAAATGTGTCATTTGTACATACCACTTGAATTTTCATGACTACATTTATTTATTGTTATTTGTTGCAATAGATCCAAAACCTGATATGAGCATATGTTAGTCTAGTGATGTATGTGTTAAAAAAAATAAAATGTGTCATTTGCACATACTATATGTGGTTTATATTAAACATCCATAAACTTCAATATAATTGTTACATGGAAATCATGCATTTGTTATTACAAGAATTGCATCTCTTACATGATTTAAATGTTTATTGAATATTTTTTTGTCAATACAAATACCTTGGAATTAAAATGTTCATGCTTCTATCATTAGCATGGACATTGTTTATGTTAATAACTTTAAAAATGAATGAAACTCTGTTAAATGTTCTGTTAACATCAAAGATATAAATCAAGTATGTTGGTTTTTTAGCCATGGTCAGTGATATTAGAATTATGTTATACAATAAAAATAGATAATTCACTTTATATTTTGGTTCTTTATCTAATTGAATTTATATGTAAGTTAATTGATATAAACTTCATATAATATCTCAGGAACTCTAGATTGGAACTTATTCATCTGTAACTTTAAGACAACCAACATTGAGCCAAAAATAAAGGTGATTTTGAGGAATTTTAACTTTGATTGTGAGTAAAGATTACACTAAAAAGGTGATATTAGCTGTGTTATCATAGATATCAAGCACATTTTAAATGATTTAGTAGTAAAACTATGTTTATTTAAATTATATATGTTAGTATAAGAGAAAGACAACTTCATTACTATACATGATATAGAAGTTACGTAGATTTTAACATTAGGTAACATTACATTTTCAAGAGAACACAATGGTAACACGGTTACATAAAGAAGTACAACAACAATTTGTTTCCACCAACAACTAAGACTTAGATGATTTACACAAAACCTAAACAAATATAGTAGCTTATATTTTAATTTAACAAGATTATAACTTCCAAAAGACAACATTATCTGACACAAACAAAGTGTTTTTTATTCGTAACACTAAGACAGACAGACAAAATATCCTTCTTTTCTTCAAGCATTGTTTCTTCGGGGACGTCTCCACAACCTAATATACAGTGTTTGTGAAGGAGAATGGTAATAACATAACAACATATATCCCACCTTAATATTGAAATCCTTAGCATACTCATACCACCCATAGCTCATGTACATCTCCACTCGTTCTCTGTCTAACTTGATGATTTCATAGTCATAGTAGTCCATAGTGTCAAGATCCATCAGGGTACACTGAGTTTGGTCGAAACGTAAACCCTTCCTTATAACTTCAGATGGAAAATGCTATAGAGAATGAAGTTCTGTCATTTTATACTTAACAAAAGTTTAATGGTTCTTGATAAAAATGAAAACCATAACATCTATTATATGTTTGTTGATTTTGTTCAAATTGTTACCAGATTATTTTTTTCGCCCTTCATTTCCCTGGTAACCTTTTTCTCCCAGAATAAATTAATTGTCATCTCTTGTACGTCCTCATTCACCTATTCAGCTGGACGATTATCCTGAGGTATATTAGTCTCAGGGAATTATTCTTGAGCTTGAACTTCATTGGGAGGTTGGTTCACTTCTTCCATATTTTACCAATAATTTCCATCACTTTAGTCGTGTCAATGGATAAAAAGCTTCAAATTCCATTATTAAAAGAACAATATTACTTATGAACAAAGACAATATCATGCAAAAAGATGCAAAATAATTACTTTCATAAAACTTTGTTTGATATGTTACCCGTTAGAAGTAGAAGAAGACATATTGAGAGGTGTTTTAGATTCCCCGACTGTGACTGAAGGAAATTTTGTAATACTCTTAATCTATTAGTGATTTGAATATATATATATATATATATATATATATATATATATATATATATATATATATATATATATATAAAGAAATGGAAGCTTTGATGTTGCTTTTGAAAATAGATTTGCTATAATGGTTGATTTGATGTTAGAGTGGAAATATTACAAAGAGATGTTATGTTACATCTGACATAGTAATGCTTCACACATAGCCATTGAATTTGTATGATGTCAAAAGTAACTTATGTATTAATTGTAATACGTTTCCATCATCTAAATGCATTAACATGTTGATGCTATTTATAACTTTAGTGTGGCTGAGCATATCCCTACTTATGGTGACCTTTTAGCTTTCTTTGTAAATTGAGACATTTTGGAAAAGTTGTGCACATCATTATTAATGTGGCAATTAATGTATGTAATCATGAACCCGTGCAAGTCGTTAGTGTGGTTATGTATATATTCGTCTCTGAATTTATTGGATTATTACAATATTTTTCTAATACCCATCTTTTATATAGCCTTAAAACATAAAATTTGGACAAACTAATGGCAAACTAAATTATTTTATTAAATTCATTTTTTAAGCATGAACACTTAATTTAATACACTATTTGTACTTCATTAATTTTACATTGTGCCAACTACCGAACCTGTTTTCCAAATGACTTAGTGGAGCCCCCAGCAAAATGGATTTTCATAGTTTGTCCGCAAAACAAAATGCTGCATTGGCACGATAGAAAAAGAAAACCATTCTTAAAGAAAGAAGATATAAAAGATGCAAAAGTTTATGAGAACAATATCAACAACCATGAAGGGAATAAAATGTTCAAACCTCCATCCAGAAATCGTCACAACACATCACTAACTGATATAACCTCAACCGTTCTTAATGAAAGAAACGAAAATATTAATAACGACCAATTGGATCAGATCTTCCGTCAAAAAAATTAAAGGTGGGTGTTATTCAATCTTTGGGTGTCAATCTCCTGAATAAGTTTGTAAATTATACTCAACATAGTACTTCTTCATCAAAAAGTCATATACCAACTAAAGAATCTACAACATTCACTGTTGCTCCAAATGGACAGCCTGATAGTGAAGATTCTCATGATGAAAATGCAACAGATGATTACTCAAGTGACAGTGACTGTGAATTCCTAATTGAAGATGCAAACTACGACAAAAGTTCAAGTTTTGATGATGAAGAAGAATATGGTTCCAATTATACTTTACTGAGTATTATTTACATAATAACTTTCAATCAGTATAATATGATGAAACTTAATTCCGATTAAACTTTACTATGTTTTTGACTGATCACTTTTATATTTACTATGAAGCAATTGACCAATGTAATTTTCTTTATACAGGATATTTAGATATCGGTGATCCACTGATTGAATGCCCATATTGTGAAACACTCACGTGGTATCAAGAAAGGATTAGAAAACAAAGACATATTATAATTCCCAAGTACCAACTCTATTGTGGAATGGTAAGGTTGTGTTACCACTTTTGAAAACACCTCAATTGTTACTTCAACATCTATTATTTGATAAGAATGAAGTAGATAGTCGAAATTACCATAAGTATTGCATATTATACAACGCTATGTTTGCTTTCGTGTCTTTGGGAATGAAGATTGACAATGGATTTCAAAGAGGATAAGGACCCTCTAACAAAAGAATACATGGACAGTCTTGCCATAGAATTGGTAACATGCTACTGTTTCCTAGACATTCACCAAAGTTTTCTCAGCTATACATTTATGACACTGACAATGAGATTTAAAATAGGATTGAAGGACTAGGGTAATTATTCTAATCTGACTCAATATTATAGCATAATTATCATTCGTTATTTTGGATTATAGTGAAATATATTATATAGTTGTTTTATTATAAGATGCAAGAACAACCCCAATATTCTTCCACAAATTGTTGCAAATTTGAAACTTATGCTGGACGAGTATAACACACATGCCAAGTAGGGATGACAATTTGACCCATCCCCAATGGGCACCCGTAAATTTACCCACAACGGGTAGGGTAAAACCCCGCAAAAATGGGTACGGGCATGAGCTCGGGTAATTACCCATAAAAATAAGCGGGTACGGGTGCGGGTATGGGCACCTTGGTACCCAGCCCGCCCCATACCCGCACATTATATATTTATATAAATTTATTTTTATTTATATATTTTAGTTTATATTATTATATAAAAATGTATGTCTGTCAATTATAAAATGTATATCAATGATAAACAATTACATATTTAATATAAGTGTTCGTTTATTTCACAAATAAATTGTTTGAATTTTTTTTAATGTTTTTAAAAACTTAAAATTATATGATATTTTATAATTGATCTATTTATTTTTAATAGGAATGCGGGTCACGGGTACGGGTATGGGTACTTACATACCCAGAGGGCACGTGTACGGGTGCTAACTTTGACATCCAAGCAAGTATGGGCTCGGGCACAGGGATTTTTTCAAATCGCGGGTATGGGGATGGGTACTATAGTACCCTGCCCAAATCCTGCCCATTGCCATCCGTAATGCCAAGTCTTTTAGAATGGAAGTAGATAGAATAGTGTCTGATATGAAGTTGAGGTTAGAATTTGATAGATCGACAGATGACAAAATTTACAACCAACTAATTGTTTTTGAGGTTGATGCATTTATTGTTGGTGATGTTGATACATGTTCTAAAAGAGATATTCTACTTAAAAGACAAATTGAAAGATTGAAAAGAATAAGTGAGTTTCATCCAAGCTATTTTGCATATTAGTATCCACTTTTGTTTCTATATGGCGGTGATGGTTTTAGACCTAGAGTACTTCATAGGGAAACAAATATAAAAAAAGAAGCAAGAGGAATAAGTTTACCATCAGAGAATCACTTATATTTAGGATTCAAACTAGAGCTAACGAAGTCCATACTTTATTGCAGTCAAGAAGGTTGTATCAACGGTTTTTAGTCGATGGATTTACTATGATGGAATCACAGAGACTGAATTATATTCGCAACAATAAAAAAAGGCTTAGAGTTTCCAAATATGCTAATTTGAATGAAAAAAACCAGGCTGTAAACTATGAAGGAGCAAACAAAGGTAAAAGAGTTATTTTATTGTCAAGTTATGTTAGAAGTCGGAGGTTCATGGATTGATGGAATAACAATTTCTAGCAAAATTGGGTTTCCAAGCCTTTTTATCACATTTACTTGCAACCCAAACTGGCCTAAAATTCAAAAATTGCTTTCAAATATTAACTTACAACCACAAGATCGTCTGAATATCATCTCAAGAGTCTTCAAAATAAAGTTTGATGAGATGCTGTGTGATTTAACAAAGAAACATGTCTTAGGGAAGGTGTTCGCATGTAAGTCAATTCAGTCATATTTCTTATATTGACAATGTTAATTACATTACACATTTTAGAACTTTGAATTTTGCATTTGATAATAAAATCACTTATTTGTAGATCTATACACGATTAAATTCCAAAAGCATGGTTTACCACATGCACATATTCTCTTATTCTTACATCCTTCAAGCAAGTATCCAACAACAAATGATATAAACAAAATCATTTCAACATAAATACCATCAGAAGAAGATGATAAGGAACTATATCATTTAGTCAAAACACATATGATTCATGGTCCATGCGGTTTAGCAAACATGTCTTCACCTTGCATGAAAAATGGAAAGTGCTCTAAGTACTTTCCCAAGAAATTTCAGCCTAAAACCGTAGTTGATCGGGATGGATATCCTGTGTACAGAAGACGAGAGAATGACAATACAGTTATGAAAAAGCATGTCACTCTTGATAGTAGACATGTCATCCCTTATAATGCATATTTGTTGGAAAAAATTCAAGCACACATCAATATGGAGTGTTGTAATCAAAGCAGTTCAGTGAAGTACTTATTCAAGTACATTAATAAGGGGTGTGATCGAATTACCATTATTGTTGTCGAAAATGGTACCGACAGATCTTCTGTGATCAGAAATGTTGACAAAATCAAGCAGTATCTTGATTGTAGGCATGTCTCACCAAGTGAAGCATGTTGGAGGCTTTTTTCATTTCCTATTCATGGTAGATTTCCTGCAGTTGAAAGGTTCTATTTCCATCTTGAGGGATACAATTGTGTTTACTATACTGATTATGAGATGATAAATGATGTACTTGATATACTAAATGTGAAACAATCAATGTTTACTTCATGGATGGAAGCAAACAAGTCATATCCAGAGGCAATTTTTTTTACTTATTCTCAATTTATTTCTAAGTTTGTCTATGATAAAAGACACCAATGTTGGAGACCATGTAAACAAGGATATACAATTGGGAGACTAATTTGGGTTTCTCCAAGTACGAGCGAATTGTATTACTTGAGAATGATGCATATAGTCGTTAAGGGGCCAACTTGCTATAATGATATAAATGACGTCGGTGGAAAGATTCTTGATAGTTTCAGGGATGCATGTTTTGAAATTGGGTTTTTTGAAGATGAAAATATGTTGCAGCTATAAGTTATGGTTACTTCTTGAGAAAGTTATTTGTGACTATGTTTCTATCAAGTCGCATCAATAGGCCACGTCATGTTTGGGAAAGAACTTGGAGCATGCTATGTGACATTATTCTCTATCAACAAAGAAACAAGACAAGTAGTAGAGGTAATTGTGTATTTAAGTATTTTTGAAAATAAACTATTTTAAATGGTATGAAGTCAAGTAACATAGGTTTTTGTTACTATTCAAATGCAGCCACAACTTAATTAAAGTTAAATATGTCTATAACTTATAGATATCCAAACCCATTATAATGCAGCCACAAGTCAAATATGTTAGTATATTTTATAATTTAATTCATAACATGCTACTATATTTTTTATGTTTGGTTCAATATGTTGCTACTATTTCTTTTGTTATAAAAACTTATTAAGATCAAAAGCCATTCAATTTCAGCCGCAAGTTGGATATAGCAACTCATCTGTTACAAACAGTGGGATAATGTCGTTGTTTACTGAGTTCCACTAAGAAAATCATATATATATATATATATATATATATATATATATATATATATATATATATATATATATATATATATATATATATATATATATATATATATATATATGTAATGAATGGTGTTTAAATGAAGTGTTGATTCATTTATATTTAGACATATTTGCAGTTGGTAGAGGATGAGATAAAAAAAACCTAACACTTATTGAAATTGAGAATTTGTTGCACGCAAATCGAATAAGTTTGCATGAATTTAAAGGTATTCCTTATCCAGATTCATATGTCACAAGGAACATTGGTAATAGACTGGTTCATGACTAACTGGATTACAATGTTGATATCGAACGATAAAATTTCTATCATTTATTTCGTGCACTTACAGGTAATTAATTTTACTATCACTATAATTTTTTGTCGAACTTATGTCAGAAAAAAACATGTTTGAATTTTAAGGATAAATCTTACATTACAATGTATAGATAAACAACGTTCAATTTTTTATAAAATCATGGAAGTTGTCAACAATCGAAGAGAAGTGGTGTTTTTTTTTACATGGTTATGGAGGGACTGGTAAAACTTTCATGTGGAGAACTTTGTCAAGTGCATTATGTTTGGGGGAAATTTTTTTATTATTGTTGCTTCAAGAACAACACACTCAAATTTCAAAATACCCGTGTTAACACTTGAAGTTCAAAATACCCGTATCAACACTTGACAACTCTAATTGCAACATTGAGAAAGACAATGTACATTCACAGTTATTGGAAGCAACTGATTAGATAATATGGAATGAATCACCTATGTGTCATAAAAACTTCTTTGAGGCTTTGGATAAAACCCTTAAAGATGTCATGATATGTCATGGTCTTGAGAATACGATATTTGGTGGCAAAGTAGTTGTTTTTGGAGGCGATTTTAGATAGATTCTACAAGTTGTTTCGAGAGGAGGCCGTTCTGATATTTTCCATGCTTCAATTAGCTCATCTTATGTATGGGACTATTGTCAGATTTTAACTCTAACAAAAAATATGGGTTTCAGCAAGGATCACAGAATACAAGTTCTGCAGAGCTAGCCGGGTTCTCAAAATGGATTTTAAATGTTAGGGATGGTAAGATTTGTGAATTAAATGATGGTTTGGTAGATATAGAAGTTCCTCAAAAAATATTAATATCATGTTTTAAGGATCCTATAAGGGCAATTGTTGATAGCACATATCTCAATCTGCTGGAAAATTACAAAAAGGAAGAATTCTTACAATGTAGAGTTATTCTTGCTTCAACCATTGAAGTAGTGGACAAAATCAATCATTATGTATTAAACTTCATTCCATGTAAAAAGCGTTAACTTGCATTAATTTATGCATATTACAATATTATATATATATATATATATATATATATATATATATATATATATATATATATATATATATATATATATATATATATATATATATATATATATATATATATATATATATATATATCAGGTCTAACTCGGGAATTTCTTAGTTCTTTGAGAAAACCAGGTCTACCAAATCATAGTATCAAATTGAAAGTTGGAATCCCTATTATGCTAGTGAGAAATTTGGACCAGACTGAAGGGTTATGCAATAGAACAAGATTAATTGTGACAAGGTTAGCAAATCACGCCATTGAGGCAAAAAATATGTTTGGAGAGAATATTGGTAACATAATTTACATTCCCTGAATGTCTACGTCACCTCTTGATTCACCATGGTCATTCAAGTTGATTAGGAGACAATTTCCGATCATTGTTTCATATGCAATGATAATAAATAAGTCTTAAGGTCAATAACTTGATAGTGTGGAATTGTATTTGCCTACACCTGTTTTTAGTCATGGCAAATTGTATGTTGCAATTTCAAGAGTTAAGAGCAAAAGTGATTTGAAAATCTTAATACATGACAATGAGAGAATGCATCATGTTTGACTACTACAAATGTTGTTTACAAGGAGGTCTTCCAATCACTTTGTTAGTTGGTAAACGACTTTTTCTTTTTCTTTTATGCTACAAATTAAATCTACATCTTTTTCTTTGTTAGTTGTTAAAATTTGTTAGTTGGCATACTTGATTGGTATCATATGGATATCTTTGATCGTTGGTATGAGAATCAAATGGTTTGATTTTACAACATATTTTAGTTTATGCTTGATAGTGCATTTTGCATATTCGAAAAAGCACTATACACTTTAACATATTTCTTCATGTTGTTGTAGGATGGAACAAGTTGTTATAAGCTTTGATATTACTGCAATGATGAAGTTCAAGGTTTTACTGTTTAGTTTGAGAGATATTATTGGATAGGTTGACATGTTGCTTTTTGAAGTTGATAATAATTACGTACTATTATATGTTTTATTCATGTTACCTTTGTTTTTTAATGCACTTTTTGGATAATCTATTATAATGTATTAATTTTGAACCACAAATTAGTTTATTGACAACTCATCATCTTTCAGGCTACATCAATTAAAATCTGATGTGACATTCTTTCAAACTTCTCTATATAAATCTTTTATTATTCTTAGTATAATGTGTAACGTTCAATTCATAATTATTTATTTTAAAACACCATTATTTATATTCTACAAATTATTTTTTTATTTTATTTTTTGAACATAAAATACATTATCTAATGTTTTACTCCATAAAAATTATATAAAAATAGATATTTTATAAATAATTTTTTTAAAAATTATGATAAAAAAGAGGATTAAATTACTTAACATAAAATCATTAAATAATACTTTTAAATTGTATTTATAACTTTCAAATAAATAAAACAATCTCACATTATTTCTAAAATATAATTCAATTATAATTGTAGTTACATAATAAAAAATTAAACTTTGAATGTAAAATTAAACAATTATTTTTTAGTGAATTTACATATAAATGTTCTACAATATATTAGTAAATTAAAAATAATTAATATAA
This sequence comes from Lathyrus oleraceus, assembly GCF_024323335.1. Taxonomy (NCBI): domain Eukaryota; kingdom Viridiplantae; phylum Streptophyta; class Magnoliopsida; order Fabales; family Fabaceae; genus Lathyrus; species Lathyrus oleraceus. The sequence continues at coordinate 489,662,696 of NC_066580.1, read as the reverse complement.
AAAGAAAATTTAGTTGAATTAAATCAATGGTATACATAGAAAAATAATGGGATAATGAAACATGCAAAAACAATATTCTTGGATTCATTTCAATACATAATTAATCATCCAAGTCATATAAACATATTCAACAATCATGTCCATTTCACTCTAAAACTATCCAGAATTTATAAAATAGAGAGTTTTATCTTAGCTTTAATCTTAGATTTAATGTTGACGGTGATAATTAGTTATATAGTGTCTGAATTGTTCAAATATGAAATATATTCAATTCATATCATGATAAAAGAAAAATCTTGAAAAAAAACAATAAAAACTACCTAAGTTTTATACATTTATTTCACATTCTTTTTTTTTATAATTTTAATGTCTTATCTTATATTTCCATATTTCAAACACTTTTTTTCATATAAAATTGTACTTTTTAAATACTCTCTCCATCTTATTCTCTTAACTAAAAAACTTTGTATAATAGACAACAAAAATTAATCTAATATAATACTCCCTCCGTTTCTTTTTAAGTGTCGTTTTAGCATAAAGCTCTCCAACCAAGATAAATGAATTGTTATAATTTTTTTCCCATTGTACCCTCATTTTAATCCACCATATACTTTCTCTTTCTAAATAAAATTCATTAATATAAGTACTCATTAAATTATTTACTTCAAATAACTAATTCCATAATTTTCTCCACATAACTCTCTCTCTCTTCCGTTGCATTTTTCAACTACTCCTAAATTTTTGGAATTAATATTGCTTGCTATAGGAATACGTACTGCTTGCATTTTCATTAATGGCTAAAGGAAAACTTATTGCTTATTGTTTCAATGAATGGCTAAAGGAAAACTTTGAATAGGAATGGGAGTTATGTATGGGAATGAGAGTACGTATTAAGAAAGAGAATTTTATGGAAAATGTGGAGTGAGTTATTACATATATTAAGAAAGAAAAATTTATGGAAAATATAAAGTTGAGTTATTTAAATAATAAAGGTATAATTGACAAATTGTAACATTAAAACATCAAAACGACACTTAAATAGGAACAAAAAAAATCTTCTAAAACGACACTTAAAAAGAAACGGAGGGAGTATTAATTAAATAATCCATCTCAATCTCGCGCAAACCTTAATCTAATTTATTATTATTTTTGGGATTTGATGGTTGAATATGAAGATGTGAACCGTGGTCATGAGACACAAATTGCTCCAAACTTAAATCTCTCATTCTCCTTCCCCATTTCTTCTTCATTTCTTCATTTCTAAAACAATTTTTAATTCTTCATTTCTTCTCTCGAACCAAACAAAACAAATCATTTATCATAAAACAATGGTTACTAATTCTTTTTTTTCTCCGACAAACTTCCCATTGCAAGCCAGTGTAGGTTCTAGCTTTGGTGATTATCATTTCGCTCACAATTCTTGAAGCCATAAGATATTGGGTTATATACCCACATTTTATTGTTTTATTTATAACTTTCAAATAGACGAAAAAATATCACATTATTTTTAAAATATAATTTAATTATAATTGTAGTTACATATTAAAAAATTATATTTCGTAGGTAAAATTAAACAATTATTTTTTCAGTCAATTTACATATACATATTCTACAATATATTAATAAATTAAAATAATTAATATGAAAAGAAATTTTAGTTGAATTAAATCAATTATATACATTTAAAATTAATGATATAATGAAACACACAAAAACAATATTTTTGGATTTTTTTCAACCATCATGTTTATTTAACTCTAAAACTACCAAGAATTTACAAAATAGAGAATTCTATCTTAGTTCTAATCTTAAATTTGATTTAATGTCGACTGTGATAATTAGTTACATAGTATTTGAATGGTCCAAATGTGAAATATATTCAATTCATATCATAATAAAAAAAATCTTGAAAATGTTGGATAAGGAAAAAATAAAGCAATAAAAAACTACATAAATTTTATACATTTATTTCACTTTTTTTTTTTTAATTTCAATTTCTTATCTTATATTTCCATAGTTCAAATACTTACTTTTCATGTAAATTATACTTTTTTTTAATACTCTCTCCATCTTATTCTCTTAATTAAAAAAAATTATACTAAACATCAAAAATTAATGTAATCTAACATTAAATAATCAATCTCAATCCCAAACATATCTTAATTTAATTTATTATTAAAATCAATCTCAATCCCGCGCATATCTTAATCTAATTTATTATTAAAATAGATATATATATATATATATATCGTGTCAATCTCTTTATTCACTTATTCCAATTTGGCACAAATGTATAAAACTAAATATTTTAGAAATTAACTCGGACCGGTTGGTTGAACCCTTATAGTACTTATGCAACTTTGTCACCGATATCAAGTTATGTGACTGAGTTATTCAATTTTAATGTATTTGATTCAATCATCGAATTTGACCGTTTAACTTTTGAACCTATGACATTGATGAGTCGATAGTCGAGCCAATTTTAAAGACATCAATAAAAAGACACTTTACATTACATATTCAATTAAACATCAAAATTACCAATTCAATTAACCAAAAGTACACTGATTCAAAATTTAACCAAAATTACATTTAAAAATCAACTATAATTATTTAATGTTAAACACCAATATTATCTTGAATCAAATCATATAAAACTTAGTGCCAAAAAATTCAACATTTTTTACAATACTATAAATCAATATTTGGTTTAATTTTGGAAGACAAAAAGAAATTCTAAAAGTATAAAATTGATTTTAGAATGATTTTGAAGTGTTTGATTCTTCTAAATTATAATTGATTAATACCTCTAAAATTGTTCCACTCAAAATTATAATTTATAGTTTTTGAATTTAAACGTGTTTATTATATTAAAATTTATTGTTCAACTTCCTTTTATATAAAAATATTCAAACATAAATCACTTTACCTCCAATTCACTTTTAATCATAATCAATTATATAAATTTAATTTAGAAGGATCAAACATTTCAATAAAATTAAATCAAATAATATTAAACTTACCATTTTAATTTTTTAACCGGTGTTTCGGGGACATTGATTAGTATTTCCCATAAAATAATAAAATTTATTTATATGATTATAAAAATCAAATATATTAAATTATTAAAACAACATCAAACACTAATAAAATGCTCTTATACAGATGCATGACTTCAATTTGTATGACCTCTAATCTTTGGTGCAATCCGTTGGCTTGAAAGATACCACTTCTTTTTCTAGATCAAACCCAATTAAATAGTTTGATTGTGCAAAATTACCATAAATGCCTCCATCAGCACTATTGTTGGTTATTCCCAAGCAAATAACACCAACTTTTTCTATCTGTGGAATGAAGATTTGGATAGGAGTTAAAACTATATCTGCACCTTCAAAATGAAATGTTAGGTTTGGTCCATTAGGACTAGTGTTTGTACGATAACAAACTTGGTTTCCCAAACTTGGATCATCTCTAATAGGTTGCATTGAAACCCTATTTTTAACTTCATTAACCAATCTTTCATACAAATCATTAGGTAATATAGTTGGTGGTGTCCCTGAATCAATCATCATGTTACCTTTTGCAACAGTCCCTGAAGTTTTAAAGGGTAAATAAGTATTTTCCACGGTAATACCTTCTAATGTAACTAGATATGGTGTCTTGTCTTGTGTGGGAGAAGGAACCATTGGTGTTGTAACCACACCTTGCCCTAATACTTCACTACCTTTTCCAAAACTCAACTTGCTTGAAATGCTAATATCAGTGAGAAATGGAACCAAACACTGAGAAAACTTTAAGCCTCCAAGTAAAGGAGCTAGTTGAGAAACGAATGATACTGGTCCTCTTCCAAGACCAACTATACCCATTTCATGATCATTGAAACCTCCTGTGTTGTTATGTCCGCAACCAAAAAGAATGCCCTTAAGAGAAACAGGTTCATTTGTGTTTGATGTTAGGGTTACTGTCTCTTGTGCAAGAACACCTTTTGTTACGGAAGTACTTGCATAGGCATAGGTGTAATCGCAACGCTTCTCAGGAGAACACTCTTTTGTGTCAAGTTTGTCACACAGAGGAGTATCACATGAGACATTACTGTAAGTCGAAGATTTTAGAGGATTAAACAAAGGATCGATTTGTTTGTAGCACCCTACGCAAGGTTCGCATGAGGTCCACGTAAGGTCACTTCCTGTATCTGCAATACCTGATATTTTCACTGGTGGAGTTCCAATATTGAACTCCATCAGATAATGGCCAATATAGGCGTGTGCAGGTGCAGCTGCAGCATTTGGATTATTTTTAGACGAGGGTTTTCGAAATAATTTAATAGTGAAACCATCGTTTTCGGCTCTAATGGATGAAATGGAAAAAAGATGAAACACTAAAGAAATGATGGCTAGGAAACAATAAAATGATGGAGAAGAAACCATGGTTTCTTGTCTTCTATGTGTGTGTTTGAATAGACGAATCTGGTTCTTATATAGAGAAATGATATTTTAACACGATAACTAAATATGGTTAATATTTGTGTTTCTATGTTGGTCAAATAGTAAAGTGAGCAATCATAGCTAAACCAAATGTGTAGATTTCAAAATACTATATTATTAAGTATTAATTGGGAAAACAGTCATGGCTTAGATGATTTCACTTTGAATTAATAATATTTTTTTTTACCAAATTATATTTTATTATATAAATTTAAAATAAAGTTGTGAATTAACTATTTCCATTTACATAATATTTAATTAGATTTTATAATGATATATTAATATTTTATTACTTTTTTTATAACCCTTGTGTATTCTTTTTGTTAAAAAATAGTTGTATTATTTAAACATCAAATGATAAATATCTATTGGGTAATGCTGACTTCACAAGTTAAAAAACCTAATTATAATAAATTTATATTAATAAAATTACTAAAAAAGTTAATTATATATTTTTATTTAAATCAATGCATAATTTCTATACTGTCTTTTAAAGTAAAGTTGATTTTTTCTTAATCTATTATTATGCTTATGTGGAAACACTCTCACTCTCCCTTTAGCATTTATTCTTATGATATAATCCTTTTTAAGAGGCAGCTATATTTTCACTAACTCTTAAAAGCTTTTTCACTATCATTTATATTATTTTATTATCTATTTAAATAAGTAATTCCATCTATGATAGTTTTGCTATACATAGTCGGTTTCAAGCCCAAATAAAAGAAGAGGGTTGTGTTACGCACTCGGCAATCAACCTAAAACTTTGTCGAATCTCTATGACATGGATCAACTACGAAATAATGTGAATGTTAGGTTGTTTCCTTGGAAACAACATATTGTATGGCTCGAGTACGTTGTCAATAGAGTAAGGGTCGTTGCATCGTCGTCTGGATGCTATGAAAAATAAACAAGAGTTCTCATATTCTCTTGAACTGATGTGAGTAAAGAAGTTAGTTCATGAGAGTAGGATTCGTTTTGGATTATGGAATATAGGCACACTTACTAGGAAATCTATCGAAATAGTGGTCATTATGGTTAGGAGGAAGATCAATTTTATGTGTCTATAAGAAACTAAATGAACATGTGAAAAGCGGAAGAATTAGACAAATCGGGATGTAAGGTTTTGTATACCTGAAAAATTAGATCGAGAAATAGAGTGAGGATTATTGTGGAAAAGGAGTGGGAGAAAGATATTGTGGATGTGAAAAAAATAGGAGGTCGAATCACAACCTTGAAATTTGTAGTAGATCAAGACACCTTTAATGTTATTAGTGCTTATGCACCTTAAGTTAGGTCAGCAGAACACCTTAAAGTAAAGTTTTAAAAGGATTTAGAAGGCTTACTTTAGGATATACCCCAAGGAGAGAATTTTTTCTAAGGGGAGATCTAGACGGTCATGTATAGAGCATAGAAAGAGGTTTTGAGAACGTGCATGAAGGGTATGGTCTAGGGGATATGAATGCAGAGGGTAAATCTATCTTAGAGTTTCTGTCAACTTTGGATCTTACTATAGAAAATACTTGGTTTATGAAAAGAGATGAGCACTTATAAAATTGGGGTGACATGTTCTCAAATAGATTTCTTCCTTATTCGGAAGTCAGATAGTAAGATTTTCTTGGACTACCTAACATAGAGTATTGGTTATGGATGTAAGAATAAATGAGAGATCAAAGAGAAGAAGTCGCATGGGAGAGTCACGTATCAAATAGTGGCATTTGAAGGGTGAAAAACAAGAAAGCTTCCAACACAAGATCTTTGAGGGTGTATTTTCGACAACCACAAGGAGGTGAAAATGATATATGGAATAAAATGTCTCAAGATATTAGAAAAGTGGCTAAATATATGTTTGGAGAATCAAGAGGTTTTTGACCTAGGGGTAAATAATCATGGTGGTGGAATGAAAGTGTTCAGAGTAAAGTTAGAGTAAAAAATGATTGTTTTGAAGAATGGTTTAGGTGTAAAAATGTTGAAACATGTGAAAAGTATAAGAAAGATAAGAATGAGACCAAGAAGTCGGTGAGTTAAGCAATAACCTAAGCTTTTGACGGATTATATCAATCTTTAGGAACCAAAGAGGGAGAAAAAGAATATATATATATATATATATATATATATATATATATATATATATATATATAGAGAGAGAGAGAGAGAGAGAGAGAGAGAGAGAGAGAGAGAGAGAGAGAGAGAGAGAGAGAGAGAGACTTTCTAAGTGAAGAGAAAGAAAAATAAGAGATTTGAATCAAGTGAAATGTGTTAAGATGAAGAAGTTAAAGTTTTGCTTCAAGAAAAAGATATAAAGGATAGGTGAAAGACATATTTAAATATTTTATTTGATGAAGGATATGATATATCACCGGACTCTAGCAGACACGACATTAGAGAAGAGGACCAAAATTATAATTACTACCGTCGAATTCAGAAACAAGAGGTAAAGAAACATTGAAAAGGATGAGTAAAGTAAGGTGGTTGGACCAGACAATATATCTATTGATATATGGAAAATTCTTTGAGAGAGAGGTATTGAATGGTTCACCAAACTCTTTAATGGAATGATGAGGTCAAAGAAAATATCGGATGAATGGAGAATAAGCATTTTAGTTCTAATCTATAAGAACAAGGGGGATATAAAAAATTGTGCAAATTATAGAGGGATTAAACTTATGAGTATTACCATGAAGTTATGGGAAAGAATTATTGAACGAAGACTAAGAAAAGAGACTTAAGTCACTAAGAATCGACTTGGTTTTATGTCGGGAAGGTCGACTATGAAAGCGATCTATTTACTATGATATAAATGACGTCGGTGGAAAGATTCTTGATAGTTTCAGGGATGAATGTTTTGAAATTGGGTTTTTTGAAGATGACAATATGTTGCAGCTATAAGTTATGGTTACTTCTTGAGAAAGTTATTTGTGACTATGTTTCTATCAAGTCGCATCAATAGGCCACGTCATGTTTGGGAAAGAACTTGGAGCATGCTATGTGACATTATTCTCTATCAACAAAGAAACAAGACAAGTAGTAGAGATAATTGTGTATTTAAGTATTTTTGAAAATAAACTATTTTAAATGGCATGAAGTCAAGTAACATAGGTTTTTGTTACTATTCTAATGCAGCCACAACTTAATTAAAGTTAAATATGTCTATAACTTATAGATATCCAAACCCATTATAATGCAGCCACAAGTCAAATATGTTAGTATATTTTATAATTTAATTCATAACATGCTACTATATTTTTTATGTTTGGTTCAATATGTTGCTACTATTTCTTTTGTTATAAAAACTTATTAAGATCAAAAGCCATTCAATTTCAGCCGCAAGTTGGATATAGCAACTCATCTGTTACAAACAGTGGGATAATGTCGTTGTTTACTGAGTTCCACTAAGAAAATCATATATATATATATATATATATATATATATATATATATATATATATATATATATATATATATATATATATATATATATATATATATATATATATATGTAATGAATGGTGTTTAAATGAAGTGTTGATTCATTTATATTTAGACATATTTGCAGTTGGTAGAGGATGAGATAAAAAAAACCTAACACTTATTGAAATTGAGAATTTGTTGCACGCAAATCGAATAAGTTTGCATGAATTTAAAGGTATGCCTTATCCAGATTCATATGTCACAAGGAACATTGGTAATAGACTGGTTCATGACTAACTGGATTACAATGTTGATATCGAACGATAAAATTTCCATCATTTATTTCGTGCACTTACAGGTAATTAATTTTACTATCACTATAATTTTTTGTCGAACTTATGTCAGAAAAAAACATGTTTGAATTTTAAGGATAAATCTTACATTACAATGTATAGATAAACAACGTTCAATTTTTTATAAAATCATGGAAGTTGTCAACAATCAAAGAGAAGTGGTGTTTTTTTTTACATAGTTATGGAGGGACGGGTAAAACTTTCATGTGGAGAACTTTGTCAAGTGCATTATGTTTGGGGAAAAAATTGTTATTATTGTTGCTTCAAGAACAACACACTCAAATTTCAAAATACCCGTGTTAACACTTGAAGTTCAAAATACCCGTATCAACACTTGACAACTCTAATTGCAACATTGAGAAAGACAATGTACATTCACAGTTATTGGAAGCAACTGATTAGATAATATGGAATGAAGCACCTATGTGTCATAAAAACTTCTTTGAGGCTTTGGATAAAACCCTTAAAGATGTCATGATATGTCATGGTCTTGAGAATACGATATTTGGTGGCAAAGTAGTTGTTTTTGGAGGCGATTTTAGATAGATTCTACAAGTTGTTTCGAGAGGAGGCCGTTCTGATATTGTCCATGCTTCAATTAGCTCATCTTATGTACGGGACTATTGTCAGATTTTAACTTTAACAAAAAATATGGATTTCAGCAAGGATCACAGAATACAAGTTCTGCAGAGCTAGCCGGATTCTCAAAATGGATTTTAAATGTTAGGGATGGTAAGATTTGTGAATTAAATGATGGTTTGGTAGATATAGAAGTTCCTCAAAAAATATTAATATCATGTTTTAAGGATCCTATAAGGGCAATTGTTGATAGCACATATCTCAATGTGCTGGAAAATTACAAAAAGGAAGAATTACAATGTAGAGTTATTCTTGCTTCAACCATTGAAGTAGTGGACAAAATCAATCATTATGTATTAAACTTCATTCCATGTAAAAAGCGTTAACTTGCATTAATTTATGCATATTACAATATTATATATATATATATATATATATATATATATATATATATATATATATATATATATATATATATATATATATATATATATATATATATATATATATATATATATATATATATATATATATATCAGATTATGTTTCTAATGTTTTAATGTTTTATTTTTATACAATTTTTAGGAGAAGAGAAAGAGTTCTTGAGTTCCGTTTTAATTGATAGAACGAAAGCAAAAGCTTACAAAGTTCTAACTCGGGAATTTCTTAGTTCTTTGAGAAAACCAGGTCTACCAAATCATAGTATCAAATTGAAAGTTGGAATCCCTATTATGCTAGTGAGAAATTTGGACCAGACTGAAGGGTTATGCAATAGAACAAGATTAATTGTGACAAGGTTAGCAAATCACGCCATTGAGGCAAAAATATGTTTGGAGAGAATATTGGTAACATAATTTACATTCCCTGAATGTCTACGTCACCTCTTGATTCACCATGGTCATTCAAGTTGATTAGGAGACAATTTCCGATCATTGTTTCATATGCAATGATAATAAATAAGTCTTAAGGTCAATAACTTGATAGTGTGGAATTGTATTTGCCTACACCTGTTTTTAGTCATGGCAAATTGTATGTTGCAATTTCAAGAGTTAAGAGCAAAAGTAATTTGAAAATCTTAATACATGACAATGAGAGAATGCATCATGTTTGATTACTACAAATGTTGTTTACAAGGAGGTCTTCCAATCACTTTGTTAGTTGGTAAACGACTTTTTCTTTTTCTTTTATGCTACAAATTAAATCTACATCTTTTTCTTTGTTAGTTGTTAAAATTTGTTAGTTGGCATACTTGATTGGTATCATATGGATATCTTTGATCGTTGGTATGAGAATCAAATGGTTTGATTTTACAACATATTTTAGTTTATGCTTGATAGTGCATTTTGCATATTCGAAAAAGCACTATACACTTTAACATATTTCTTCATGTTGTTGTAGGATGGAAAAAGTTGTTATAAGCTTTGATATTACTATGTTGTTGTAGGATGGAAAAAGTTGTTATAAACTTTGATATTACTGCAATGATGAAGTTCAAGGTTTTACTGTTTAGTTTGAGAGATATTATTGGATAGGATGACATGTTGCTTTTTGAAGTTGATAATAATTACGTACTATTATATCTTCTATTCATGTTACCTTTGTTTTTTAATGCACTTTTTGGATAATCTATTATAATATATTAATTTTGAACCACAAATTAGTTTATTGACAACTCATCATCTTTCAGGCTACATCAATTAAAATCTGATGTGACATTCTTCCAAACTTCTCTATATAAATCTTTTATTATTCTTAGTATAATGTGTAACGTTCAATTCATAATTATTTATTTTAAAACACCATTATTTATATTCTACAAATTATTTTTTGAACATAAAATACATTATCTAATGTTTTACTCTATAAAAATTATATAAAAATAGATATTTTATAAATAATTTTTTTAAAAATTATGATAAAAAAGAGGATTAAATTACTTAACATAAAATCATTAAATAATACTTTTAAATTGTATTTATAACTTTCAAATAAACAAAACAATCTCACATTATTCCTAAAATATAATTCAATTATAATCGTAGTTACATAATAAAAAATTAAACTTTGAATGTAAAATTAAACAATTATTTTTTAGTGAATTTACATATAAATGTTCTACAATATATTAGTAAATTAAAAATAATTAATATAAAAAGAAAATTTAGTTGAATTAAATCAATGGTATACATAGAAAAATAATGGGATAATGAAACATGCAAAAACAATATTCTTGGATTCATTTCAATACATAATTAATCATCCAACTCATATAAACATATTCAACAATCATGTCCATTTCACTCTAAAACTATCAAGAATTTATAAAATAGAGAGTTTTATCTTAGCTCTAATCTTAGATTTAATGTTGACGGTCTGAATTGTTCAAATATGAAATATATTCGATTCATATCATGATAAAAGAAAAATCTTGAAAAAAAACAATAAAAACTACCTAAGTTTTATACATTTATTTCACATTCTTTTTTTATATAATTTTAATGTCTTATCTTATATTTCCATATTTCAAACACTTTTTTTCATATAAAATTGTACTTTTTAAATACTCTCTCCATCTTATTCTCTTAACTAAAAAACTTTGTATAATAGACAACAAAAATTAATCTAATATAATATTAATTAAATAATCCATCTCAATCCCGCGTCGCACAAACCTTAATCTAATTTATTACAAACCTTAATCTAATTTATTATTATTTTTGGGATTTGATGGTTGAATATGAAGATGTGAATGAACCGTGGTCATGAGACACAAATTGCTACAAACTTAAATCTCTCATTCTCCTTCCCCATTTCTTCTTCATTTCTTCATTTCTAAAACAATTTTTAATTCTTCATTTCTTCTCTCGAACCAAACAAAACAAATCATTTCTCTCGAACCAAACAAAACAAATCATTTATCATAAAACAATGGTTACTAATTCTTTTTTTCCTCCTACAAACTTCCCATTGCAAGCCAGTGTAGGTTCTAGCTTTGGTGATTATCATTTCGCTCACAATTCTTGAAGCCATAAGATATTGGGTTATATACCCACATTTTATTGTTTTATTTATAACTTTCAAATAGACGAAAAAATATCACATTATTTTTAAAATATAATTTAATTATAATTGTAGTTACATATTAAAAAATTATATTTCGTAGGTAAAATTAAACAATTATTTTTTCAGTCAATTTACATATACATATTCTACAATATATTAATAAATTAAAATAATTAATATAAAAAGAAATTTTAGTTGAATTAAATCAATTATATACATTAAAATTAATGATATAATGAAACACACAAAAACAATATTTTTGGATTTATTTCAACCATCATGTTTATTTAACTCTAAAACTACCAAGAATTTACAAAATAGAGAATTCTATCTTAGTTCTAATCTTAAATTTGATTTAATGTCTACTGTGATAATTAGTTACATAGTATTTGAATGGTCCAAATGTGAAATATATTCAATTCATATCATAATAAAAAAAATCTTGAAAATATTGGATAAGGAAAAAATAAAGCAATAAAAAAACTACATAAATTTTATACATTTATTTCACTCTTTTTTTTAATTTCAATTTCTTATCTTATATTTCCATAGTTCAAATACTTACTTTTCATGTAAATTATACTTTTTTTAATACTCTCTCCATCTTATTCTCTTAATTAAAAAAAGTTATACTAAACATCAAAAATTAATGTAATCTAACATTAAATAATCAATCTCAATCCCACTCATATCTTAATCTAATTTATTATTAAAATATATATATATATATATATATATATATATATATATATATATATATATATATATATATATATATATATATATATATATATATATATATATATATATATATATATATATATATATATTATAATATATATATATATATATATATATATATAATATATATATATATATATATATATATATATATATATCGTATCAATCTCTTTATTCACTTATGCTAATTTGGCACAAATATATAAAACTAAATATTTTAGAAATTAACTCGGACCGGTTGGTTGAACCCTTATAGTACTTATGCAACTTTGTCACCGATATCAAGTTATGTGACTGAGTTATTCAATTTTAATGTATTTGATTCAATCATCGAATTTGACCGTTTAACTTTTGAACCTATGACATTGATGAGTCGATAGTCGAGCCAATTTTAAAGACATCAATAAAAAGACACTTTACATTACATATTCAATTAAACATCAAAATTACCAATTCAATTAACCAAAAGTACACTGATTCAAAATTTAACCAAAATTACATTTAAAAATCAACTATAATTATTTAATGTTAAACACCAATATTATCTTGAATCAAATCATATAAAACTTAGTGCCAAAAAATTCAACATTTTTTACAATACTATAAATCAATATTTGGTTTAATTTTGGAAGAGAAAAAGAAATTCTAAAAGTATAAAACTGATTTTAGAATGATTTTGAAGGGTTTGATTCTTCTAAATTATAATTGATTAATACCTCTAAAATTGTTCCACTCAAAATTATAATTTATAGTTTTTGAATTTAAACGTGTTTATTATATTAAAATTTATTGTTCAACTTCCTTTTATATAAAAGTATTCAAATATAAATTAGTTTACATCCATTCCACTTTTAATCATAATCAATTATACAAATTTAATTTAAAAGAATCAAACATTTAAATAAAACTAAATCAAATGATATTAAACTTACCATTTTAATTTTTTAACCAGTGTTTCGGGGACATTGATTAGTATTTCCCATAAAATAATAAAATTTATTTATATGATTATAAAAATCAAATATATTAAATTATTAAAACAACATCAAACACTAATAAAATGCTCTTATACAGATGCATGACTTCAATTTGTATGACCTCTAATCTTTGGTGCAATCCGTTGGCTTGAAAGATACCACTTCTTTTTCTAGATCAAACCCAATTAAATAGTTTGATTGTGCAAAATTACCATAAATGCCTCCATCAGCACTATTGTTGGTTATTCCCAAGCAAATAACACCAACTTTTTCTATCTGTGGAATGAAGATTTGGATAGGAGTTAAAACTATATCTGCACCTTCAAAATGAAATGTTAGGTTTGGTCCATTAGGACTAGTGTTTGTACGATAACAAACTTGGTTTCCCAAACTTGGATCATCTGTAATAGGTTGCATTGAAACCCTAATTTTAACTTCATTAGCCAATCTTTCATACAAATCATTAGGTAATATAGTTGGTGGTGTCCCTGAATCAATCATCATGTTACCTTTTGCAACAGTCCCTGAAGTTTTAAAGGGTAAATAAGTATTTTCCACGGTAATACCTTCTAACGTAACTAAATATGGTGTCTTGTCTTGTGTGGGAGAAGGAACCATTGGTGTTGTAACCACACCTTGTCCTAATACTTCACTACCTTTTCCAAAACTCAACTTGCTTGAAATGCTAATATCAGTGAGAAATGGAACCAAACACTGAGAAAACTTTAAGCCTCCAAGTAAAGGAGCTAGTTGAGAAACGAATGATACTGGTCCTCTTCCAAGACCAACTATACCCATTTCATGATCGTTGAAACCTCCTGTGTTGTTATGTCCACAACCAAAAAGAATACCCTCAAGAGAAACAGGTTCATTTGTGTTTGATGTTAAGGTAACTGTTTCTTGTGCAAGAACACCTTTTGTTACGGAAGTACTTGCATAGGCATAGGTGTAATCGCAACGCTTCTCAGGAGAACACTCTTTTGTGTCAAGTTTGGCACACAGAGGAGTATCACATGAGACATTACTGTAAGTGGAAGATTTTAGAGGATTAAACAAAGGATCGATTTGTTTGTAGCACCCTACGCAAGGTTCGCATGAGGTCCATGTAAGGTCACTTCCTGTATCTGCAATACCTGATATTTTCACTGGTGGAGTTCCAATATTGAACTCCATCAGATAATGGCCAATATAGGCGTGTGCAGGTGCAGCTGCAGCATTTGGATTATTTTTAGACGAGGGTTTTCGAAATAATTTAACAGTGAAACCATCGTTTTCGGCTGTAATGGATGAAATGGAAAAAAGATGAAACACTAAAGAAATGATGGCTAGGAAAGAATAAAATGATGGAGAAGAAACCATGGTTTCTTGTCTTCTATGTGTGTGTTTGAATAGACGAATCTGGTTCTTATATAGAGAAATGATATTTTAACATAATAACTAAATATGGTTAATATTTGTGTTTTTATGTTGGTCAAATAGTAAAATGAGCAATCATAGCTAAACCAAATATGTAGATTTCAAAATACTATATTATTAAGTATTAATTTGGAAAACAGTCATGGCTTAGATGATTTCACTTTGAATTAGTAATATTTTTTTTACCAAATTATATTTTATTATATAAATTTAAAATAAAGTTGTGAATTAACTATTTCCATTTACATAATATTTAATTAGATTTTATAATGATATATTAATATTTTATTACTTTTTTTATAACCCTTGTGTATTCTTTTTGTTAAAAAATAGTTGTATTATTTAAACATCAAAAGATAAATATCTATTGGTAATGCTGACTTAAGTTAAAAAAACCTAATTATAATAAATTTATATTAAAAAAATTA